>NW_013530507.1:2282782-2545393 GCF_000836235.2 Papilio xuthus | reverse complement strand
CTCACGTTTGTTACCTTCCCTGACCCCCCACACAGCGACCCCCCACTCTCACTTCACTGATCTCCAACAATGTATGGATATCACAATTGTATCCATCGTATGGATATCTTAATTGACAAATCGATTTTTCTACACCTTAACTATAAAAGTAATGAATTTTGTTTTTGAATATAACTTTCCAAAGTTTACTAACATTTTTAAACTTGTATGGATTTATTCGATTTGACGATTGTAGCATCCATACATTAATATTAAATGTCTCGATTAAGATAACTGATCCCTTTTTTAACTTATCAATGTTAGGAATTGATTGTGAAAATGTTTTAATATAAAAAATCGTAAGACCAGTGTAGTAACAATCTCCATGATGCTATGTTTTGTCTTTTAGCTTAAATGTGCTTTTAACAGCGACTAATAAAATACGCAGTTAAACAAAACAAGGTACCTGTTGTATCAAAGAGACAGTGCCATTTCAAGGGATTTACCCTTAATCGGTTAGTCGTAGTTAATATTAGGTATTAGAATTTGACGTTGGTTGGAATGGGATATTGGAACTATCGTAATACTGCATATATACATGAATACGCTTATTTTAGATAGATTAAATGCCTTCGTAGACTTGTAAATATGATTCAAAAACATAAATAATTCATAACTGTTGTTGAAATATTTTATGACAAAATTCAGTTAAACTGCTTTGATGATTTCTAGAGAAATGGCTGGACCATTCGTCTCTAGCTGGTTGATTAAATATTTTGCTTTTTCTTGATTTTTCTTTTCGTCTTCAACAACAGTCAGATAGTCTAGTTCTAACAACTAAAGATTTGTATTGATTGTGAAGGCATTTTAGATTTAAAGTTTTTATCATAAAATATGTTTTTAGTAGTGAACTGTTGGTGCAGTGTTACGAAGTTCTCATATTTCTAATATATCTTCACTGACGCAGGCTTTCCTGATTAAATTTTATGTATAAGTATATAATGTGATTAGATGTAATCTTCTCGCTATATCATTTTCCGATCATTTACAATAGATTATATACATTGTCCTATTAAAGAAAAATTAGTTGTCTATACAAATGCAGATTCTGTTGTGTTTTCTATTTATATATATTTAACTGCAGAGTGAATATAACATAAACGGCATAGTTTTGTTTAGAAAAGAGGTTATAGTGGTTTTTTTTTGTGTTTTTTTGTATTATTTATGTTTTGATTTATTTTATGTTGCAGAGAGTTCCTATTTGTTTTGCTCTAACATTTTACATTTTATAGATCTGAAGTTTGTGTTTTTTTTAAATTGAGATCACCGCAAATGTATTAGGAAATTAACTGTTTTTTTTTAAACTGTAACAGATAATTATATTTAGTAAAACGATTGCTATGTTACAGCTTGAAGAGGTTTATCAAGATTTTTTTTATTTGCGCTATTATTGATACATTTCTCTTATCAGCGCAGAAAATCCCAGTATTATTTAAAATAAATGATTTCTATACATAGGTCACTCAGCAAAATTCAATAGTTTTTTCTTAAAATATGTATTGGAGTTATCGACAGTGGAAGTTCATTGCATAAATATTACATTATATTTTGTGTCTTGTCATTTATTGTCAAAGTTGGTATTCAGAAGTATGGAAAATAATTTCTAACTTACATTATTTGAATCGAGCGATCAAAATTATCGCTGGATTACAACTGGAATAGTGTAAACCCTCACTGGAATTATTGGATGGTTATGTATTTTTCACAGTTGTAATCTAGAGTTGATTTCAATCGCTAGACTGGAATAATGTAAACCGGGCGTAACTCATAACGTACGTAACAATAGCTCTATGTATTTAAATCATTGTTTTGAAGTGCAAATTAATATTGAATCGTTTATTTATGAATCCAGCCAAAGTAGGTGAATGCATAAATCATGTGTAGCACTAAATGTAAGTCGTATAAAACTACGTAGCCGTTAGTTTTTGTCACCTTCTAATTGTAATTTAATATATTAGTAGTTTAGGAAATTTTAATGGAACCCTTAGTGTGAGGTGTCATTTCGATGTTATGTACAATACATGTACAAATTTATTTCAGCTGCCATAGAAGATTTTATTGTTTTATTTATAAATAATAGATAATTAAAAATGTTGTTAAATTTTATTTTATTTTAGTCACTTTATCGCGATATTTTTTAGCTTCAGTAATTTAAGATTTATTTGCAATTTTTTTAACTATTCCTATTTGAAATTTAATATTTTCAATTCTTGTATTATTTTTCACTTCAAGTGCCTCTTTCTTATTCAGTATAAATCCTTGTCTCTTTTCTAATAACATAAATTGTGTGTGTGTGCGTGTGTTACTTAAACTGCCTTTTTCTATGTGTATTTACTGTCTGTCTGAATGTGGATCTTGTGAGGATAACTAGTAATCATAAATTATGAATGTTACTAATTACTTCTAACTTGTTTGAGTTTAATTAAAATACAATTTATGTTAGAATTTTATTTATTTTTATTATTTAAAAATATTACCATAGTTATTGGGTTTAATTTTTCTCAAATCGAGGCTTACAGTTAAGCCTTTTAAAATTTTCTTAGTCTTTGGATGGTTGTCTAAAGTTTTGGTTTTAGTAATTCAATATCCTGGTGACATCACTTGATAAATTTTTCAGTTTCATATGTATTATGTAACATGTTTGTTATGTTCAGGTGAGGCGAGTGACCGTTACCTCGACGTGTTGATCCCCGTAGTTATTAGCGTATAGTGCAATAACTAATTAATGTCATTTTTGTCGTTTACATGAAAATTTTCTTCGATGTGAAATTATTTATAGAATAAAATTGAATAGCTTAAGATGTTTTTTCTCTAATATAATGTTTTCTCTATACCCACACGCTAACTATATGGTATATTAACTATTATTTAAATTCAACAAATAATATTATAATAAAGCACAAACTTTATGTTGATTGTTTTTATATTTAAATATTTCTGTTGTCTTCCATTTGGACGCACAGAATGTTATTTTTTTTTCGTTATTCCAAATATAATCTTTACCGTTATTGATGGAAATAGAAGTACGCTTGAAATTGGCGTATCCTTTTATATATTACTAGTCATCGATGTCTAATATAGATTAGTAATCTGACGGCACTTTTAAATTGTTTTGGCGCATCTCCACGTTAGATTTTAAGTCATCCTCTGTCCACAAGTCAAAGCATATCAGCATCTCAGATCTGTCGCCCGGTGTCAGTCCGACGCCGTTTAGCTGCTTTACCCACGTCATGAGCTTACCCTGTACATTTATAAAATTATGTATCGTAAAATGTTAGAAAACTGAATTATATTTGTTTGTAGATCTACAATGGCGTTGTTCATTTAACCTACCCATAGCTTTGAAGCAATTTTATATCAGTCCCGGAGTCTGTTTTCAGAATGTTAATGTTTTTGAATCAATAACAAACTCTTGCAGTAATTTATATATTTCTGTTTGGGTGAATAAGGGCGCTTGAAACTAAATTTGAATCCCAAGACATGTGCAGCAATTAAATGTGGTATTTTATTACTGAAAAATTATATATGAATATGTTTTTTGTCATCTTTATAACAAAATTAGTGATCAGAAACGGTGAAGGAAAACTTTGTAAAGTAACCTGCACATATCTGTGAAGAATATAAAGATGTGTGAAGTCGACCCACACTGGGCCATACTCCAAACTCCTCGGTGGGGATGTGACGAACCATCAAAAACCCATTTTTACATAGTAAAGAAACCTATTAAACTGTTGAGAATATTATGTGAATAAAACCAGTCTTATTTGGTCACAATTTATTAAATTAAATTGTACTACACAATACATGCACATTTATAAGGAAATGTGTGAAATGATTTTTATATAGGTTCTGGTTCTCTGCTATATACTTGCATAATTTTTTCCATTATTTCCCAATTCTTTTCCTTTTGCAGATCTTTAGTGAAAACCTGGAAGAGAAAATGAAGGCATTTTTATTATCTGATCTTTGACACTTGTAAAAACTACAGATATATGTTTTCAATACCATGTAGTTGTTTAAATGTAATTATTTTAATACATACAGAATACCAAGCTGCATCATCATCTAGTGTGGAGGCCAAAGGAACCGACACTCCCAGAACATGTAGTGCCAATGTCAAGCAAGCCACTGCTACATGAGGCGCTCTATAGTCGAGTATTGCAGGGGAATGATGGAAGTCTTGTAAGAAAGCCATTGCTGTGCGAGCTATGGGTGCACTGCGCCACTGTGATGCGGGAAACCATTCCTGCAGGGACCGTAAATAATGCAACAAATATCGATGTGGCGACGGCACATCTAAGTTGAAGCCCAACAAACGCAGAACTAGCAGTTCAGCTTGAGCTATTGCGCCTCTCATTGACCAATATTCTTCTCCTAACTCCAAAGGTCCCGCTCCACGGTTGATAGAATTATGAGCTACGTTCACTGCGTCTCGAAGCCGAATCGGTTCATCTCGCGATTTTCCCGCTGCGCACAGACAAGCTGTACATATAACATAGCAGTCGTAATCATTTTTATCAGCTTCTTTAAAAAACTTATGGTAAAATATTGCAGCGGTTGCGACTGTAGCTGGCTGCAAACCGAGTTTAATGCCGCACTCAAATATAAAGTTGGTGGCCATACTATGACCGGACGTACTTCGGTAGTCTGGCAATCTTCTTTCGCGTCTGCTGCTTTGTAGAGCCATCACATCAATAACGTCTTTCATATTTATTTAAGAAACTATTAAGGTTATCCACAAACACAACAAGCCGTTTCGCTTTTCTTTCTGACTTTGACAGTTGAGGTATTTTGCCCGGGTTGCCAGATATATAAAATTGTTGACATTTTTAAAATATTAATTTTCTAAACAGATAATAAAAATAGGTTTTATGTTTGTTACAAAGCCTATTTTTTTAAGCAAAATTATAAATCGCTAATCTACGAATTGTTACATTAACTCATCCTTTTGCAGAATATTTTACTTTCAAGCACGCTATATGTCCCAAAAGTTCCATTGTGGAAATTATTCTCACATCCCCGCAACATCAGACGGATCTCATAGTCAAGCTTATATTAAAGAAATGTGGGAAAAGGGAAGGGTAAAATAAAACTAAATTATTTTATTTGAACATAAAAATTAGAATATAATCATTTTCAGTAATTATTTAAAATTATACACTTAAAAGTACATTTATAGTAAATTCAATAAAAAATTCCAGTGCAGACGAGATACAAAAAAGAGAAAAATATTGTTTTAATTACATCGTTGGTTAAATGTATCGCTTTCAGTAAATGCATTACAAAATATAAATTGGAACATAATAGAAATAAAGTTAAAAGATGTCACTCGATATAGAAAAATAAAGATAAGATTGAATCACATTCAAAAATTACCCACTAGTGACTAAAAATTTTACTTTCTTAAACGTTTGTTCAAACGGGAACCGCGCGGAGCGAGCGGCCGCCGCGCTACAAGTTACATGTCATCGATTCTAACAAGACAAAGTTCGCTACATCGCCATCGGCATCGACAGTGCCTCAGCACACAGCGAAGCGGCGAGCTCCACCCTTACCGCGCATCTCACACATTAATTAGCCATCGAAGTACATATAGTAAGGTATAAATAGTGAGGTTAGTATTAACTTTGGCAAATACGAATGAAGCATGGTGATGACGTCATTAAATCGACACAATTGTGACAAATTCAGCATATACAATGTCAAAAGAAATACAATTGAACGTCGCTAACTTGTAGCCGGGGGTAGCGTTCCAATGCCGTAACTTACCGAATCTAAGCTGATCTATGCCGTCTTCGCTAATTTCCTTATAAAACACACTCCGATAACCTACCCCCGGGGCGAATCTAATAAAGCACGAGAACATTTGAGCCGCAACATTTCAGTCTTCAAAAAAGAAGCTTCTGCACAAACCACGTCACTCACTTCAATGGATCGTTTTGAGCGTCGAGACAATCACGGGGAGGACTTGCCCGCGTGGGTCGCGGGGGACGCGGGGGGCGCGGTCTGTCACTGTCACCACTCTTATAAACTAAACGTGATTGGAGCGAATAAATAATGCGGCAGTGTACAAAAATTTACATCCCATTCATTCGAAATATTAAAGCAATACGAGTTAAAATCCAACGACGGAGAAACACATTGAAATGCATTAAGTTAACTCACTGGAGGAATAGCCGGCAACACACGAGTGTTGGCCCACTCGATGTGGAACTGTGAAATGTCCCCTGACAATGTTCCGATCTACTTTCGCTTAGTACAAAAGGTCGCCCTTAAATGCAATATGAGGAATATTCTGGAACCTAACTAAAAGCCGACGGACACTCAGCGAGACCACTCGAGTATATCGGCTCCTAGCTCCGCCTCGGAAGAAAGTTTTAAAATATAGTGAAGCTTAAATGTATCCCCGGTCGGGAGTAGAACTGCGCTAATAATATAATTAGTTCGATTTTACATACACATATTGTTACATAACAGTAAAAAACCTACCTAGCAACAAGCGAGCGTCGCTCGGGACGCGGGCCACCGACGACGTGTTAATTCAAAATGTCTCGCAACATGTTTCGCGATGTGTTGGGATATCGTGTCGTGTGAGGCGGCCCGCGCGCTCTGTGTAGGCGTTACATTTTCATTTAAGTAATCACTTTTTACATACATCATAAACGTAAAATGAAAAGAATAATCACCTAACTATGACAATAGTAAAGGTTACTGTCTAATTGCATTATTTATTAATGTTATTGATACAATTACTGCCCTAATGCTTAAAAGTAAGATTTTTATTTTATTATTATTAATAAATTATGTTATACAGTATATATATGTATAGTGTTGATTACGCCAAAATCGCGAGTGTACACAAAGTTTATATACTCACATATCTTACATATGATGTCAATAGAACCTACGGCGTGGCGCGGCGTGCTGACTGACTGACTGACTGACTGACTGACCGACTGACAGCACGATACAAGATAACATCGATACAAACATTGGTTACTTCACTTAAATATAAAATCAAAAGTGACATGTCACATTACATCTTGTCCGACAGGAACACGCTACGTCAAATAAATATCTAACATGATTGTAATAATTGAATACAATACAATATAATAGTAGTTCTTATATGACTACACCTAAGGTTATTGTAAAGTGATATAGAAAAAATATGAACACAAAAATATTAAAGATAGTTTATATGGCATAACGAATCCATGCTCTTACAAGTAATTAATCATTTTGTGCTTAACATGAGGCTTAACTTAAAACGTATAGTTATCGTGGGGGGAGGGGGGATAGTACAGTATAGGTTGCAAAGTATGCAAAATAAATGACATCTCCTTAATCCGACTTAGCGGGTACAGTTGTGCATTCAAAAGTTTACAAAAATAATGTTCTCGTTGATAATACCTAAGAATGGAATGATCTGCATCAGTAAAGTAGGCCCGTGACGTACCCGCGAATTGCTACTGACTTTCTGCGCTAATTTATTGGTTCCTTTCTGTGTTTGGTCCGTAAGAGAGTGAGTATATAAGCACATTGCTGCTGCGGCCCGCGACCTCGCGCCGCGCTCGCTCACACAGCCGACGAATCGAACGTCCAATCGTTCCCGAACAGAATCGCCGCCGATCGTGTCGAATCGTCATTCGCTGAATCGCGAACCGAACGCGGCGCGATTTATCGTACTCGAAGCGTCGCAACTAGATCACAGATAGACAAAAATCATCATACAAAACACATAGCACCGAAATTTAGAATTGAATACGAATTAACTAGAATACGCTGATCGCAATCATTATCTTAAATGAGTACTTTATAATTAAAAAATACCAGAAGTAATTTTTTATGCACTTTCACGAGAAGAACAATCATGATAAAATATCTTCCAAGATTTTTAAAAATCATACAAAAAAAACACTAAGCGTGTATCAAAAAGCGTTTACGGAGATGGCTGGGTAGTTCACGTAATGGATCTAGTCGCGATGGTTCGGTCGCGAGCGCGCACTGAAACATAGAGGATGCGTCGAAGCCGCGCGGCTGATATCTGCACATCGGCGGTATAACCAGTGTAAGCACTTCCCATACAAAATATATGATATAGGCTCAGCTGCGTCACACACTGACGACAGCGAACGAGTGACAGCGCGCTCGCGAAACACGAGGAGCGACTCGCCGCCGTCCTGGTGTGGTCACGACGCCGGTACGACCACGAGAACGCGTTCTATTTCAATTTTACCTAATAAAATGACCAATTGTGACAAAAAAATCAATTAAATTGGATCTCTGAACGATTCCCCAAACGCAATAACTATCTTACTGATTTAAATTTCTTATGAAGCTAAACATTTAGTTTTAATAGTCGAGTTTGTTTTATAAAACACAAAAAAGCGAACAAACACGCTCGTAGCGGCGTCGTTTTCAATTGCGGTGTTCACATTATCGGTGGTCGCACCGCCGTCCCGGGGGGCTATTATGTAACTTGGATCACCAATGAACAATTTTCGAACTTATACAATGTTCTCGTCATATCATGTTCTAACGCCGTGTTTAAACTGAAAACATACGATAAGTATGTTGATGACACTTTATTTTTAAGAGCGAAAAAAGCCACGGGCATCAGAATACATTGAAGTTTATAGTTTCAATTGGTGGAATATATAATGTGATATTGTATCGTAATGTGACAGAATAGCCCCGGCGGGTGTGCGGCGTGTGTGCGGCGCGCGTACGTTTGTTGTGAGCCTAGTAGAGTCCGCAGCCGCGCAGGTTGTTGGCTATGATGACGTCAGTGACTGCGTCAAACACGAACTGAATGTTGTTGGTGTCGGTGGCGCACGTCATGTGGCAGTATATCTCTTTAGTGGTCGACTTGTTCTTGGCCTCGAACTGTGCCTGGATGTACGCCGCCGCCTCGCCGTACTCCTGCGCTCCTGGTTATATGGGAACAAAAACGTTATTGACATATTTTCCTTTTTTTTCTTTCTCAAGATATGCGATGTATGGTATTCAATTGTTTTGTTCAACTACTTAAAATGCCATCATTTGTTGCTGTAAGAACACAATGTATATACAATTTTGTTATATACATTCTAACATAATACATAGTATGATACCTAATGATAACGGTTTGAAATAAAATAAATTCAGTGAGATACAGGCCAGCGTTGCGTCGCCAATGTGCTCTTTGGACCATTTGAAAGTTTTATAAAACTTTTGAAATCGATTCGTGTTTTTTATCGTTGTTGTTGTTTTCCGGGCCCGCATCCCGGGCCGCACCAAACTATTATCATGTCTAACTACTATAGCTTTGCTTTCTGCCCACTAGGATCTCTGATTTTTGTGTAAATCAGTTTAACAGCCATCGCGTGACGTGTGAACATTACACAGATAATAATCTATTTTTGATTCAATTCACGTCAGCAATTTATATCGGAAGGTATCCGAATTGCTTAATCTCGTGTCATTCAACGAACATATGTCGTGAAAATACGAACATAAAAGCGTTAGTCATGCAATCATTGCAAAATAAAGTCCAATTTGGATAAGCGAGAAATCTCTGTAAGGGAGAGTCATTGCTACTAACCTAATAAAGGAACTTTGACAATTTGAATCTTATAATATTGTTTACTTGTGTTTAGATTTTTTTTATATCATAAGGTGGCAAACGAGCGAGCGGCCACCTAAAATCGCTGAAATAGCGAAGAGACCGTTGCCCATAGACATACGCAATTGCATATGCGTTGCCTACCTTTAATGGACGGAGGAGAGGATGCACGGAAAGAAAATATATTCCCTTTCCATGCATCCTCGCATCCAGAAAGTTTACTTCCCATCCTTTCCTTATAAGAAAAAGGGTGGGAAGGGAAAGAGGACTAAATTAGGCCTACAAGAAGTACACTCATCAGACGAAACGCGGAATAGCTTCCACTTGACGCCTGTCTTCTGTGTGGTCGTGGTATTTCACCAGGCCAGCAGGGCCAATTCGTGCGAAGATGTTAAAGCGGGCTCTAACACTGTTAAAAATTGTTTAGATATATGTATAGATGGATGTTTGTTAGAAGGTATCTCCGGAACGGCTGTATGGATGTGAGCATAGTCTGAAAGAACACTTAGGCTCCTAAATGTTATGTTACCCGTGTACTCCGGGAAGCAGATGGTGAGCGGCGACTTGCGTATCTTCTCCTCGAAGAGATCTTTCTTGTTGAGGAACAGGATGATGCTGGTGTCGGTGAACCACTTATTGTTGCAGATAGAGTCGAACAGCTTCAAACTCTCCTGCATACGGTTCTGGAAACGATAACAAAGTTTTATTAATTATAATAACAAGACTATATAACTCGAATTGCAGATATCAGCACTAATATTGGGTTGCTGGAGTTCTTAGACAAGTTCGGTTGACTGGAGTGTCTTATGTCATCTGTAGGCAAAATATGCGTAAGCCTGTGATTGTCCTGCAGGAAAAAATAACTATTTTTTTATATTCATTTGTGATTAATACATAACAATTTATTAGAGTAACAAGTAGTGAATTATATAATAATGGAAATACCTCACTAAAAGGAAAAATTGTTTATTTATAATAAAACATAGTTAAAAACTTTATTATTATAATACTGTTTTAATATATGTATTAGAAAAAAAATCAGTTAAAGATTCAAGATTATTCAAGAGACAGCTAAATTCTCTCATATTTTAGATGTTAGCACGAACAGTTTTATTAATTTTATTTGTTAAGTGGTTAGTTACATACCGTCGTCTCGTCTTCATGCAACACCTGGTCGTACTCGGACATGGCCACACAGAATATGATCGCGGTCACATCCTCGAAGCAATGGATCCATTTCTTTCTCTCAGACCGCTGACCACCCACGTCGAATAATCTGAAACAATGCAACGTTACACCATTCTTCTCTGTCTTAATAAGACCTAACAAGATTACCATCTCGTTCATTCTCGATAAAAGAAACAGAGATAACAATAATGTTAGATCGTCGGTGGCTGAGGGGTTAAACAGTTGACTTTTAAATTGCAGGTCAACCCGCACTGAGCCAAAGTGGTTGACTATGGTCTAGTCACCAATAATCTAGGGTAGGCTCCAAGCCTGTCGATAGGAGAAATATAGTAAGCTAATGATGATGATGAACAATGGTCTTGAATGTGTGATAGGAAAATGTAAATAGATTTATTAACCAAATACATGTCTCCATTTATATCAAAGTAAAATATGTATACTAACTTGAAATTAAGGTTTTTGAAGGAGAAATGAACTTCAACGATGCCGGTGGTTTTGACCCTGGTCCTGAGGATGTCCTGCTCGGTGGGCTGGTAGTCCCTGGCGCCTAACCGGTCCAGGTCATCAAGGAAGCTGTAAAGAAAGAAACATTATATATCATAAGCTTTAACATATGTTATAATTTATAAAAGATTTTTATCGGAGTTTGAAAATATACACAATAATTAGGGCGATAAAAATAATAACTTGAATAATTTGAAATATAATATCAAGAAATATGAACAAGAACCATAGATGAAATCCTATTGGTGTGTGCATTTCAATTTACTTCTGTTGAAGAAGATGTGTTCATCTAAATACGAACACTCTTTTTGCAATCATTTTACGAATTTATAAATTTTATATTAAGAGAACGTAAAAGATAAATTTGGCATTCATCGTTACATATCTGTGATAAGTCAAATATTTTGCAAACATAATTGAAGGAGAAAAAGTTATCGCTGCGACGTCACTCAGCATCAACTAAGAATGCACTTTATCAATATGAAAAAAAAGGTGACGCTCGGTAGTTGAAGGCTTAGGCAGAAAACACAGAGCTGTCTTATTAAGGACTTTGACCTCTTAGGATGTATGAATTTTTAACCGTACAAAAGTTATTAAAACCAAACTGGAATAAAATACCGTGTCTAGTAAATCCTAGTAACCCTAATTATGCATTATTTAAACTAGAATGAAACAAGAGACACACTTTGCCTTTACTTTATGGTCTAGAGTTCTATTAAATTAATACTGACGTAGTGTTTGACCTGAGCGTACCAAGGACAATTGGTGGGCAAGGACAATTAATTATAGTTAACATGAGACATCAAAGCGCATGATTCAAGCGCATTGCATTCTTTATGGATACGTGGCAATAGGAGCTTTACATAAGAGGCATTGACAACCTTTGCCTTTTAAGATGTACTAATAAAAACAAAAAGGTTCCGGATTCCAAACAAACCTGTCGTAACATGCATACTCATAAAAATACACAGGATAATTATGTTGAAGTAACAGTCTGCCTAGCATATTTGTTACAATCGCTATCCTATTTTCGACAAAATTTGAGCAGCGCCCCTGCCGGGCGGGAAAGTGCACCAAAAAGGCTCATACTAATTTTGACATATTTATGTATCTTCAATCCTCTTTTGAGGATGACGATACGAAAGCGATTGTCACAAATATACGAGCTCGGACCTCAGTACGATTTCGTGACAGACGTATGTAAGAACACATGGAATTTAATATTTTTAAGCGATTAACAATAATTATTATGTTTAGACCAAGTATACGAGTAATTTAATTCAATTTGCGGTACAAGTCAACCAGTAGATATAAGTATGAATGTCAGCTCGGAGGCGACATATTTGATAAAACTGCAATCGTGCTCTTATCGAAGTCTTATAAGGAAACAGTAACGAGAGCGCGCCGACAACGACACTCGTGTACACTCGCGCACACTTGTGATAGTACATTTAATTCGAATTGATCGAACATTATACAATCTTTATAAAGATAAATTTAAACAAAAATCCGAATATAATATTCCTTTACATAATAAGGAGTTTACATATCATTCAAGCACATGAAGTGTTTTCATTTTTATTCACGTATTCTAATGAAAATATAATATTTTAAAGGTCACGAGATCGGCTATGATAAACGCGAACGAAATATTTTATCGCGAATTTTTTTATGACTTTATTTTTTTTAATTATTTTTTTTTGTTATCGTAACATTTTCATCTTTTCATCATAAATATTAAAATACAGTATGAGATATGATTTTCCATCCATATTGGTTTTGAATGGTGCATGTGACCAATACCGCAACGCTACGTGATGACCCAAATACACGTACCATGAAGTATGCACACGGTGACTTTTTATAGAAGATAAAAAACCGATTGACGTGCGGAATGCACTACATAAACTCTGGTAGTAATTATTCGTGTATCATGTATTTTACTTTAGCTAACGTTAGAAGTAACACGAGAATGGCCGCATTTTCTAAAGAGTAACTGACTAGTAACAACACTTCTTCTAATTCTTCTAGCTCTACAGCCCTTTGTGGGCCTTGGCTTGGTCCAGCAACTTTTTTCACCTCGGTGTATCTCTGGCCAAGGACTTTTAATTTGCTATGCCCACTTTTTTGCGTCAGTAGCAACACTGCAGAAGTTTTAAAAAGTTTACCAAAAAATATTGCAGTAAATACTTAAATAGCTTCAGTTTCAAGATTGAATAATAAATATAACATTATTACCACTATTATGAAACTGGCATCTTCTAAAGAACCAGTTGGACGGCTGCCCGCAGCAACAATTCCATTTGTAGTCAACAGGTAAATAACAAGTACCGGAATAATTGCATCTTTTATCGGCTACAAGTGTGTTAATTGGTCGTCGAGAATAACTTTTTAAAATACTCAATCAAAAAGCTTAAGGTAATATAATACCGTATTCTGAATTAAAAACAAAAAGCGTCAGGCACTTCAGTTATATGGACATTCATACATCGAAACTTTCGCATCTATAAAATTAAAAAGACTGATGTCGACCTAAGATCTCAGTATTAGATTTTTTCAAAGAGACAAAAAATTGAGTTGCGGCTATACTTAAAATTCTGTACATCGTAGAGGTTACATGAAAACATAAGAATAAGGTTACATTTATCTATAGCCTACAGTGCTTATGTTTATCTCAAGATTTGTGCAGGCATTTGGGGTTTAAATGAAGAGACAAGTGTCTGGCTGTACGCCAGCGTCATCCGATACGAGATTGTATGCACTTAGAGGAAACCGGTGTATTACTTCTCGATGTGCTACAAGTGGTTAATGTTATGTTAATTGCTTTACGTCATTTTATTTTATATCATCAATATGTCACAAATTATTAGCGATGAACAGTCCTAATTTCTATATTTATGTACTCATGATTGTTTTATCCCATAAAATATTCGGGGAGTTGCATCGAATTGCTTTTTTTTTAATTCTTGTATTTTAATACTGAAAAGACTTTTACAATTTGGATTAAATAAAAATTTTGATTCATATTCAAAGCATAGTGAAGTTCGGTCCTCAACTAGTTACATTTTCATCGTGAATTCCAACATTTCAAAAGCCACAGCAAAAAGTTGATTGGAACTACGGAGGCAATAGCAGCTCGGCGTTATATAAGGCGGTTCGTGCTATGTAATGAATCGGAGTGCGCAGCGCAGGGGAATACCAGTGACGCACTCCATTTATATTATTCATTCGAAACCCTTTTTCCACTAAGCGAGCTAGTATACTAACGAGTAATACATATACCATGAGCCAGTGCAAACAGTACGCATACGTCTTATAGAGATAAGTACCAGTCGCGCATGGCGAGTCTCGCTAGTGGAAAAACGTTCTAAAAATCTCTAGTTTCATGTTTAAATTTTCTCGCTAATTAAAATTTTTCGGCTGATGCAACTGCTTTACACTAAGTTTTTAATTTAAAATGTTGTCTTTATATACGGTACTGCTATGTCAAGGTATAAGACTATATTAATACATCAACGTTTTAAGCCGTAAAGCTTTGTCTTTATTAAATTTTAATAATCCATTTTGCTTTTCCGACCACAACTGCTGAACGAGTAGAACGTGGTAAGTAAGCTATTTCGAATATCAGCAGAATATGGTGGAAGTATTCTTCATTACAAGGCTTATCAGTCTTCCAATAATTACTACACTGAAATGTGTGAAATCTACACTTAGGGACTGCTTATGTGTCCACTAAATAACTATGAGTAGTAAATGGAAGAGTTATGATAGAATGTTTTATTTATGTAGGCAATGGATTTTAGAGAACATATTTCTTATTCAAAGACAATTTTCTCTTTAATATATATGAAGCAGATAGATAGGAAGTCGTAGTAAAGCTTTGGGATTTAAAATTTATAGCGTTTAAAGCTAAGATCAAAAAGAATTAACACATAAATATTAAAAACCGTAACATTAATAAGACGATTTTAACACACTATCGATCTAACCCGAGAACTAAAAGCTTTTATAAGATTACATATTAACTACGCTGTATACAATGTTGTAGCATTATTCCTGTTAAAGAGGCTTGATTAAACTAAAAAGGTTACATTTGGAAAATACGTATAAAATAAAGTAAACCATACCATCTTTCGACCTGATACGTACATAAAGTCAGGTAGGATCATGGCCAAGCGCTAGATTCAACACAAAAATCTTAATAAAACATTTTCTTTTAGTTTTAAATATGTAGTTAGTTTTAGAGTGAGTTTTTATTTTCACCTGGTACGAGTGCACAATGGGAGCTTGTTTAGCCGAGACGCGGCGTGAAGGGCTCTTAGCGAGACAAGTGAACATCGCACATTCCCGACACGAGATCGCTTCTTCATAATAAGAAAGTTTAATATGCAACTTAACAATACACATACGAGTTTTTGCACGTGCTAAGAGTTATATACACTGATATTTTAATCAAGAACAGAGTTTTTTTGTATATAACAGAAGGGGGCAAACAAGTAGCGGGAACACCGAGGTGTTCAATGACACCCATGGACATCAGCAATACCAGAGGAATCGCAGATGCGTTGCCGGCCATTGAGATAGTGATAAGCTCGCTTCTTGAAGGACCCTGCCTATTACCTATTCTTGTTACCTATTTTTTTATAGGAGACAACTTAGGGACTGAAGGAGTTAGACGATTCATCATGAAATCTTAATAAACTTACTAATATTTTAAATGCGAATGTTTGGACGTAAGGATAGATGGATGTTTGTTAGAAGGTATCTCCAGAACGGCTGCATGGATCTCGCTGAAATTTGACATAGATGTAGAACAAAGTCTGAAAAAACATACACGCTACAAAATAAGTATATTTTATAATTGCACGCTGAAGAAGGCACGGACGACAGCTATAATATTAATACTTGTACTCCACGTGTTTGCAAGGTAAACGAATTCAAATTCAATAGTCGCATATCTCTGAATCGGGAACAAAAACAAGTGTTTCGGTACGGATGCGTGGAGTTTATGAATTATTCAATTCGACATAGAAGCAGGCTGGATATTTGCGAGTCAAAAACAAGTAACCAGACATATGTAGGCGATGATAGACTCGTATATAAAAACAGAAGTCACAGATATTTACGTTATTTCTGCGTTAAAAAACTGTCAAATTATGTGAAAAACGTAGGGCGATGAAGGTTTTAAGCTACGAGCTATTAGAACGGTCCCGCTGACGTCAAGACTCTGTTAACGTAAAACGGGTCAGCAAAGGAGTTAGATTCTGATCATTATAAATTATCCAACAAATACCTTTATTTGAAAACAATTAAAAGAAAAATAAAATATTTTTTTAATAGGAATTTCTGATCTATATGTTCCGTTGCCTATCGCCAACTATAACCATCTGTATAAGATGCTGAAAGTAAAATGAATAAAAAAACTATCAGAATTCTATCTACATAAAATATAAAGTCAAGCCACAGACAGTTTTTGCGCATTGCTGTGATTTCAGAAAATTCATTCCCTCTCGGTCTCAACATTTCCTCAGGGATTTTACAGAGCGAATATCTCGAGTCAAACTACCATGATTATTGCAGCAAGGTTTTCCGCAATGCCTTATAAAACTTCATTCTAATTATGTATCTCACTGAAATGAAGTATTTATGTGACATTTATTTGTGACTAGCTATCGCTCGCGACTCCGTCCACACGAAAGTAAAAAATAATAATAAGTAGCTTAGTAGTAGTTTAGGGTTTTCCTGGCAATTATTCGAATTTTTCTTACCTTTTAAACCTACCCTAGACCTCCACGAACATTTCAGAACAAGATAAGACAAACCCGTACAGCACTACTCGAGTTTTAGCGAGACTAACAAACAACAATTGATTTTTATATATGTAGAAGATAAAAAGTAGTTTTAATCAAATATAACACTTGGTCAACAGTATTAGCGAACTATTTTGAAAGACTGTGGCTGTTCGTATGATCGTCTATATCGATTTTCCGCGTCTCTCGGTCAATATGGCTTCTACACGCAAAACATTTAGTTAGTCGGGTCGAACAGTGTGGGCGAACTTCCTAGAACTGTAGGAATCATTAGGATAAGGGCTATATTTATTACTTGAGATACGTATAACTACTAAAATTTTATTTACTAGGACCAAAATTCTGCTTATACAATTATGTTTTTGGGAATGGCACATCATCATCAAAACTATAATATAATTTGCAAGAGAAATATAAACCAAATTTCTATGATGATGAAATTTACTAATTCAACTGATGAATTGTGACCATTCTGACGCGAATGCGAAACGCAAATTAAAGGACTAATAAAAAATGCAAGAAATGGTTTCATGAAATCGATGTGAACTTTGTTCATAGACGATAATAAAAGCAATGAAGTCATTGTTGTGTCTAACGTTAACGTTAACATATTCGTATTGTCTGTCTATCCCTTATATCCGTGGCGTAAAGTTACGTTATATGATCGGCACGGCAGCGGCAGCGCCCGGCAACAGGTCGGCGCGATCGATAGAGCATCGCGCCGCCGCAGTAGGACCGCCGCCCGGCCGCCGCGGCGCGTCTGCGTACCCCGCCGTGTCCGATACCCACTTCACTTGCGCGGAGCCGTTTCGATAGCATTCGACTCAATAATGTTTCGCAAAAAAATTGACTTCTACAAATAGATGTCTGCCAATCGTATGCCAAATTACAGTCATTCAACTTAATGAAACCAAGGCTCCTTACTACTATGGTAGTAATGTAAAAGGTATATGTAAAAACTTACTATAAAAAACAGTATTTTTAATATTTTAAACATATTGGAACACAAACACTCCGGAGCGTCCTCTGAACCCTTGCAACATTGATTTTTACTTATGTCGAGTTTAGCATATTTAGCGGGTACTAAGTGAGGCTTCAAAAAAAGATATTCTGTGTCACTTGCTCTATATGAATCTGACGCAACCCCGACGGCTATTTCTTTCAAATTCACTGCAATACATATGGGTCAGGGCATTCTGAGACCTCATCTAACCTCTAATAAATTCTATAAATACATGCTACAATTTTTATACAATGGTTTTTTTATCAAAATGTTGCAATCACAAAATTAGTTAGGCACACGCAATGTAATTAGTCTGAAGAAAACACGCACAAAGTAAAGCGATAAGTAACTTTCCTTTTATTCTTGGAAATACTAAAAGAGGTAGGCACTTAGCATAAATTCGGGTCAAAACTTGAAGGAAGTCAGAAGTAAGTTAACTAAACACAATTAAACATCAGAGAGGAAAAGGTTAACTTTCAGATTATCTAAAAAAAACGTTTTCTAAATACGACTAGGTGGTTATTCTCATATTATTTTTACGAATAAAAAGCTTCCTGATACGTTGTCATTTTGCAGTATATCATTGTGTACGGCGCAGTTTCCTGGCCGAGGTCCAAAGCCGTTAAAATATCGCTCTCACAAGAACTAGTGCAAATCGTCAGGTATTTAACTTTGTTCAACTGGTGTCAGATGTCAGTGATGCCAAAATTACAAAAGTTTCAACTTAGATGTCACATTTTATCAGGATTGTGATCGATTTACCTGAAAATTCTTGCTTATAAATAAATAAGTTAACATTACAATCGCGTTCACTTTCGAAAGTGTTCTACGAGAGAAGTCTCGGAATCTAGAGTTGACGTATATCTAATTTACATGACAAATACATAAAACCATGAGAACTGAGCACAATAGATGAGAGCGTTGGCATCATTCATTCATGATGAGCAAAAGAATCAACACAATAAACTGTCGATCTCAACTGAGGTCAGGACCTCAGGCAGTCTGCACGCATCTGCATCCACTTCGCTCATCCTCGATGCAATATTAAGATATAATTAGAGAAGTGGTGTTAAGTGGGTAGTTTGTTTTTATGCCATCCACATATTGTGTATGTAAACGCTTATGAGGTCATTGACTGTACTTCCTCGCACGACTTAGCATACCGATTTTGTTCACTCTATTCAAAGAGTACAAGCTATATATACATGCTAAGATTTGTCACATCCGGTAATATATTGCTTAGTTTCGACTTTACGAAGCAAAAATATTAACTAGTGCTCAAAGACGTATAAAAACTTACGGATGGACTATAAATAACGGTTTATACCATTTCAGTTTGATATGCTACATTTATTTATTGCAAATAGTTTCATCTGTCCATTAAGACATTGTATAGCTGAAATCATATAGCTTAGTATTTCCTAACTTCTGGACAATAGAAACAGCAATTTATACGATGGAGCGACACATACATAAGTGTAGCTGCGTAATACGTAACATGTAAGCAATTGTACGACAATGGCTGGATAATTTTCTGGACCCATGACCCGTAGAGCTTTATATGAGTAAATGAAGTGTCATGCATGGTTGACATGTAATATAGATTACGCAGTAGCCAGTTCAACTACATACACCATTGAACAAATCGTGTAACACTGTCATAGTATTATAAACGCGAATGTTTGATAGATGGATGATTCTTTGTAGGTATCTCCGGAACGGCTCGACGGCTCTTGCTGAAATTTGAGATAGATGTAGAACATAGTCTGGAAGAACACGTAGAACAGTACTACGATATATTACAAAGAATTGTTTACATTGTAGATCACCGTACTTTCTTGCATTCAAACAATTGTGCTTGTATAAAGAAGTGTTTAAAAAAATCAGACCCGAAAACATACATAATATTTACATTAAGAAATTGAATGCTTGTTGGAAAAAACAAGTATTGGATAAATCCGACAGTATTTCATGTACATTCCTTAGTAACTGACAATTGCCCTTACAAAACTCCCAGACTAACCGATTCTCTTCACGCATAAACAAAGTAGCAGCAGTTCCAAGTACAATGGGTTCCTTGTTACTGCAAGCGCATATCCGAGACGTCGGCCGCCATACGAAACAAATACAAAACGAACAAGCCACCTTATCAGGTTACTGCTGGTTCACGCATTGCAAGTATAAGCCACGCCTTTGTATAACGTAGATATTTATATAAAATAGTAAGAGATTTGCACGCAAAATGAATTGAATGATTTAGGAATAGAATATTGTTTTATTGCAACAGAAAAGTACAAGTAAGAATTTATCTAAAGATTATACATCTTACTAGTCTCACTAGAATTATAAATGTGAATGTTTGTATGGATGTTTATTTGAAGGTATCTTCAGAACGGCAAACCAAAACCTTCTACAGAGGCATAGATTAAGATTAAAGGGTTCGCAATCAAAATTAGAACGTATCTTAACTCTGAGTCTATTAGGACTCACAAATAACAAGACTGTGATCACCATACTATGTAGACATTCATTGGGTCTAGAAATAAAAAATCAGACGATTAAAATACACAATTTTTCATTCAATATTCATAAATGAATGCAAATTATGGTATATTTTCATAGTACAAATACGTCCGCACCCACGTAGCATTACACAAGAGCAAATGAAGGTATTCATTAGCGTTTCGCACTTTGTCAATTTTCCAGGCGTGAAACTTACACGTGCAAATTTCTTCGCTAACACGTTGCGTACTGGGTCACGGTGCTGGCCCACTGACACATGTCCACAACGACGATTTACAATAATAAGGTTACTAAAAAAAGGGATGGATTATTGGCACTCTTGAAAATTGAATTTTTGTGATTTTCCAAGGATGTCAACCTGAACACTCGTTTTGTTGAAGTCGCAAAAGATTGAAACTTATCTTGGCAAGTTCGATAGGGTCAGAAAAATTTACATGGGGATATTGTTTTGACACTGGCTATGAACAAAGCAGTATAATCTTCATAAACAAGCCCCAAAGTCAATATGATTTAAACGCAGTTTCAAGTCATAACACTGCTATATAATCAACAATGTTCTTTTTGAAAGCTACTCTTTAAATTGACTTTTTATGTGAGCTACGCCGAATATTCTAGATTCATCACAAGTTCCGATGCACTTACGATACAATCTCGGCATGACAAACAGTCATAGAACAACAACATATTGTGACAGATGTGAGAACTAGCTTAAACATCGTGATTGCGGAAGGTGTGCAAACAGTGCGGCGACCGGACGAGCCAATCGCGCTCCCGCTTCCGCGAGGGACGGGATCGTTTGGCGCTGTGACGTCATCTGCACGCGCACGCTATTGCCATTGTATATTAGACACGTACTAAACGACATATCGTCCTTATGTGTAGAAGCAAAACTAGCAATATAGTTTTTCCAGTCATTCGTTTAACCTTTGTAGAATTGCACGACTTTAAAAATCTAAGGAAATGATAGCTAAGGACGCATTTGGTCAACTTATAAGGCTATAAGGCTAATCACAAAACGAAGGTTACACAATAGTCCATTTTCAGTAACTTCAAATATAAAAAACTACTGACGACACATTAACCGAAGATTACATAAAATTTTCATTCTTTTAGCCGTGACTGGCGTTTTTTTTATATTAACACCGGCACGTTAAATTGTGTCAAAATACCATTACATGTGCTTTGAAAACTTCAGTTAGTTTCAAACTTTGTGAGAAAGGTAGCAGTGTCATTCCTATAACAATGGTTAATTGTTAGGTGGCAATTATAAAAAAATGAGTTTTTAGATGGATAGTGTCTGAAAATCAAATCAACGGTTGAACTACGCACATTGTATCTTAAACCTTTAGCATCGTAACTATTCATTCGAACAGGTTCCAATTTATAGGTCGCTATTTCTTGAAGTTCTGGTTTTTACTAAGTTATTGTTTATGTGCATATAGTGTTACGAAACGGTACGCTGAAAAGCCTCACGTAACCGTGGTGGGTCTCCCCACTGCGCTCCCAAACAACAGTTGGTGCTGACATTTGTGCTTGTGGCGCGATGAACACGCGACGCTTCACCATGATGCCCGGCCCTAGGCCGTTACCGATCTTAGGTAATTCGTGGCGTTTCGCTGTTGGGCAGAAACCCTGGGAGACGTTAAATTTGGACAAAACTTTATGGTACTTAAAGAATCTCGCGGGATCGTGTGGAGCTGCTAAAGTGGCCAAATTGTTCGGCCATCCAGATTTAGTTTTCCCATTCTGCGCGGACGAAACAGCGAGGATATACAGGAGAGAGGATACGATGCCCCATCGAGCAGTCGCACCTTGCCTCAAACATTATAAGCAAGTTTTGCGGAAGGAATTTTTCGGTGAAGAACCAGGACTAATTGGAGTGTAAGTTAACCCCATTTTCAATTAAATAATTTATAATTAACCTTCCATTGGAAAATTCAGATCCAACGATCACCCCACAATTTGTCGACAATGAGTCTTGCAAACGAAATCTTTCTCGATAATATTTTTCGCGTATCTACTCTTTTCAGTATAATCTTAAATATGTAGTGTATTTCACTTTAGTGATTATTGACTTTAATTCCTCAGACATGGCATGCCGTGGTCGAGATTTAGGTCCAAAGTGTCGAAGGCCCTAGCTGCTCCCGAAACCGCGAGGGCCGCGGTGCCCACTCTGCATTACGTAGCCGAAGATTTTATTTGTAGGTAAGTAAGTTGTTTTGCTATCTTACATTAATTTTTGTTTCATTTAGTTCTCTTTTAACACGTTAAGTACTATATTAAGTGAATTATTGATTTAACACATTTCCTTTGTATGTTGGGGGAATTTCATCGATTCGTTGTCCTCATATAGATGGGAGAGGCACTAAATTTCATAGAATGCATTCATTACTGGAATATTCAGATGCGTTACGATTCAGTTTGTTCTGAAGCAGTAAATTTAGCTGGTTACAGTGCCGAGTGTATAATTAATGATTATATTATCGTTCCAATGGCCCGAAGTGAGGAATGCAATGTAGTTATTATGCAATGTATAAATAATAACATGTCAGTTATGTTGGCAGATACAGTGAAATGCATATTTGAAATACATCAGGAATATAAGAGAATTTTTGTCTAAATGAAACAAAATTAGTATAAAACCAACTACATATTACTTAATAGAAATGAAACGTGATTTATATTACAAAAAAGATTATGTTATTTTGTTCTGGGGTAAATTTAAAACTCCGATATAGTGTTTTGTTTAAAATTTTCTTTGTATCCTAGGAAACCTTAGCCCTACTTCTAATTGGTAAATTTAAAGAAAGATACGACAACCTACAAGTTGAAGTGACATATAATCGTCAGGGTTCAACAAGCCGAGTTGAGAATCTCGGTTTAACGAATACATCCCGTTGCCGACAGTCTGCGTTTGTTTGACGGTCGCTGACTCACGCCGGGTAACAACAGAGAGCGTTCAATGAAAACGCTACGTTGCGTTTTGACTACACATCCCGTATTAAGCGTTTACCGCCTATTTAATGAGATAGCGCAAATTTTAGAGCTAGTATTACTTACAGGGTGTTTGAAAACTTCTGTATTAATAACATAAAAGAAAAACTTCCATGTTTGGACTAACTTAACGGAAACTTATACATACTTTGTTCTACTAAGTTCAATTACGTATAACATTTAGCGTAGGTAGAGTTCCATCTTTATTCTATTTATATTCATATCGCTATTTTTTAAATAATAGCTTATCTATTAACATGTAACACTTATGAGTAAACACAAGTAATATTTGTAAATATATGAAATATTTGAACAGATATATTTGTCATATAAGAGAACGGCCGTAGCCAAACTTGTTCATTATGTATTATTTATAAAGAATACTTTAAAATGTCTACAAACAAAACTAACATTGGAAAATAGTCAATATTTGTGTAACGTATCTCATAATAATTTGAATGCATCGTACCTTATTTCCGATCAACCTTTTTACTTGTGTATTTTTTCTTTGTTCATTATTAATTTCAAAGATGTACAGGAAAATTCTTTTTCCTTACAGAATGGAAAACATTCTCGATGAAAATCGCGAACTACCCAAGGACTTTCTTACAGAACTCTACAAATGGGCACTTGAATGTAAGTCACATTACCCTACTATGTATAAAGTTACAAACGTGTCTATACACATTCATTTCTAAATAGAATCGAGACAGACCAGATGGCATATCATATGATGTTGCAAATAAATCATTCTGTTTAATCTAAAATGTACATAATTTAGAACTGCCATCAAGTGGAGAAACTGATACTTTAAATTATTTATGACTGGAGTTGTAACAACTATATTTTATACATATGTATTTAAGTTTATGTAATTAATGGAATATTAATTCTTAAAGCGGTCGGCGCGTGGGCTCTTGGTACAAGACTGGGATGCTTACAGGACAACGATACCGAAGCTCAAAATATCATAAAGAGTATCCATGGCTTCTTCCATAGCGTACCTGAATTAGAACTGTCCGCTCCTCTGTGGCGTCTCTACCCTACCACAGCGTACAAGACATACATAAACTCACTAGACTCCTTCAGATCTCTATGTTTAAAACGACTGACTGATAAGGGCGTTTGTGCTCACATTGCCCAAAGTCATGGAAGGAAAGTTGCCACAATACTTGCATTGGATTTATTGTTAGTTGGTGTTGACACAACCGCTGCTGCTGCAGCTAGTACTATTTATCTGTTGGCTACCAATGAGAGGGTTCAGAAGAGGTTGCAAATTGAACTCGACGCCAATCTCAATACAGATAAAGAAATGACATGTAAAGATTTGGATCAATTGCCGTATTTACGAGCTTGTATAAAAGAGGCATTAAGGTGAGATATTTTTTTACGTTTTATACATTTGTTTGCAGAGAGAAATGATATTGACATCAAGACTGTAAGGAAACGGTAATAACTGACAGATAGTTTGATATAAATCTTTGACAGATTAAACACAATATTATAAAAGCTTGAATTCCTATGTCGTAGTTCATTCAAGTATTGCATTGTTCAACATAATAACATAACGTGGAGTATTTACACAATACGATAATTAAAACAGATTTATGTGATACTTGTCATATACACGAGTGACATCGTTTGATTTTTAAACAAACATATCTATTAATAACATAAACAACTTCTATATTATTTACCTACTTGGTGGTGGAGACTGGAAATTTAAATAAAATATCAAAAAAATCACTAATTCACTTAAAAGGAAACCACACTATAAGCAAACTTATATCAAACTTGCTTTCGATCGCGGTTCAAACCGCGCGGAATTAGAAAATAGCTTAATTAACCTACGTGTTCCTCCAGACCATGTTCTACATCTATTCAAACATTCGCATTTTTAATATTATTATAGTAAGATTGGGTACAAGCGTAGAGCAGTAAAATGGAAGTATTTTTAATCATTTTTCTTTGTTTTTATAACAATGTATAGCAGTATAGCGTCAGATCTGGTTACAATGTGGTTAATGTGGGATTACAAAACTGATAACTTGTATAGTATTACTTACTTATACTTAGAAGTGTACAGGTTTCGTCATTCTCCGTTTCCAATAAGACCAGCTGGAGCAATTCTCAATGCGTAATCGTGTGAAAATATAAGTCAAAACTGGTTGCATTTGTTAAAAGGTTAATTAAATTTGTTTAGATTTAAATGTATAATAAAAAAATGACAAACCACAGACGAGGTTAGACACTGGCAATTTTTTTTTATTCTCTTAGTCATAATATATTCTGCCAACATCTAGTTTTATTTAAAAATATTTTTTTAGAGTTATTTAAGAATTGAAATATGAAAAAAAAACAACTAAATCTTTATTTCTTAGTAATGTTGTTAACAATATATTATAAATGCGATTTTTTAGATGGATAGATGGATGTTTATTTGAAGGTATCTCCAGAACGGCTGAACTTATCTTGATGAAATTTGCCACGTATGTAGAACATAGTCTAAAAGAACACACAGGTTACTAATCATGTTTTTTTTCCGCGCGGACGAAGTCGCAGGCGACAGCTAGTCTACAATGTTCATAGAAAACAAATACTATTGTTTTTATTCAGTGTTGACAGTGAAGAATACTCTATTGATATTTTACTATAAAAAAAGATGTATTTTTTTCAATAATAATGATGCCACAAGTCAACAATTATAATCCTACTAATTAAAAACAGTGACCTGTGTAATCAAAGGCAAAGGATTAGTCACACATTTCATTATTAGTTATAAGAAATAATTTTCCTCATGAGCTCATGTGTTCATTTAATACAACTTCTGGTCACAAAAAACACCAAAATAACAATTTTTGTTAGGTTTTTGTAACCAACTTGTATTGGGAAAGCGTGTTTGAATCACCCTTAACTTTTTCATCAAAAAAGCCTAAGATTATAAAAAATCATTTCTTTATTTTTTACAGAATAAAACCAGTAATATTAGGAAATGGTAGATGCATCCAATCTGACGCTATAATATCCGGTTACGAAGTTCCGAAAGGAGTAAGTATTACGTTATTTCTAATAAACCTTTAAAAATAAATTTGTATAAACGATTGCCACATAAAAATACTGAAATCATAAAAACTATGTGCAGAAAACAACGCAGCAAAATGTGGCCAGCTCAGCTGGTTGCTGGGAGCTACGCTGGTTTTCAGCTGGGTATAGATAACTGAACCTAAAAAGTAATGAAAAAACACACAGACATTACACCTTTAAATTCATTTTGAATCGATCAGATATGAAACTTTTCCTTCTTTTTTTGTATATTGTATTAAAAATGACCATTTTTTTTCAGTCACACATCGTATTTCCTCACTACATTTTATCGAATGAAGAAAGATATTTTCCGTCACCACAAGAATACGTCCCCGAGAGATGGATAAGAGAAGATTTCGATAAAATAAACGGCTATACAGAAAAATACGACATAGGAATGAAAAGAGAGTCATTATACAATACTGGCGATATGAAGCAGGGGTCAGACCATTGTCGGGTAAAGTCAATATGGCAGAAACAAAAGGAGGTCGGAATACACCCCTTTGCCTCACTCCCCTTCGGCTTTGGTAGGCGCATGTGCATTGGAAAGAGATTCGCGGAAGCGGAACTACAATTATTATTGGCTAAGGTAACTTCAAACAACTGCTAATTCTAACAGAAATAGTTTCATAATAATGTTCAATAAAACTCGGACGTCACTTTTTTAAAATCTTTATACCTTGATTTATGTTTTTAAACCAAACTAAACCTTCCTTTTTAACATAGTTCAATAAGAGTAGCTTCTCAATTCGTTTGTATCCTTTTGGCTGGACCAAATTTCATCTCAAGACGGGCTACTCTGTCATTAACACGTTACATGCTACCATGGTTTCCTTAGAAGAAAACGAACTCCACAAGCGAGTCGGTGCTAGTGAATTTGATAAATGATTATTATTTATCGCATATATACTAAAGTAAAATATCCGTTCCAGATGTTCCACAAGTATTCGGTGCGATGGCGATACGGCGAACTGACATACAGTGTCACACCAACGTACATACCGAACGAGCCATTGCAGTTTACATTAATACGAAGACAATAACGTACTTTGTTTACGCATTACTCTTATTGCATTATAATTGAAATGTTTAAACTAACGTTATACAATGATACTATTAATCGTACCAAAGTTATGCATACTATGTAATAACATTATTACTTTTAACCGTAACTTAACTAAGATAAGTTTGTATGAAGTTTTTATATGAATAAAATCTTTAAAATAAATTTCAAAGATGTCGACTATAAAATAGGTAAAGTAAACAAAGTTTTAATCCCGACGATTGAATTATACATATTAGTATTATGCAACAGATAAGTTAATATAAAGTAAAAATACTTACAAGATAACGTCGAAATTTATCAAATATTGAAATTAATTACTGTAAAATCTGTTTTAATTTGACTAAAAACCAGATAACGATCGCGATATCATTTTTTTACTCTAGAGAAACCCAAGGCGTTATCTCTTGTTCACAAGGATGGAAAACATGTAAAATCTTATGATAAAATTGCATATTCTTCCACGTTATCAACATTAAAACCTTCTTTAGAACGTTATGAAATGTTTCAACTATACAAACAGATATAGCTTCAGATAACTAAAGCGGCATTTTTTTTAGTTTGTTCGATGAATTAATAATAAGTTAATATCACTTTAATGAACAAATTACATGTTTGAACAAGAGATTTTTCAGTTTTTTTCTACTAATTGTTAATCCCACTGAATTCACCCATATAGTCAGATCTATCGGGTTACACATGGTCAACTTTTGCATAGAGTCACTTGGTCTATTTCCACTGAGCCTTGAATGTGGAAATCACAGTGGAAACTGATCCTATTAGTTTGTAAAATTAAATTTGACTTACTATTTAGCGGAGTCATTGAGCTGGTACTCGTTGGAGCGGCCGAAGCACTCCTGCACACCGGCGTCGGCCCACAGCCGCTTCATTGCCGCCAGCAACTCCTCACTGAACGGCTCCGTGTCCTCCATACGCTGGATCACGTCGAACACCATCTTGCCGTCGCTCTACAAAAAATATAGCATTCAAGTAACAAATAAATAAAAGTTGGCCTTGACGACCTAGACCTTAGTCACCTCTAACATTGGGTAAGTTCCAAAACCCCTCGGTCGGATAAGATTTAAATGGCTTATGGACGTTACAAACTATTTAAAAAAAAGTCAATAGAAAAGATTCCAAACAAATAGTACATAATTTGAACTAGCAATAAACATCCAAACTTAGGTTTATATTTGAATCAAAACGTTGCCGAGACGTCTAGCTTTATTCGGACATATTTAGTTGTGCTAAAATTAGTAGATTAGATTATAGAAATCTAATTCAGTGTACACAGTAGCTAAAATAACACAATGATAGAGCATACGATCTATTTAGCTACAATAACAATTGAATAAACATAGCCTGTCTATTGATTAATAGCAATACAAAGTATTCATATAATTCTAAGTTTAGTTTTGTGAATGTAGTGGCCGAGATATACAACACAATCTCTCTTACGTACTTTCATTATTTTACCAAACGAAACTAGCATGTCATTTCTATAGGCGACATTAAATACTTTTTAAAAAATTACAGGTAACCATAACTTCATCGATAGCCCAATAATGATACTTGACATCACTTAATCGTGGGTTTAAAACATATTGTTATCTCTGCTTTGTGAATTTACACAGTGATTTTGGTCTCGGAAACTCACGGTCATTGTCATGCTTGTCGACCAATTACCATCACGTTTTGTCTCACGAAATTTTAATCGTGATACTTCTATTAGTGTATTAGGTAGAAATACAACTTTAAGAAGTACCCGTTACTTCCAAAAGTGTTTCGAGCAGGCCGCGTGACAAAACATTTAATTACGAGTACAATATTTCACGAGGCCTTTTTGTTGCCTAAATCCTGCCTTTATCAGCCTCGTGCTTATAACTGTATGTTTTTAATTGTTTTATTTATTGCATTTATCAAAATCAAAAGTTACTAATAGCACATACTTTTAAGTAATCTTATAAATGCGAAAGTTTGAATGTATGGATGGGTGGAGGTTTAATGATGAAATTTTGCATGAATGTAGACCATAGTCTGGAAGAGCACAATAGGCTGCGAATAATTAAGT
This sequence comes from Papilio xuthus, assembly GCF_000836235.2. Taxonomy (NCBI): domain Eukaryota; kingdom Metazoa; phylum Arthropoda; class Insecta; order Lepidoptera; family Papilionidae; genus Papilio; species Papilio xuthus. The sequence continues at coordinate 2,515,507 of NW_013530507.1, read as the reverse complement.
TTTTTTCTGCAGACGGAGTCTGGCGACAGATACTAAATAGATAAAAACAATGCTCTCTAATTAAATATGAACACACAATTTAGCGTTGCAGGAATTACCAGTACCATAAGTTGTGTCCTACAACATCTCAGAAAACATTTCTTACCTTAACGTGTTGTAAGATACCTATAAACATAAATAAATAACTAAATAATTAATCGAGTTAAAAATAAAACTAAATACAACCTAACCTAAAATTTAAATGAAATATGTGGATATCATATCTTGTCATAAGACACAGGAGAATTGCCAAAAGTGGCCAAACTTAAGTATTCTCAGTGAAACATTTCGCCATGTTCTTTATTAATAAATCAATCATCTTAAAGGCTTTGAAAGCACGCTATCTCAAAGATTCTTTTAGCTTATAAAGTCTTTTCAAGTTAAATTTCATACCATACATGAATCTGGGATGGTCAACTCAGAGAGAACTTAGTGATGGTTAAGCGAGTCGTATAAACTGAATACGACTGAGACCATGAATTTAAAGTATGAATAAGCATTGTATAAAGAAAATTATTGTAAATTACAATCGAAACAGTTTCCATAGTTGTTTATAACAATGAAGGAAATTAAAAGACTGCGGCAAATTGGCCCTATGTTATAATGCGCAACTGCATCCATAATGAATGCAAAGAACAAATAATGCAATAAGCCGCGAACAAGGCCGCGCTGAATATGCATCGAAACACTTTCATGAATAAGAAATACTCAGCATCGATCAACTTGCAGTAAATATTTTCCACCAATATTGGACAAACATCACGAACATTTGTATTAGTACGAAGTGAAAGCAGTGATTGTCTACTATTTTGTGTCTTCCCAAGTACGATAGTACTAAACTTGATTCGTAAAAAAACGATTTAGGCCTAAGGGATCGTCCAAGGAAAGGGGAGGGCTTCCGAAGAAAACGGTACTGATTTTCTATTATACACGACTAAATTAAACAAATCAAGTGATAAGAGACTAATATTTTTTATATCATAAGGTGGCAACCGACCGAGCGGCCACCTGAAATCGCTGAAATAGGGAAGTGACCGTTGCCCATAGAAATACGCAATTGCATATGCGTTGCCTACCTTTAATCGACGGAGGAGAGGATGCACAGAAAGAAAATATTTTCCCTTCCTATGCATCCTGTCATCCGGAAAGTCCACTTCCACTTGCCATCCTTTCCTAATAAGAAAAAGGGTAGGATGGGAAAGAGAACTAAATTAGGCCTCCGGGACGCATACTCTTCAGACGAAACGCGGAATTGCTTCCACTTCACGCCTGTCTTTTGTGGTCGTACTATTTCATCGGGCGAGCCGGGCCAAATCGTGCGGAGATGTTAAAGAGGGCTACCACTGTTAAAATACAATATTTGGAGACCCTAATATTTATGTTTTAATTATAACTGCCAATATTATAGCCAATATATTTTTAGTGTAATATTACAAGTTAACTTCATATCAACTTTCATGAATATTAACGAACGCGATAAAAAAAAATCTTGTAACGCTCCAATTAATATAATCAGCATTATAAATGCACAAACATTATTTAATTGGAAAAGTTTAATATTATTTTTAGATATGGCAATTATTTCTACAAGTTTAAGTGGCACGAGTTTAGATGAAGATGTAGAAATGTATTTAATTTTAAAGGTTTAGCTCGTTTCGAAGTTCACGATTTAAAATTAAGTTTTTAATTGCAAACTCTAAAGGTGATATAAATAGGTGGGTATATAAATTGATGATGTATATAGAATATCGTACAAATATTTTAAATACCAAAAGAAGATGAACAAAAAAATTATTTATCAGATAAGATTAAAGCTTATTTGGATTATAATACTAATTAATACATAAATATTTATTAAAAAGCGAATGTCTATTTATCTATTGCATTATAGCTTAGTGGAATTAAAGACAATTAATTATTACTACAGACTATAATCATATCAAGAAAATTTTAAACGCACGCGAAACCATAAACTACTAGATGTTGGAATTCCCTCGTTTGTTATCAAAAATACAATGGACTACGTTATAGTGAATTGCGTTATTCTATACCACTTTAAACCCTTATTGTGGCAAGATTCTTTTTTGAAGAAAGGCAAAAATCTAAGCTAAAAATTATTTTATAGTGATCGTATATTTTTATAAAGTTGTATGCTTAACAGTCCATTAATCACGTGATTTTTAGCAATGTTTTTAACCCTTCCGGTGATATGTAGTTGAGTTTTAGACTGCACCCGCTCCCCAATACACAAAATCATTTTGTACAAAGTATGTTGAAGTATTCAAAATGCTGTAGATTTCACGTGACTAATGGACGATCCCTTTTGAGTACAATTAAGTAAGTACACGGAAGAATTTTACCGCAGTGCAACCTAGATGATTTTTTTTCCGACAGCCAAAAACATTATTTATAGAACACTGCCGCCTCGTAATCGAAGCGGTTATGGCTTGCGCAACTGGAACGTACGAGCTTTGATACTCAAATTAGTAACGAGTCCACCACTTGTTAACTACCCCGCACTATAAACTGTATAATGAAGTATTTTTAAATTAGGCAAAGACTTTCATTTTTACAGCCAACGTAATTACAAGTATGAGGAACTCTGATTTAAATATGTTATCGATGGCTTTAAACGATTAATGAGTACAGTTTTAAATGTTTACTATACCAAACTTTTATTTACAACGTTATTAAAAATAAATTTCTTTATCAAGAAGGCAATTTATTATCCTATCCTTGTTTAAATTTCCATAATTTATCTATTCACCGAGTTTTAACCAAAAGCTGTGGGCCTAGCACGAATATTTGTGACCATCACCCTCGTATAGTCATCGATAACATTTTATAAAAAATTGTACAGCGCCAAATCGGGCGTAAAGTAGAACACGAAAGGCGATTATCATAAATATTCGTGCTAGACCCTCAGTTATCCTGTGGAAACTGGGATATGGTAAAAATGTGTAATACCTCGCGGTCCTTGTTAGCGTAGGTGATGCCCAGGTTGGGCATAGCTCGCAAGATGGCGACGAGCGACTGGATCGTGTTGCTATACACCACGGGCCGGTACTGTTTGAAGTCTTCATTTGTGAAACCACTCTCGTGGATAATTCTGTTGACAATTGCATACACATTAAAACATTTGAGTTTTTTCTTTTGTTATTCTAATTTCAATTGGAAGCGCTTAAAGAATTTTTCGACCCTAAAATCTCTGTATTATATTTATTATATTTGACAAAACAGAGATAACAATATGTTTCAAACGAGGATTTTGGTCTCAGAAATCCACGGTTACTAACATGACATGCTTGAAACATTAATTTTTATTCTAATGAAAAAAGTACATCAAAACATATCTAGAATGACGTCATATAAGGTAAACAACCCAGTCAGTTACGTAAGACTTTTATCAATATATATGCAAGTTTTCAAGAGTTAACGAACGAGTTTAACTTTGTCTTTAGCGACTAGATTTAATATGGACCAATAATTAAATCTGCAATTAACATCATTAAAGATATTATTGTAACTTTTATTAACAATAACTATTATTACTTATAACAGTTGAATTAATAAAGATACAGGAAATAGTTTCTGTTAATTAAAAGGAAGTTGCTATCTATGTTTAACGAATGGAACCGATTCTTGGATATTTAACGAACAAAATACGAAAACAGGTTTCATTGAACTGCGAATTACTTTGTATTAAGTAATTCCACTACAGTAAGGTTATGTTTTCAAATATATCAGCATTTTAGTACACTATTATTTTTATATAATTTAATATTTCCATAATAGGATAGTCGGATTGTGGATATCTTACTAATAGCAAATTAGAAGGTACCTCCAGAAAGACAGCATGGATCTCGCTGAAATTTGGCACGGATGTAGAACATAGTCTGGAAGAACACGTAGGATACTAATAAAGTCGATACTTGGAAATATTTGCCCAACAGACAGAATGGAGATCGATATTTATCTATTCATTAATAATACTAATAAACTATAATAATTAAGTTTTTTTTTAATCCCGCGCAGACGGAGTCGAGGGCGACAGCTATTATCGTATATGTTTTAAAACTAACAATCTTATAGAAATATGAATTTAATTTATATTAATTAATTTGTGTAAAGACTGTTACAGCTATAAAATGTCAGTAAACACGACGTGTTTAATACGTGCCACTTTCGCTATCAATGGAGTCCTTTGATCATTAGTGCCACTAAAATGTATTACAAAATTTACACTAATACGTTTATTTATAAAACGCAGTTCATCTCTTTACTAAATCTATCAAATTTTAAATAAAAACTATCTATTTAAACATACTTAGATAAATAGATATAGAAAAAAATATTTCTTTTTTCTATCTAAGAGATTTTTTTTCTATAAATTTATGCCTTAAAATGTTTGTCTTAAAAAATACATAACAATATATGCAACTATAATATTGCCCTATAAAGACATAAATAAGTTGACAGGAAATATGACCTACATGTAGCTATTTTATTACAATGTAATATTTTATTTGCTTAAACGAATAAACTATGCAAATGACAAAGAAAATACAAAAAAATCTGTTTTGGAGTTCGAACTCACAACAAACAAACATCGGTTACGGAAGCTTTGAATAACGAACCTTCTTTGGTATGTGACCAATTTTGTCCACATAAGTTTACCAAATACAATCCACACTAAGTGTCAATATTTTTGGGACACAAATGATCCTTGTTCCTTTCCACAATAAGTATATTAGTTGTACTCAAAACTTTATCGATAACTAGCTGTCGCGCACGACTCCCTCCGCGTGGATATATAAAAAAAACTTTATTAGTGTAGCCTGTGTGTTCTTTTAGACTATGTTCTATAAGTATGCCAAATTTAAACGAGATCCGTTGAGCCGTTCTAGAGATATCTTCAATCACCCATCCATCCATCTAAACATCCGCATTTATAATATTAGCAAGTTAAATAAAAAGCAGCTCAATGCATAAATTCGAAAAGAAATAAATAAATATTATACTATATCCGTCTCCTGACTCTAAGCTACCTCCTCACCAATTTTCAGCCATATTGGTAAAGCCGTTCTTGAGTTATAAATAGTGTAACTAACACGACTTTCTTTTATATATATAAGATAATATGAAAATGCATAAATAAATGATTCCAAAAGAACCATGTTTACATAGTTAATTTAGTTAATATAATTATCTATAAATACACGAGTTAGCAATGTTAACATTTCCCGTCCAGCAAAGTGGGTTAAGCATTTAATTTATTATTTATGGGAACACCTCCATAAAATAACCATCGATGTCTGACCAAATTTAGATTACTTTTACCACTTGTAAACAAGCTATAAAAACGCGGTGTCCATACAATGGATGACGTCACATATTAGTGATGTCTACGTATCAACCTCACTCCATTTTATACTTCGAGAATAGAAACAATGGTAGCGACGTCCAGTTATACGTTTTGTGGAATGAATTTCAAGTTATATTGTGTTGACTGCCAATGCTTATTATGTCGCCTTTCACAAGAAAAGGCTTAATTTCTAGTAATCCTCTTAACTACAAGAAGTTTATAGTAGATGATTCGTTTCAATAAACAAAACATACAGAAAAATTTACTAAATAATTCTGTCACGATATTTTTTCCACTTTTATAAACATAAGCGATGTGACACACGTTTATTAAGAATTTATAAACTTTAATAATTTTATTCTACATAATAAAATAAACAACATGACTGAACCAGATGACCGAACCACATGACTGTATCAATTCCTCTGCACTCATTTGCAATGTTTTATACTATGTTGACAGTACTTATGCTAAAATTTGAAATAAATCCTACCTAATAACATATCATTAAAAAAAATGGAAATATACCAATAAAAAAGCTAAAGCATTTAATTGTAAACATGAGTTCCTTGTCTTGTCTATTATGAATCACTATTCTAACATCATGTCTTTATAGCTCACAATCTTAAAACTATTAAAAATATCTCCAAGCGATATGTGACGTAGCGTCGAAGGTATAGCCTGAGTTGTATCCGGGACGCTGATGACGTCATAGACAACGTCAAAGAGTATACACGCAAATTTACGCCATTATTGCGTAGAACACAGTTTACGCATACGCATTATTTCTTATCGCAATGTCTCTGATAGGTTTTAACTACTGTTTTTTTTCATTACTTTATCTTTAGTTAATTGATAAATTGGTGGGTTTTGCCAATAGCTTTGAATTTACAGGGTCATGGTCAATCGTAAAGACATTGCTCCCACACACATAGCTTTAATTTTTTTTTTCAAACAAAACGAATCAAAAACATCAATACCCAATTTTGCTTACAGCGTATAAATGTTAGCGTGTTTGAATATAGATTTGAAATATGTTCTCATCCAAATATAGGTTAGAAAATAATGGTTGTGATAAGTGCATTTTACATTATTTCCGTGAAAGTAATTGATTACCTTTTAAGGATTAGCTCAGATTATTTATACCCGTTCAGTAATGTTATAAGCTTCTAAATCTTTATATATATAATTCTTCTGTGAGTGTATATGTCACTGAACTTCTCTCAAACAACTGGACCGATTTTGATGAAATTTGTTATTGATTTTGGACTACCATCGCAGTGTCAAATTTTAAAGACGTGTAGACAGGACAACGTCTGTCGGATCCGCTAGTTTATATATAGAAAACTCAACAAAATTAAATTTTATTCGCGTTTTAAGTATTTCACCGCAGTGTTAATATTTTGTTTACAGCTTAGGAACTACAGAGAACATATGGGAGAATATATTAAGGCCAATACATTACTAATAACGTCTTAGTAATAGGCACATTAGACTGTCTGTAGAATTGATTGCCTCGCGTGTCTGTCTACCGATGCGCTAAGTCTGTCTAGCACGCAGATGTATTACCTCCAATATAAGGGTCTTCTATAAAAAGTTAACAATATTTCGAAAACATTTTAGCTAAAACACACGTCAACTTTTTATACCGTAATTATAATGCCCGGCCCGGATTTTTAAAAGTGGTGATACATATTTATGATGTAACATAAAATCACTTTAACGTTAAAACGCGTTTAACTAAGCGTCTATCTATATTTTTACAGGGTTATGTTTCTAATGAGTCCTGTAACTTAGAGTGTACCTTATAATCGAAAACATGAACTCTAACCATCAGACTTTACAGTGTAGAAGAACAGCATCCTTGTGTCAGGTAATTTCTATCTAAACAAGGCATACATTACGTTAGGTAGTTAGGAAACTGTATTCATAACTGCGTTTTCAACAGTCATTTTAATTAAACCTCCGACAGACACACTAATTTGGTGTGCATTGATCAGAAGTCGTAGCAAATATTTTCTATAATCAATTTAATCAATGTAGATAGCAATATTTCCACTTGCATCACTAAATCAATACCTTTATATCGTATATCTGTATGTGGGCGCCGTCATATCGTGATTTGTGATGACATCGCTATGTGGATAGATTACAATACATGATTAAAATGTCACTTCTATCTAGTAAATAAAAATATACTAAATAATATATATGTATGTATTTTTAAGACATTATTACTTAAAATTCTTTGGCACCAGTGGCGCACTTTCCTTACAAAGTCAAGTGTCAGAATGATTAGTGAGGGGACATAAACATCGACATTTTAGTAAGGCTGGTGTTGCGCGAATACACCGGCACAGTGTCGAATTTTCCTCCTAAGGGTATTTATAATATTTGGTGGCATACTAGAGAACTTAAACATAATTGGGATAGGGTGGATAGCCTACCAAGACGAACAAGTCAGACAAGGGTTGGTCTACATATTCTCTAAGCGGTAATATCAAGATTTGATTAGACTAAAAAAATAGTCTAGTATATCTGTCTTTAAAAAATTACACTAACGAATGTTTGTTACAATCTTTTTAATATTAAAGACCATTCTGTTGGTCAAAATAAGCTATGACAACGAAAATACTCATTCTGTAGTACGAGTACTAGTTTAGATTTGTCAAGTATTCGTACCTCTCAGTAAACAGTCAAACGAATCACATGACAAGACAAACGTGAACGCAATAACAAAAACAAATATTTTATGTGTATAATAATGCATTGTATTCGTTTCGCTACGCAGACGGATTGCCAAAAGCTTTGCTTACTTATATGTTACGTCCATGTCGGGAAGACAAAGCAATAGCCGCTCGGTTATGTATGATGATACATACAAAGGGAAAGAGACTGTATAAAACTCCGATGACCTACAATATAGACTGCTTTTTAATTTTGTCTTGTTAAATTAACGTTGCCAAGATACGTATAAGTTCGGCATGGCTATTAAAATTTATATTGACCGGTGTTAAGTCTTGCGAATAATCGTTCTCAAATTGTTATTAGACTAAGCAAGAACAGCAACAGCTATTATTTTTATGTCCCAATTATAGTATGGTTGTAAAATTAATTGAAATTTATGGTAGGTAAAAGTTATCTTACTAATATAACAAATGCAAAAGTTTAGAAGGATGGAAGGCGGTTTTTAGAAGGTATCTGTAGGTAGGCTCAACAGATCTCGATGAAATTTGGCATAGATGTAAAACATAGTCTGGCAGATCACAATTGGCTACAAATTAAGGTTTTTATTTTTTAATTTCGCACAGACGGAGTCGCAATGACTTAAACAGTTGGTGAGGAAATAAGATATTGCGTGACGTATGTATTTAGTCACCGTTCCAGTCTACAACTTCACTGAATTCTGTCTCATCTCGAACTCGGAAAAACCGCAATTGGGTCAACTTTTTCCGAACTAAACAGTAGTAGGGGATCTAGATTTCATACAATATCTTGCGACGGTATTGTAAAAGTCGAAGTGACTAGTCATTTGAGCGATAACGACTACTAATTGTCTGAGTCACGTCACATACCACAATATTATAGACGACTGAAGGTGGGAAAGGAATGAGTAATACGCCAATCATAGTTCTAGTTGAATGCTTATAATTTCAGAGCTATTGTGACATTTTCGAATGCTTTATATAGAGTAATTATGCATTTTCATATTTTTTACGAGAGTTATACCAGCTTCTCTAGCTTTAGTTGAAATAAACTTTAACTTTTTTAAATTCAAGTACAGAAATCGTCAATACTACTTGCGATAATAACATTTATACGATAATCGATAGAAAAGTTATTAAAATTATTATGTTCGTTACCACGTATCTCCATGACAGCTAAACGAATTCAATTTGATATTTTAAGCGGAGATACTTTAAAATAGCGCTTCCCAACCACTGGTCCGCAAATGCTAATATATTATATTAGTTTAGTAAAATTTGACCCTGTCTAAGAAAAAAAAAGAACATACAGACGAATTGATAACCTCCTTCTTTTTTAAGTCGGCTAAAAAGGTTGGGAGCCCCTGCTATAAAATAAAGCATACGCCACAGTTTTTATACTACGCGGAAAGAGTCGTGGGCGACAATAAGTATAAAAATTTGCAGCGAATAACATACTTAATCAATATTGCATAATATGATTAGTGACGCAAAAATGTAGAGTTTGGGTGCGTGCCACAGAGGTATTGCGCCCTATCAGCTTATCTTTGTATCTACGACTTGTCAACAAGCGCTTAACATTTCGGCGATAACGTATTGCTTGTGATATCGAAGTCACTTGCAATGTATAAGTATGACTGCTTAAATATAATTGATCGCTAGATTAACTTATCAAGGCTTTGTTTACTTGTTCTAATAACTGATAGAAGATCGAGTGAAATACAATCGATATTCTATTTTAATTATTAGTGTAATTATTCATATTAAAAAGTTGTTGATATTTTTTTAACTGTAAACTTCGCAGCATTATGTTCATTAAAACGAATTAAAGATTTTTTTAATGCTGTAAAAAAATCTAATGTAGTTTACTCTTTGCAAAACTATTTTTTATTTGAAACAGCGTATATTAGTTACATTTCCTATGTATTAGCACATCAAGAAGAAAAAGTACTCACTTCATTTGTTTGACGATAGTACTCTTGCCCGACTCTCCGGCACCTGTAAGTGGAAAAGGAATATTAACATAATTTCATACACAACCGCTTACCTAAATCATACAATTTTTAAAAAAAACCTCTCTTCACTCATATTAGTGAGTAAACACTAATCAATTGACCGTTGGTTTCTGAGATCAAAACCTATGTATAAAACAAATCATCATCCCTGTCACTATTGAAAAAACACAGATAACATGTTTTAAAAGGGGCTTTTGGTTTCAGAAAATCACAGTAATAGAATAAAACACTCACAGTAATAAATACAGAAAAATCAAAGAATATACATCGCGGGATCGTCGACGAAGTGATGGGCGAGTCCATAATAAACGTTCGCCCGACCGCCGCATATAAAACGGCAGTGATATAAAAACGGTTAATTACCTAACCAATGTAAACCGTTCATCTCGCTTTAAATGCATGTCTCACTGAATAAAAATAGGATAGGAAATATAACACGGTACTGAACAGAGCATAGAAAGTATACGAAGAAACGTTAATTTTGTACGCGGTTTTAAAACTTCGCAATATCATAAAGTTTCGGAAACAGTGAAGTTGGGTGATGCTGCCAATGTTTAGGAGTGGTTAATGTAATATACTCGTAAACCCAACTTGAATAGTAATGAAACTACACGAATACATTTAAAAAACTACTAACTTCAGGAACAACTTTCCCTGGATATTTGGGCTTCTTCTATTGTTTCTTTTATAAAAGGCGGCCAAACGAGCGAGTGGCTTCATAAAATCGCCGAAATAGCGAACCGACCTTTACCCATACACATCTGCAATAACAGAAGCGTTGCTTATATTTAATCGACGGAGGATTGGTTACGTCTAAAGAAAATATTTCCCATTGCGAGACATCCCCTCCTTCGAAAAATCCACTAGTCCCATCGTATCTTTATAAGAAAAATATGGGAAGGAAAAGAGGACTAAAATTAGGGCTGGGAGGCAAATATTTGAAAATAGATTAATGACAGTTAACCACAACAGAATATATACTGGTAATTATCATATTACAAAGCAATCATTAACATCTACATCTTCAGGTACATTCCAGACAATTGTCGTGACGAGGGCCATCCAACACAATGAAAGGTGCGTGGGCGTCACTTAACGATGCCTTTCATACCCGGGTCTCAATCCTGACCCCAGCTGTATCTAATTGGCCAAGCTGCGAACGGCCGATCCCTGACCCTTTGGTATCACCTACTTCGTGGCGTCTCCTGATTTAATAGGCAGGACGCGAGCTAGATAGCAAGTGTAACTATGAATTGAATACAATCCTTATATGTGTCATATTGATATGTGTCCGAAGACATTGACAACGAAGATATGACAATACGCTAGGATGGTAGGAAAATAATTTATATCGTACCAAGTATAATTAAAGAACTGCCATTCATAAATGTACGTGAAATCGATAGAAAATATAATAAACTAGCCGTTGCACTTGATTTTGTCCGCGCGGAATCAAACTAGTAATATATAGTCTATGTCACTTTGGGATAGTGTAGCTTGCCAGTAGTGAAAGAATTTTTAAAATCGGTTATGGAGTTTCGGTGCCTATTCAATGCAATTAGATAAGTAGAACTTAGAAATAAATTCGCTTAATAAACTTTTAAACCCAATGAAATCAATAGACATGAAGACTCCTTAGAACGAGATTTTATAGACGCCACAGAATTTCGACAACAAATAATGTCCTTATAATAAACATCAATATTTTCGTTGTGCCATTTATTTTATCGATCAAAGCCGAAGTGGCGATTAAGAGGCGCGTTTTGTGGCATCATAGCGATAACATCTACCTCGCCGACAGTCACGAGAGCTGTCTGCTACATCCGACGCTATATCGACGGTAAAACGAAGCCCGTACGATGTGAACATCAGTATTCAAATTTCAAGTTCTTATGAAGAACTTGTTGAGACAAAACAATCATGATACTTGGATTTGCGAAAATATCGTTTAAACGTAACCTTTATCATTAAATAAATTAATATATGGATACAAAATACATTGTCGTGCATATCATGTTTCTGTTTGAAAAATCAGTGATAACATCATGAGTTTTGTAAATTCCTTTTGGAGACTCCGATCCACTTCATGGGGATGAGTATATGAGGTGATGATAGACAGACAGTACTTTTAGCATTGAATAGTTATGATATCATTAGAAATCAAAGCTAGAACTTAGGGAGACAGATTAAAAAATATCCTGGAATACATCTTTATTATTGTCTAAAGTACTCATTAGTACATCAATTGGTAACCATATAGCTAAGTTTTTGCGAATGTTTGTTCAAAGGTACCTCCGGAAAGGCTGCATCAATCTTGCTGAAATTTGGTAAAGATGTAGAACATAGTCTGGAAGAACACATAGGCTACTAATTAAGTTTTTTTTTAATTCTGAGCGGTCTAAATCGCGGGCGACAGCTAGTCAAAAATAAATTTTTCATTTTACCATGAAACTTCAAAGGAAAGAATGATTCTAATTACAATAAAATATCTTCATCTCTTATTATTTGATTTTCTGTAATAAACTAAAATAGGACCAAATTGTTATATGTAGTATTATAATAGTAATTATGACTATTCTAATGATATATTTAATGAATGATTGGCTGTAAATTAACAAGTCCAGACATGTAGCATTTATTGAAATTATTCATCATTCAGGTCCTCATAATTACAATGATTAGTCAATGGCTATGGCTAGTCACCACATTTGAAGTAAATACAGTCAAAACCGGTTATAAGAACATAGTAGTAACCATTCACAATAATCAATAGTAACTAATATTGTATCTTAAGAATATTATAAATGAAAAAGTTTAGATGGTTGGATGTTTCTTAAAGAGTATCTCCAGAACGGCTCAATGGATCTTAATAAAATTTGGCACAGATATAGAACTTAGTCTGGTAGAACACATAGCCCATTTATTAAGTTTTTTTTATTTCTGGGAAGAGTCACAGGCAACAGCTATTGGTTTATAAAGTATGGCACTTCAGCAAGGATCTACTGTTTTTATTGCCAATGTCAAAAATTGCAACTATTGTAAGTTTTTTCATGGTTGTCAAATCAGGGTTTTGTTTTATAAATATCTTGTAAACCAACTAACCAAAGATTCAATGTTCATGTACGGTGAAAATCTATGGGACTATTTGTGATTTTAGGACCTTATTGTAAAGTGTATTGCTTTCCACTTCCACTATTTTTGAAGCAAGTATACTATAATTTGTCAAAATTAAATAATTTTAGAAAATAAATCAATCAAAATATTGATAACATTTAAAATGCAACTCACTGGAGATACACCATTGTTGCATAAGGAAAAATGGTACATTTAGTTATATTGTTACTATATTTAACTTATAATGTGCTTCTAATATTTTACAAATATCTTTTAAGTTTTTAAGGACTTTAGGGTCATTGTACAATATTATCTAAGAAATATGTACCTAATTAGACAATGAATAAGATGTGATGAAGGAATGGTGAATGAATAAGATTATGTTGTCAGAAGCACATAAAACTTGCTGAACTATTGAGTACAGTGAAACTAAATCATAGATAACAATTAACAAGAAGAATAGTTTTATTGTTACTGATTATTATGCATACATATGTTAATTAGATAACTGAGGTAATTGAACTTTACATGGTTTATAGTCTTCTTTACCAACTTTTCAAACACAACACTAACTAACATGATTGTACATTTACTTTTTAGGAAAATAATCTTGTTATAATTAAACTTTTCAGATTTCTAATAAGATAATAGAAATAAATATGTAAGAATGGAATATTCAAGGCAGAAACAAAACTGCCAACTCTCTAATTATGAAAGCAATTGGCGCTTTCATTTACTCAGGGAATACGAATGCATGTCGGAATACTGATAAGTTACTAGCTAAGGCAGGTATCTAACTGTTTATATTAAATTTTCGAAGTAACTTACACTTTTTGATGATTTGACATCGTATTTTCGGAAATAAATTTGCGAATTGCAATTATTTTGTGCCATTCAACATATTACAACAAGTAAATAACTATTCCAAATACATGATTAGCTACCACCGCAAATGTAACGCTTTTGAGTGCAAATTCTATACATGGGTGCGGCCATGTGCGTGAAGAACAGAATAGGGAGACACCGTACCTAGCAGCAACAATTTAATATCTTTGGATGCTTGGATTCCATCGTCTTTCAGGGTCTTTTCGATCGCCTTGCTACGAGCAGCGGCGGCGCGCTCTTCTGCCGACTGAGCGCAACCCATTTTGGCAGCTATCGGTGTGCCTGTGCCGCCGTCCGCCCCGACTCACGAGCCGGGCGCACTCTCACCGCTCCCTCTGCATACGCTCCACACGCGTCCTGCCGCCCCGACTTCACCGGAGCCACCCTACACAATGTTAGCACCCAACACAGTAACCTAAACCTACCACTAAACACTGTCTGATTGACTCACTAATATAGGAATATGGCCGCACTATTTAAACTTTCACAATTTTCTAATCCACTTCACACCGAAACGCGTAACGGCAGCGTAACTTTAATTGATTTTATGAATCCGTATGAGATAATGGCGGCCGGATGACAAGCACCAGCTCCACTCCGTGACGACTGACGGCGACCGCGCCCCGCTCGACTGACGTTCGTGTGCATTCGGCGTCGATCGCTCGGGCTCGCTCACACATGCGTGAAACTGAATTCACACACGAAAGAGAACAAAATATGGTTTAACCAAAACTTGAGATACGACAAAATATTTGAATAAAGTATTTTGTAACGAAAACTGTTCATGTTATTATTAAAAAAGTAATGAATTGATATAAAAATTAATAATAATTAATATACATATGTATTATGTAGACCTAAAAACTTTATATAAGTAAAGAAATACCCGATGGTGATATGAAATAATCATTGTACCTACTTGGTTAACATTTCATTACATAAAATAATATATATAAAAACGAATAAAACATGAAATGAAATATGGATACTATGGAGTCTTTTTATAGTTATATTTAAAGTGATGAATTAAATCCTATTATGGCGCCAATATATACCAATAGCTATATTATTATTATTTAAGCATAACTGCTAAAACATGATTTTTATTATTGTTCCCCTAGCTTTATTTAAAACGCGGTTCTAGTCCCTAACCTTGATATAATTCCAGCCCTACCTTCGTACCCAATCAAAGTCAAGCAGAACTATTTCTGTTCATCTTATGTATAACACCTATACCTATTTTGACGATAGTAGTTTGCATACTTTACATATTTTCTCATAGTTTCCTTAAAAACTTAAAAGTTCTGTTAATAAGAAGTTGGTTAAAAAGCATCCTCTTTTGGTATAAATTTGCATTATAAATGTATTTCTGTAATCATTAAGCGAATCAACAAGCAGAAACGTTGTCGATTCTTGCCGGTTCGATGTGCCGCAGTCGATAGAGGTCCATGAGAAGTGCGCGCGCTGTGCGTCAAAAGTCAGAAAGAGATAGAGAGTGAGAAAGACAGGCTCCATTACCAAGGAGCAGCAGCTTGATGTCCTTGGCGGCCTGAATGCCATCTTCCTTGAGGTTTTTTTCAATTTGCTTGCTGCGCGCCAGAGCGGCACGTTCCTCTGCCGACGAAGCGCAGCCCATGGCGATAGCGCGCACGGCCTGGCTCGCTACGCGCGGCAGCGCCGTGCTCTTGGCATGCTCCCGGGTCGTCGTTGCGCGCAGGTGGCGCCGCGCACGCGCTCTATCGCGCACGCGTTCTTCGCTTGTAAAAACTCGCGTATTACCGCGACGGTGTCTATTGCCCGTCCTCCTTTTACTTAGACAGCGTCACAAGCCCGAACCTCTACCAAATAGAGGTGGCGTCGCGCTGTGCCCCCGCGAACGAATGACGGGCGACGCAGTAGTTCCCCCACGGGAGCATTGCGCAGGCTCGCAGCTTTACCATCGCCTCCGCCGAAAAATGCGATACATATTGCCGCACCCTCTTTTTCCACCCTGGTACTCTAACACCAAATCCTCCTCTAAATAAATATCTCCTTTCATTTTCCAAGTTCCAAATATATTGCCATTAGAAATGTGGCGAGTGCCGAATATTAAGTTTATTTCAAGCATGATATTTGATATTCATTAGCATGATCTAAGCTCGATATAATCTAAATGCACATGTACATACAATGTACATAAATCATTACCTAGTCGACTGTATTTTGTAAGGTGCTTGGATTTTAACATAAAGCCAAAAATTTTACGATGAGGTTGAGGAGTAGGTATGAGATCATGCCTGTTTCAAGGGTTTTCACATATAGGTAAACAAGGATATTAACCGGTGTAAGAGGCGCTGTTATCGCGGTTGGTCTTTTCAGATTATATGTAAAACCTACTTAGATATAGAAAATCCACCGGTTCTAGGAAGTCTATGGCAACGGGAATACTCTTTGGTTTTAATGTTCACTTCTGTCATTGTCAAATTATGCTGTCAAATGTCATCAGGGTCATTGTCATCACCAGAAATAAAATAAATTTAAGGGGGAAAGACAACGACTATCACTTTCATACTTTTTATCGAAGGTTTTGTCCAATTAATTACAACCATGGATTCAGATGATGAAATAGAGGAGGCCGCGAAATGGGAAGGAAGCCCAGGTACTATTGTACTTATTAACGCTTTGGAAGACTCGAGTACAATTAAAGTTGCACATGAAGCAACATGTTTGCTGATTAGGCAGTATTTGAGATCATCGAGCTCTCACAATATAGGAGTTAGCATTTACGGCACAGATCAAACACAAACAGACTTAAATTCTAACAATATTATTGATATAATTTCTATGGATACCCCAACCCTAGAAGGGTATAAAAAATTACGCGCAATGGATATTGCATCTTATGGCAAAGCCAAAGAATATGTTTTATCGGAGGTTTTATGGCACTGTAGTAAAATATTTAAAGACTACAAAAAGAAGCTGTCATCACAAACTATTCTTATTTTAACAAAATTACTTAATCCACCAGTAACAACAGATCAAAAAAGAACTCTTGATAGAGTTGTAAATTTAGTTGGATCCTACACTAAGATCACAATTATCAATATTTCACCAGATGATTATCCAATAGACAAATTCTACAAAGAATTGTTGATTGATATTAATAAATCTCAGGAGTACACTTTGCCACAAGCGGTGTGGAATCCAAATGTAATACAGAATATGATGTATCAACAATCTCATCGGCACTTAGCTGTTGCAAAATTGTCTTTTGAAATTGGTCCAGGCTTTTCAATAGGTGTAGGTGTTTACAGCTTATTAGGAAAATCAAACCAGTCATATCTCAAAACATCAAATATAGATGCAAAAACAAATGAAACAGTCACAAGAGTGACAATGAGATCAAAACTCACAGTTAACCCTGGAGACTCTCAAAAAGTAAGTGATGATGATGTTAGTGGAGACTCTAAAGAGCTTCCCTTATTGGATTCAGAACTATTGTTCTGTCAGGAATATGGTGGTGAAAGAGTAGAATTCACTAAAAAAGAAAAGGAGGAAATGAGTAATCCCTTTGGACCTCCAATGTTAAAATTATTAGGTTTTAAACCTGCTATAAAATTGTGCAAAGAGAAATGGTTTCTGAAAGCTGGATATTTTTTATACCCAAATGAATCTGTTATTGAAGGATCTACAGTACCTTTCAAGGCTTTGCATAAAGCTTGTGATGAGATGAAAACTGTTGCTATATGTATGTTGTGCTCAAGAGCTAATTCAAGGCCAAGTATAGTAGCTCTTGCACCTTGTACCAGGCCTCTGGATTTGGAAATAGAAATTGGTTTTGATGTTATTCACATACCATTTGCGGAAAATGTAAGAGAAATACCTCAACTTGATGATGAATCTGATAAACCAATACTTCAAAAAAAACAGAAAGAAGAAATGAATAACATATTGAATAGTTTACAATTTAATTACAAAGCTGATATGTTTGAAAATCCAAAGTTACAGTCACAATACAGGGCCATAGAAGCCAAAGCTTTACAAGAAACATCTCTTGAGCCCTTTGTTGATTCAACAATACAAAAGCCTGAAGTATATCAGGTTATAAGGGAAGATGTATTTGAAGAGTTGTTTGGACCTTTTGGGGTATTGTCAATAAAAAGATCATGCAATACTGATAAAAGTAACACAATTAAAAAAATAAAAACTGAAGATATTAATGAAACATTGGTTCAGGACATGGTAATAAATAAATCTGTTGATAAATTAACAGTCGCTCAGATAAAGAATATATTAAAAGAAAGAAACATTACCTTCTCAAAAAGTCTAAACAAAGCTGATCTTTGTGAGCTGGTTTATGAAAACTGCACTTCATAATCAATGTACAATTTATAAGAGAAAGACTAAACTTTTATAATTTAAGAGATAATAAACTATTTTCTTAAGTGTGATTTCTAAAAACACAAAATTAAACAGTCATTCCTTTTATATACATTATAATCTTGTAATGTTAAAAAATATTTGTTAGCAAACAAATGTTTAAGAATAAATGAACGATATATATATTTAGGCTTTTATTTCTCAATTTATATTTTTAAACTAAAAATAGGTGTTACACAGATGT
The DNA here is from genome assembly GCF_000836235.2 of Papilio xuthus. Lineage (NCBI taxonomy): Eukaryota > Metazoa > Arthropoda > Insecta > Lepidoptera > Papilionidae > Papilio > Papilio xuthus. The sequence continues at coordinate 2,496,781 of NW_013530507.1, read as the reverse complement.
ATTCTGTTAATTTTTTCATAAAAGGAGACATATTGTGTGTAGTTTTTAATCTCTGTTGATAAATTACAATAGTTTTGTAAATCATTATTAAATCTTAAATATTATAATGAGTCTTAGATATACAATGAGCCATCGGCAGGCCCAAGGTGGTGAATTCCAATCAACAAAGCATCAACTAATGTCCATACTCCTAATCCACCAAAACTAAAAAGTTTTCCTATCCCCTCTTGCCAATGTCCAAGATAAAACCTGTCTGCACCAAAGCCACCCAATGTTAATGCAAGTATAAGAGCTGTGCCCCACCGTGTTCCTGCTGTCCATGAACATCTTATTTTCTTCAAGAATCTTCGTTTACCCAAGCAAATAATATCATCTGATACAGTACAGTTTGTTCTAAAACAAGATAAAAATTTACATAATTTTGTAAAATATTGAATTTGTACCTAATTAAATTTTACTTTACTTACGTATAAAATTTCAAAGGTGATGCCAAAGAATTGCAATTAGCTTTTTGATCGCATCGATGTTCCCATTTGTCTGTTTGATAGCAAAACCGACACACAGATGTTCTGTTAAATGTCTTGGAACCCTAAAGGTAATACAAAACAATTAATCAAATATAGATCTAAATACTGTCAAGCCTATCTAAGATAGAGTCAAAAGGACATAATCATTTTCGTGCTTAAATGAGTCTTCTTACTTATCCAGGTTCGACTGTATAATTGTTTTCATACTTTAATGTCACAAATATTATTATATAATTTAACAGCTGTAAAATAACAGCTTACATTACATTATTGGTGATTAGAAAGTGATATGTTACATAAGCTAAATTATTCTAATACAAGATATAAAGTGACTTACATTGCATACAATTTTTGGTTTTACAAAACAAGTATAGTTATACAAGTTTCCATAGATACAGTCAACACTTCTGTCACAAGTTATGCAAGGATAATTGAGTACAGCACAATCTGGAACTTCTTGTTCTAATGTTGGACAACTTTTTAAATAATCATCACTGCCGCTGAAGTTAATAGCTTTGTCTCCTGTATCTCCTTTTAACCTATTTTCCTTACTTTGTATATCCATGTTGTTATTAGCTATAATAAAATAAACCATAGAAAAATGTTATTACATCAAGGTTACTAGTAATTCGAAGAATGTTTAAAATTTGGAGACTTGTATTAATAAAAAATGTACTTACCCATATCAGTTACATGTATTGTATTAAATATAATTAATAAAATTAAAATGAAACAGTCCCTAATGGTAATCCTAAGAGGTAACAACCACCGCATCTTAGTGAAAAAAGGTACTAGTTACATTGCATAAAATCAATATAAAGTTATTCTTATTTTTTGCTTAATCGAATTTAACAACCGTTTAGTTTTCTGTATTCGCAAAAAGCAAGAGAATTATAACAACAAACAATAACAAGCGTTCAATGTCAAATCGTTTGTCAAATGTCAATTCAAATTAAAAGAACAAGAACCAAAGAGTATGTGTTAAAAAATTCAGTCGAATTAACAATCTTCTTCTTTTTCAAATCGGCTAAAAAGAAGAAACTTTTTGTTCATGATTCTCGATCTTTAAATCCAAAAGGCCATGAGACGCGCAAAATAGCCACACATTGGGATACAAAATTTCTGTAGCACTGCTTTATGGATTATAAGTCTAGCGTCTGCTGCTATACGGCAGTTCATCTGTTTTCATAGTTAATTTTTACCCCTCCGCAAGCAATGGCAATTGTTACACTTACACCGTGAAGGTAACTTCAAAGTTTGATATTAACCGAGAATATAGTGCGTTAAACATGGGAATAGAATAAAAGTATTAGCAATTAAAAATAACATTTATTGAACTTTCTTAACACTTAATAATATTTTAGCTTTTTTAAAATAGTTTCATGTTTTAATTTACAAATAGGTTGATATTAAAAAAAGTTAAAAATTACTATCAAAAAGGCTCTGTGAAAGTAGATCATTTCTTGTGTCTCCGTCCGGGTCTACCGGTTTATTATCATTCTCCTTGGACAGTTCGGTTATTGTAGATAAATTCGGTATTGCACATGCGACGGGAAATAGTTTATCGAGATCAGATCCAAAATCAAAGTTTAGGGGGAAATTGGTGTTTGTATTTTCATCTTCTGACAAAAGATACCATTTCGAAGCTCTATCAGAAATTTGTTCTTGTTCTGGTTCAGATAGATCTTCTGTTATGAGGCTATCTGGAGATTCTCTGTTTAGAATTAACTCACTGTTATTTGCAACGGTCGGACTAGTTTGGATAACTGTGAATAAAAAAAATTGTTAATTTTGTGCGATCACGACTCCCCTCTCGCTTCTTCTACATTCATACATCTACTCACTTATACGTTGGTTTCGGGTCCTCTTAATACCGCCCTTCCTTTGTCAAAAGTATTGGAAAATATAACGAAGTAACTCTAACATGTTTTAATAAAAGATGTTCGTGTTGAAGGATGGTCCTTAGGGCCTCGCACGAACATTGAAATTGGTATGAGATTTGTTGGTGTACTTTACGCCCGATAGAGGCATTGGACAAATTTTAATAAAAATTTATCGATGACATTACGAAAACGATATCACGAATATTCCTACTACGCCCTCTGTTCCTACTTTAATAACGCAATTTACTGACACGACATCAAAAATTCATTAATATTTGTACTTACCATTGCACAAAATATTTGCGTCATTATCGCCTATTAAAAGTTCACATTGTGTGTTTTTATCAGAGTCAGGTCCCGCCTGATCCTTGAGTTCTAAGTTATTGGAAACATCGGAGTCAGTAAGAAGGCATATAAAAGATCTGTTGCTTTCTATGTATTCTACACTGTTATCTAAACATTCGTCCGTCTGTAAACACGTTTCCGAATGATTGTGTATAAGTTCTATACTTCTATCTAATTGCTGAAGTATACTAGATTCTGTTTCGTTTATTCCACTATCGCCATGTATGGATTTTGTTTCTCTATTCCTAGTTTGTTCTGGTTGTATTTCTCTCGAATGACTTCTAGCTTTAGGTCTTAGAATTTTAACTTTGATTACATCCTCTTTCTTCTTTCTACCTCTTGTATTTCTTTTTTGAGCTACGTTGGCAGATTCTGGATTGAGATATTCTACGCCAGATGGATTGCACGTTAAAGGGGGACAAGATCTAGCACTTTGTGAACAAGAATCTGTATGTTCTTCTTCAATAAAAGCTTCCATTAGGGGATTCTTCTTTTTTGTCTTTTTACTAACTTGACGCTTTAATGGCGTAGAACATCGCTTATTTAATCTATTTTTCTTGTTAAGTTCTAAATCAGTGTCTACATCCATTTCATTACTTTCTAAAGGTTCTATAACTTTTGGAATTGGTTGCATTTTTTTTGTACTTTCCAAAACTAGATTACATATTTTTTGATGTAAACTATCTGATATGGTTTGATTATCTTGATTCAAATTAACTGAGGAAAATTTATTTAAGATAGAATCGGTGACTTGTTTGTTTTTGTTATTTTGGTCTGGATTATTTGTTGTAGCTTGGTTACATTCCTGTCCTATTAAAAGCATCGTTACATCTTCATTTGTTATGAAGAGATCGTTGTTATTAGATTCTTCGATTTGATTTCCATTTATATTATCATCGAAAAAACTTTTCAAGGAATTTTTATCAATTGATAAATTTTCTACAATAGATAAAACTGGTGAGGTGGGTAAGGAAATATTGCTGGAACTGTTAGCGTTTGAAATATTAACATTTGTATGTAAATCTTTATCAACAGAATTTGGTTCATTATTTTTACAAGCATCATTTATTATTCTATCTAATTGTTCTGAGAATGCACTAAACAGTTTACTGTTCGGATTTATTCCAATTGTTTTTTTCATTTTCGGCATCAATAACTGTAATGACTCCGATCTGTAGATATCCGAGTTTGAAGAAAAACCTTCATTTTGTATTGTCTTAATCAAACCAAAATCTGGACACGAGTTGCTCGATTGATCTGACATTTCATAGTAATTCAATTGACTTCTCCTGCGAATGTTTTGTCGACTGAGTTGTCTTACTTTCGTACTTAATGTATTTCTTCTTAATTTCCTTTTTCTAATGACTTTTTGTGGACTTATATCAGAGTCTTGGTAACCTTGGCTGCTTTCTATAGTGTTTAATATTATGTTATCCATTGAAGGTGCTGCAGTTTTGACGCTGTTAAATATGAAAAAATTGGTTATGGCATGCGAACAAGCAGATAAAGCGTATGAGTGTCACAAAATTATAAAACCTTCCGAAAAAATGCATGCGTGAATAAAAATTGAAAGCGAAAATAATACAAAGAACTCAGGACCAATTTGATAAAAATGTCTTAGTAATATCATAAATGCGAATGTTTGGATGGATAGATGTTTGTTAGAAGGTATCAGGTTGCATGATTTAAGCTGAAAGATGGCACAGATGTAGATCATAGTTTGGAAGAACACATAACCTACTAAATAAGTTTTTAACCTATAAAGCTCAAAATTTCTCAACATAATTTATAAAAAAAATAATTACAATCAGTGAAGTATTGATAGCATGGAAATGATAATAAATAAATTTATGTATATTATATCAAGCCAATATTTACTGTGCGTTGCATAAGTAAGTTAAAAAAGCGATCACACTTAAGTTACGAAATAGCATAATATTCAGAAAAATCATGCACACTTCTGTAATCATGCCAATATTATAAAATTCTCGTTCAATCAATTTCTTAACACTTAAAGTACCGACTGGCCTGGCAAGTGCACTTTCATACTAAAAATGCAGCATGGGTGTTAACTTTCAAAACATAAACTCACTCATACTTCCTTTCTTTCAATATATAAATTGCATAAGAGTAGAAAAAGCTTTTAGATATAACATGCTTAGATTTTAAAATAAAATATGTTGTGAAAATAAAATTAAATTTGATTCTAAAACAATTTATTTGACACAAATACACACATTTTCCCATTCAGACAAACATAAACCATTCTACATATTTCGACATCGATACTTAATTCCTAATTTCTAAAAAATATGACATATTATATTTTTATCATGTAATTATCAAAGATCTTAAATATATAAATGCACAGTAAAATACAAAAGATAATACATAAATATGATTTTGTATTACTAATTATTTAATGTACATATTGTACTATTTCATTGTATGTTATTTTAAAAGATATTTTTTATACAATTTTAAATTTCATCGTGTACTTAAATAAAATGTATATAATAATTCAGTAAATGTTTTCATTAAAAAAAAAACATTCTCAAAATGTAAATATTTCAAATGTTTCATAAAGTCCTGTTCATTTTACCATAATTTAAAAAACAAAACGAGATAATTCATGAATGTAAAAAAATAATCAGATCAGACCATTGATATGTATTTCAAGAAATTATAAAAAGGGAAAGTTTTTGAATAAAAATTAATATACACGGACTCCACCAATAAACAGATTAATCTGTAACCGTGGGTTTCCGAGACGTAAAACTCCATTTAAAACATATTGTTATCTCTGTTTTGTCAACAATGACAAGAATGACGATATGTTTTGTACAGAGATGTTGGACTCAGAAACCCGCGGTAAGGCAGAGAAAATGCATAAGTATTAAATCATTTAATGTTTGGATAGTTATCACGAATATCAAAAAGATTCCTAATATTAAATAAGTTAGAAACCCTTAAGAAAAGAAGAACAGTGATTGACAAAGTGATCCAGTTGGACCCCCTAGAGTTCATTGAATTCCGGGGTTAAAAGAGCTCTTTAGTTGAGAAGAAAATATAAGACAAGAGGGTTTACTGAAACTTATAAAATCTGAAAGGGACTCCAAGAAAACTGTAAAAGAACTACTGTCGATCAATGATCGTTTGATTCAACTTTATAAGCTTTTGAGCAAAAATATTGTAATTTAAAACATTCCCTAATTTTAGAAAAAAATAGTTAGAATCATTTGCGCGAATGGCGCGCTTTAGTTACAAAGTGAATAGACAGAATTATTAGTGAGGGGATATCATTGACATTTTGGTAAGGTTAGTGTTGCGCCAGTACACCGGCACTGTGTCGGATTCTTCCTAACAGTATTCAAATAATAGTATGTTAAAATGAACAGATCGTAATATTCATGTAGATATTGATATCACTACTCACTATCTATTCTTAGTTTTTGTAAGTTTCGTTGTTTTACTGGCGGAGGATCTCGTGCTCTTTTTAGATGGCGGCGGTGAAGGGAACTTGTATCTAACATTGGGATCTTCGTCTGCTACTTGAGCGATCAGCTCTTTACCTTTCTTCCCTCTTGTATTTATTTTAGTTTCACTTTTATCGGTGCTGTCTACAACATAGGAAAATTGTATTTTCATTAAAAGAGACTTTAAGTACAGTCGGGGATTCTGGCGGTGTTCAATCTTAAAATTTAGTTGTTTGAACGTTTTGTACACATTGAGATGAAGACGAAGTACTCGACTAATTATCCCGTCGTTTGCGCAACTCACTGCTACTTAATTTGTTATTTGTGCAAGGCAATTTTTTGTAAGTGGGACACCGCGGATTTTCGCGACTGTACCTCAAATACAGCACATTGCTTGCAAGGTTACCCTTAGTGTTTATTTAACAACATATTCAGCAGTAATTAGTCAATTCCAAGTTTCACTCACCGCGTAGTGCATTCTTGGATGTTCTTGTCACCCGTCTTGCTACAGTATTAGGGGATGTTTCATTTTCAACATCGCCTGAAGCCATTTTCTCCAAATTTTGTTCTTTCTCCGCTTTATTAAATGTTTTTGACTCATTTTTATCCACATCAGGTGTCGATGGGGCACTTTCTATTGACATTTTACTTCGTTTTGGTCGTCCTCTTCTATGATTTATGGAATAAAAGTTAATGAAGTTTAAAAAATAGTTTAAATAATAGAGCGAGTCCGTGGCTCAGGGGTTTTAACACTTGACTTGTAATCTTCAGGCCCTGGGTTCGAATCTCGCCATGTACCAATGAGTTTTTCGATTTCAGATTTTCATATGTACATTTATCCGACGTTCAGGAAGGAAAACATCGTGATGCAACCTGCACATATCTGAGAAGAAATTCAAAGATATGTGTGAAATAAACCAACCCGTACTGGGTCAGTGTGGTTGACTATGGCCTAGTCACCCCTAACTTATGGTAGGCTCCGAGCCCCTCAGTGGGGACGTATAGTGAGCTGATCATGAAAAAATAGGTGTGTGATAAATATTGCGTTTTCTGATTTACATATAAAGTGCATACCTCGTGTTGACTTTAGAGATATCAGTGGATGTAGACTGTGGAGTGACGCTTCCTTCATTTTCTTGGTGACGAGCTTCGATCTCTTGAAATATCTCCGTTTCCAATTTTCTCACTTTTTCATGCGCTGCTGCAAATGTTTATGAACATAGAATCTATTATTTTTCGAACATTATTATTCTTTTAATTTCAATAAATTTTGAAAATTTAACAATCCTCATCGACCAGTGAAAAAGACGAATCGAATGACACTTCTCCTCAAAATCAATGCAACAATTTAAGCTATTTTAAATAATTATTTTGCTTTTAGTCCGCCAAAAGCCTAACAAAAATGTTCCATTGCTTAATACGGAAGACATTGGATTATATGTTACTAGCTGTCGCCCGCGACTCCGTCCGCACGAAATTAAAAAAAACGTAATACATAGGCTATGTGTACTTCCAGAGTATGTTTTACATATATGCCAAATTTCATCAAGATCAGTTGAGCCGTTCCGAAGATAACAAACATCCATTCATCCATCCATCTAAACATTCGCATTTATAATATTAGTAAGATATTGAACAACATACCTTGGTCTATGTGTGGTATAATTGGGGTAGACAGTCCACTAAGGCAGACTTTGGATTGTTCTGAGGATAAAGATTTTGTATCCAATTTAGGTTCAACCTCCTTGTGGAATATTTGAACCACATGATCCAGGACCGGGTGCAGTTGTGACCAGTGACCTTCTAATTCTACTTCCTGAAAAAAAAAACAATTGGATAATGTTAAAATTAGTGCCAGTAACTCAGCTGGCCAATTCACTTTTAATACGAAAAAACAAAATAAAAAAAAACAAGAAAATCTTATAATTTTTTTTTAAATAGTTACCAAAAAATATAGTAGAAAGAAATTTTATGGTATTTATATATTTATTCATACATACCTCATTCTGTTTAGTAATTTTTATTTTAACCGTCTTATTTTGAACTACTGACGCCGTTGGTAACACTGGGTCCTTTTGTACCTCCGGGGAAGGTTCATTTGGTATATTTTCTTGCATTGCTAAAAAAAAAATAAACATGAGACTGTCATTATGTACAACTAGCTCTTGCTCGCGCGGAATTAAAAAAACTTTATAAGTAGCCTAAGTATTACATATGTGCCAAATTTAATCGAAATCCGTTCAACCATTCCGGAGTTACCTTCAAATAAACAACCATCCATCCACCTAAACATTCGCATTCATAATATAAATAAGATTGAACCTACAACAGCGAAAGTCTAAAAGACCGTGAATTTCTCTGGCTTATAGAGGTTTCTCTACTCAAGTTTCTTGCTTATGGTCGACCGTAGGGACCGGACAGAGACTCTTGCTTATAGATGTTTCTAGCTCATCGAGACTCGACTCTATAAGTGGATTATTAAAACCTTTATTTAAATACATACCAGAACTTCCAGGTTTCGTTTCCGTATGTGGTATTGACATCTTTTGTTTTCTGTAACAATACAAAAATGATTTAAAATTAGACAAAAAATTATTTTATTTGCTGCATATGTTAATTAAAGGCCTTATAAGAATTGAAAATATTTCTCTTATATTTCTAGTTATAATATATTTATACGAAAGTCCTTATAAAAATAAAGAAAAATTGTTCAATACCGTTGACTCGCCTGGAGAGAAAATCGTAGTAGCATGGAATGTGTTAAAATAAATTTGTTATTAAAGACACAATAAATCTACTTACTTTGGTGGACTGGCTTCTGTTAGATCAATATCTTGACATCTTTCATTTGTAGCTGTGTTCTCTTCTGACTCATTGAGTAATCTGTAAGTTAAAAAACAATTAATATTTTATAGTCATTTGAAGTATAAATTATTTAACGATCCAAAAGTAGGAGATTTACAATATGTCTGTATGATTTTTTAATAAAAAAAACTTAATCAGTAGCCATATTAGCTTTTAGACAATGTTCTACATCAATGGCAATTTTCAGCAAGATCTATGCAGTCATTCTGGGGATACGTTCTAACAAACATACGTCCATTCGGATACATCCAAACATTCGCATATATAAGTAAGAAGATTACGAATTAAAATTGCGTCTAGTAATTTAAAAAAAAAAACAATGGCAAAAAACTTACTTAGTCAATTGAGCTGTTCGTTTCTTTTCTTGCATATATTTCAGTTTCCAATAAGACTCGTCTTCGCTAGCTGAATCGCCTGTAAATAAAGTATGGCCATTAAAAGAAATAAAATATATAAATATAAAAGTATCCATAGCGAAAAGAATTTTACAAAATTACTAGTTTTCGCATGCGACTCCGTCCGCGCGGAAATAAAAAAAAACATAATTAGTAGCCGATGTGCTCTTCCAGACTACTTATTATATGTATGTCAAATTTCATCGCGATACGTATAGCAGTTCTGGAGATACCTTCAAAAAAACATCCATCCATCCATGCATCTATCTAAACATTTGCATTCATAATGTTAGTAAGATAACATAAATATCGGGTATCTTATTAACAAATTCTGAAACAAAATTCAGTTGAACTTGGATAAACGAGAGTTCAAAAGCGTGATATTCCTCTCGCTCGTAGAGATTTCTCTCTCAACCGAGTTTCTCGCTTTTGGAGGTCGTTCGTCCGGACCGAATAACGATTCTCGCGTATAGATGTTTTTTGTTACAAAATACTTACGATCCTGCGCGAATTTGACATATTTTTTGACTACTTTCCCATCTTTTACTACTGGGTATACTTTATTTCCATACATTAGAAATAAAGTGCCTCCATCTTCTTCCAGAGAAAATAATCGGGCTGATTTTGGTTTTCTGTGTAACAAATAATATTTATTATATATTGTTTTTGATGCAAATTATTTTTTTTAATTATTAATTAGTTATTTACAAATATGTTTTGGAATGTCTGTACTTTCGTCGACGCTGCGAGGAATCACTGTCGGCTTCACTCACTGAAGTCCAATCACCTGAGCCGCAACTCAATAATTCGGTTCTGTTATCAAATTGCATATATTTAATTTAAAATATAATTTATATCATTTTAACAGGTAGCCAAGTTGCAAGAGCTACATGTTTTCGCTAAAATAGCGAAGTGATCGCTACGCAAAAACATTTGCAACGAGGTAAGTTAGTAGATGCAATGCCTATCTTTAAAAGACAGAGGAGGGACGGACAGTAACATATTTGTCCCCTGCAAAATACAATGCTACAGTACAGTCTAGTCGTCCCTTTTCCACCGTTTTGTTTAAAGAAAAGGGATTTTCATAAGAATAGGGAATAGAATTGCCTTGGCTACTTTTTATCTATCATTATGAACCAGCCCTTATCCCTACAGAGGGCCGGAACAGTATTTACTATTCCTCCATACATCCCTCTTTTTATCCATAATTTTTTTTAACATTATTATCTTACCGTGAATGCCGAGGTGCTGATTTACGACTACTTTTGCGTCTTTTACGGCCATGCGCTTTTGCACCTAAAAAAAGGAAAAATTTTATTGTCATTTTATTGTGAAAAGTATGAATACATATTTATTTAAATGCAAACAAGCAACCAAATTGTTAGGCAAAATTACAAAAAAATTAAGCTTCAAGACCAAATTAAAATGTGCACACCTGTCGATCATATAAATTTTACTTTAATATTTTATTATCAGCTATAGAAAAAAAATGTATATGCATTTTTTTTATTTCATAAGGTGGCAAACGAGCGAGCGGCCACCTGAAATCGCTGAAATAGCGAAGTAACCGTTGCCCATAGACATACGCAATTGCATATGCGTTGCCTACCTTTAATCGACGGAGGAGAGGATGCACAGAAAGAAAATATTTTCTCTTTCCATGCATCCTTTCATCCGGAAAGTCCACATCCACTTCCCAACCCTTCCTTATAAGAAAAAGGGTGGGAAGGGAAAGAGGACTAAATTTGGCCTCCGGGACGCACACTCATCAGACTGTACGCGGAGTTGCTCCCACTTCACGCCTGTCTTCTGTGTGGTCGTGGTATTTCACCGGGCGAGCCGGGCCAATACGTGCGAACATGTTAAAGCGGGCTCTACCACTGTGAATGCATAGATAATGTCTGCTTTAAATCCTAACTGAAAATCATAATTATTTTCGTAATAATTTAATCACAATTATTTTCAACCCACAAGTAATATATGTCAAAAAAAACAAAACTTTATGAACTAAATAGTTTGTACTTAGTTAACCGAGCCATGCCACACTGATAGCCTATATAACTTACCGCTAGTAAATCCAAATACATTATCTAAAGTTTTTTCTCTTTCAGGTTTAATGGGAACTGTGCGTACCGGTGGCGTTTTATCACCGCTCTCTGACTCTGAGTGTGATGTATACTGTAAGATTTCATTATCCGAATTATTTTTGTTGGTTTCTTTCTTTTTCACTTTTTGTTCAGTTTCTTTGTCCGGCGCTACACCGGCGTCACTTGATTCGCTATATTTCGCCGATGTAAACTCTTCATCATACAAGCTAACACTTTTTAAACACGGATTTTCAATCTCTGGACTAATATTCCCCGCAACATGTATTTTCGTTATAATTTCAGTTGGCACTGAAACTTCTTCCTTCTCTTCTTCCTCATTGATTTCTATAACATTTTCTAATTCCTTTGTATTTTTATCTGTGATAATTTCTTTTTCTATATCTGATGTTTTTATTTTTTTTGCTTTCGGCTTTGTATATCTCTCTGTCTCTGGCTGGAAATTGCCATTTACTTTTTGTTTTTTAATTATTCCAGCATCGGTATCAGATACTGACACAGGTTTGGAATTTTTAATTAAACGTCTTTTATCTTTTGAAGCTATTGGATCTTGAGAACTTGCCCTTCTCCTTTTATTTGAATCATTACTTTTAAATTGCATTTCTTTATTTTCTTTAATACGTTTGGATGCTATTTCTTTGTCATTCTCAGTACTTTTAGACTCCTTTTCTTTGTTTTGACTAACCATTTCGGATTGTGTATTTAAAGCTTCTTGATTATTAGGAATTGTTGAGTCAGTTGTATTAGTTGTATTTTGAGTCATAGCAATCTCTTCAATATTTTTAGTACTTTCAGATTTGTCTTGTTTAGGTTGTGTTCCGATATTTTCTTCATTATTTGAAGTTGTAATTTCTTCAGTGTGTTTGTCTGTTTCAATAATAACTTGTTCTAAAGCAATGTCACTACTGCTTTGGACATTTATAACTTCAGTTGATGAGATTTCCTGAACTGACGTTTCCGTTGCATTTTGTGTAACTTGCCCTGTCTTAATTTGTTCTTGTTTCTCTTTTGCAACACTATCTTGATTGTTTTCATTGTTTTGTTCAGATTGATGCGGTAATTCTATTTCATTACAATCATCTTCTGTATTTGAACTTATATCAATAGGGGCGTCAGTTGTTTCACTATTGACTTCAGATATTTTCTCACTTTTGACATCTTCCACGATTTCCATTCTAGTACCAGAATCAGACTCTTCATCGGTAGCAAAATCATCAATTACTTCTTGTAGCATTGGAGTCAATGGTTCTGAATATGTTATGAAATCGCGCAATGATTTTTGTGTTGTTTGGCTGCTATTTTTCTTTTCATCATTTTTACCTTCTAATTCTTTTTGTATATCTTCAGCAGTATTGTAACAAGTATCCAGTACAATAGTTTCAGCTGATGATCTATGCTGTGATATGGTTTTTGTATTTTTTTGTTCCTCACCTGATTTCTTTCCACTTGCATTACCATTGCTTGTACTAGGATTTTCTGAATTTATTTCCTGCTCAACTAAAAATTATAATCAAAGTATTTTATAACATATATATTGATTATTTAAATGTAATGGACTTCTTTATTTAGAATTAAAAATAATACACTTACTATTTGTGTTTGATTCTTCATCTACAGTCCTAATTTCTAGTTTATTGTTGAGTTTTGCTTCTACATCATACCTTAAATATTAAATACCAAGACTTAGAAATGTTAAATATTATTTTTAAAAATGATACCAATGATAAAAAATTTGAATTTGTAAACTTGCCATTTTACAAGTATTGAGTAAAAAGTGCTAATTGGAAATATTGATTAAAATCAAATAATAATTGCTGCATATTGTTATTCCTACTTACCCACTTCTAAAACTGCTGATCTGTATCACTGACAATTGATAATATGGATTGTGAATATCAGGAAGAATACGCTTTAGGAATGTTTCTTTCAAACTTTGCCAAGTTCTATCTATTACCTAAAAAAAAATAGTAATACAAAACAACTAGGACATCCATCACTGACAATTATTTTTAATTACAGGGCAGTATCAACCCCTTCCCTGTATATCTTTACAATACCTCACCTAACATTGTATTCAGCTTAGCACAATACTTGAAAAAATTAATACCAAGTGAATTTGCTAGAACCTATATTTTTTCTTATGTTTCCAGTATTAATGGTGTGAACAATAAAAAAATTATAAGGCTTAAATAACATCATAAATAAGAATTGAATTTCAACAATGCTATGAGGCAAATTATCATCAATAATGTATGTAGGCTTTGTATGAACACTATGACTTACCTTTGATTTTTCAAAATCCATCCACATCTTTCTACCCCTTATTTCATTGTAAGCCTTGTGTTCTGTCAAATAATCCACAATGGCTTTCATTTCTTTAATTGTATATGCTTTCCTGAAAATAAAAATTATTTAAAATTTATTGAAAAAAATTATGATTTATTATTGATTACACAATAATATACATGCTCATCAACTCAAAAGAGGTATATAAAAATTAAAAACAAGAGGTATAAGAAAAAATCGAAACATGACGTCGTAACTATTTTATCCATGAAATTGAAGTTTTAATAAATTCATTTTACAAAAAAAGAAATTATATTATTTTAACATTGCAATTTTATGAATTTATGAACTCACCCCGACATTTTGGAGGGTTTTTCCTTGATACCGGGTTCTATATATTAGTACGATTGATTAAACTATGTGCTTTAACTACTGCATATTAGAAAAGAAAAGTCACAAACAATTTGATCAAAATACAGAATAAGAATAAGAAAATAGTACAATTTAGCAAATTTAATAATCAATCTCTAATCACAAGTCACAACACGAATACGATGGAAAAACTTTAACAACAACAAAAATGAATAAATGAAACCGACGAAACCGACGCACTGATAAAGAGTATAAAATTAAAGGTAATATTTGACAGCAGAAAACATTTCTCCAAAATAGGAAAAACTCAAGAAAAGGTGAAATAAATATGCGTTAATTTATAATCGAGATAATAATATGTATTCGGTTATGTAAAAACACATTTTGTAAGATTACCAAGATTCTATTTTGACATCTTTGTTCGCTTAATATTTTACGGGGTAATGAACACTGGGATTCTTAGCAAAATGACATTTGAACATTTTTTGACTTTGACAATAATGTAAATTGTTTGAATTTTTTGTAATATACAAATTTTAAACTGATAATTTCCAGTTTCCACTCCAATATCAAAATTTTTGCCCTGTAATTTCAAATTATCACAACAATTAAACACTGTTTAAGTTGCATTGACTCAATTAAACACTAGTATGTCTCGGCAATCGAATTATTTGTCAATATCGGATATATTGGTAACTAACGAAAAAATACCTTGTAAATTTCTACACGATTTGCCTAAAATGGGTAAGACTTAACTTAAGAACATTTTCTGGTAAGTCATATATCTTCAGTGTTGGGAATATTGTGGTAATTTTTGTTACTTCTAGGATTCTTGGATCCTTCATCAACTGAAGATGATTTAAAATTGGGAACAAATGTAGAAATACCTCTCTGGCTAGCGGAGTCTTTATATTTCCGAAAACCTCCATTGGTTAGTGTCGACCTTCCAAAAATATATAAGGAAGCATACAGAGAGATACTCAATGCAGATGCATGTACAGTAGACTTGCATAAATTAGGACAACATTTTTATGAACTTGGCTGTTATATAGCGAAACATGATATTAAGGGTGAAGTTGCTAATACACTGATTAATGTAAGCATTTTTGTTTTCTTATCCCCATTAACAAATGTTTGAGAGACAACTAAGAGTGATACTTAAATGTGAGTTGGGAGCTTTTACTTATAACAGAAGGTCTCAAGTTGCAAACTTCTCCCATAAGCCATTTAGACTATAATACCTTCACAGAATCAAAACAAAACTAACAGAATCAAAGTTTAAACAAACTTTTTTTTAGTGATTAGAAGTGAGAAATGTGAATTTTATTTCTTAATTTCTTGAGCATTATATATATGTTTGTTTCTTTATGGAACTATCATAAGTATTTCAAATAAGTAATCATTAAAACTTCTCTTTATATAATTTCAGACTTTCAGGCAAAGATTTCGCATGATACTATCTGCAAGTTGTTCAACTGATTCCATTAGTTCATTGCAACCATTATCAGAAAGTGAAAGGGAACGAACAGCAGCTGCTGCAGTGACTGAAAAGGCTTTATCACTGTGGCTGCAGAGGGGTGACTGTCCATTGAGTACTGCTAATATGGTTGCAAGTCATAGAAAACGAAAAAGAGCTGAAATGGAAATGTTCTGAATAACATTATCATATTATCAATATTGCTATTTTCTTTAGAAGTTCTGTATAAGTGACAAAAAATTTATAAATATTGTAAGTTAGTAAAACAACCTAAAATAAGACTTTAGCTTAAAAAGTGCTTCAAGAATATAATTGTAAATAAAATGTTTTTAAGTATAAATTATATTATTAATCCATGTTGTATCCTCTGAACATTTTAATGTGAAAAAAGGAACATAATCTATGGTCATTTTAGTCAAACAATATATTTTTGTAGATCAGATAACTATATTAATGTTGGCCAGCCAAAGGTTTAAAATTTTGTAATTTAGATTTTTATCTTTAAAGAAGAACATTATTTAATTTGTCTGGGTTTTTCTAATTCATATATTTTTTTGTATATGAATGAAATCATAAAATTTACACACCGAATAATAAATATTTATTTCAAGTTAAATACAATCACTTTAATCTTAAAATATCCTAAATATATTATACAGTAGTTTATAGACTGACAGTCATGAATTGAAATGTATTCAATATAAAAGTTTATAAAATGTAATGAGATCACAACTATGAGCAAATAGCTATTATATTAAGATTTTTATTAAGTAAGACTTATCAATTGACTTCACTATAAAGTCAAAAGATAAAAAATGGCAGCTATTTCTTGAATTATTGAACTTTAAATTTATAAGTAGTGTAAAGAATTTGACCTATAACATTGAAATCAAAGAGAATGATATGAGATTTTATGCTGGTCTTTTTTGACCACAAGGATGCAGCTGTTGCATATATCTATCGGTGATCTGGTCGCAATTTAAGTCAATCATCATCATCTGAGGCACTACAGCTGTAGGTGGGCCTGGGTCTGGTTAAGTAAATGTTTCCACGCAGGTCTACTTTCTCAGCTTCAAGTCAATAGTAGGTTCTAAATCAGTATTCCTAATTTCCAGTCTATTTATCAACTCTGGTTTTTATTATATTTTGTTAAGAAATTTACTATGCATACAAAGCTTTGTTATTACTTTTGTAAAAGAATGTCATATTAAGAAGCTAAACAAATGACAAAGAATCACTACAATGTTAGTATTAGAAATATAAGAAATTATTTAATTTACAGTTAACTATATTATAATATCAAACAATTACAATTTTTATAATTATGCAATTATTATGTACCCTCCACAGCAGTACACCATGATGGCTCATATTACTTTGGCTTATGAAACTGAACTTAAGAATATGCAAACTCTACACTAATAATTGCATCATTCCTATTAAACAACTATTCAATAAATTAATAATTTACACTTTCTAAAATATACACATCACTTAATTTTCTCCATCACAATTCTCTTGCACTTCATTGTCTTTATCACTAAATAATAGTTCTGATGTACATTTGTACGGGTGTATTGATTGTTAACATCTGTCGTTCTTTACAGATGGATTGAGGTCATGGAAGTAAGCATGAGCCATGGCATCATCAGCAGGCATTCTTAACGCTGGGTTACATGTTAACAGCCGGGCTAACAGATCTCTACCCCTGGCTGGTAGCCTGGGAACAACTTGAGCGAGGCCCAAGCTAGGCTGGTAAACTGGTAAAGGCTTGTAATCTGGCAACTGTGTCACACCCGGCCATGTATCTTCATTTGGTGTTCCTATAATATTTAATTCATCAAAATATTTTTTATAAAAGTTATTAATAAAATCAAATGCTATTTTTATACATCAACAGAGTTGTTACTTAATTTAAAGTAATAATATAGTAATGAAAAAGGTAGCGTACCAAGTAATTTAAAAATCCTTTTAAGCTGATCATCAACATCAGATCCAGGGAACAATGGTCGGCCAGAATTTGCCAGCTCGGCAAAAATACATCCTGCTGACCACATATCAATACTTGTGGTATATAGCTTAGCTCCAAACAACACATCTGGTGGTCTATACCACAAAGTGACCACTTCTGCCGAGTAACATTTAACAGGAATACCAAAAGCTCTTGCTAAGCCAAAGTCGGCTAACTTAAGCTCACCATTTTTATTAATCAAGAGATTCTGTGGCTTCAAATCACGGTGCAAAACGTTATGACTGTGACAAAATGCTAAGCCTCTAAGTAATTGATACATAAAAGACTTTACCACATCTAGATCGATTTCCCCATTAAGACTATCAAAATATTTTTTTAAGTCTTGATCACAATGCTCAAATACTAAAGTCAACTTCTTTTCACTATGCAAAACGTCGTAAAGACGAACAATATTCTTGTGTTTAAGTTCTTTGAGAAGGCATATTTCGCGTAGGGCAGATGACGGAACACCTTCATCATCGTCGTCTAACCTCACACGTTTTAATGCTACTATTTCGTGAGTTTCTTTATTTTTTGCTTTAAATACGGTTCCGTATGTTCCTTCCCCAATTTTCTCAAGTTTTTCGTATTTCTGCATTACGGATTGTATAAATGAAAGGCCTTTTCAATTATTTCAGCCAGTCAGCAACACAGTTTGCGATAATGTATATCTGTACAAAAGTATGTAATTAAAACTAGATCCCTGTATTATTGTTTTTTTTTTTATTATAACAATCAATTCAGAAATTTATTATAGGAAAATTCAGTTTCAGAATTTTTAGAGTATTCTGATTTTGACAGTTTATTATAAAAAAACATAGATCAAAACAGGTCAAGGGTTTGTTTCGTTTTGTTTCAGATTACTTTGAAATGCCCATTTTTATTATTTAAATTAATTAACAAATTAAAACATCTCTAATATTGGCAAGGTTAACGGAAGTAAAAAAAAAATAACTAGTAGTATTTTGTCAGGTTTTATTGCACGATCTACTTCCAGTACTTAAAAGTTAATCTGTGCCTGTGGATATATTCTGTGCTTTTGCGCCGCAGGGTTTTTGACATTTTGATTTTCAAATCACAAATTCATTCATTTGCAATTTTATATTTCATTCATTACAATTCGTCAACAAAAAGTCAATCCACTCCAGAAAGTTGAAGTGTCATCTTGTACACGTATTTTGATATACATAAATATTGTAATGTGTGAAATTTATTGATTCTTTAAGAATATAAACTATTTTACTTGTGATATAAATTTTGAAGGTGCGTATTTGCTTTTAGTAACATTCACTTACGAGATTAGATCTATCGGTATGAAAGTTTAGCTTTGATAAAATCATCATTAATTTACGTCCTTTATTTAACACGCAAATCACGAGATTTTTTTCAGATGAGCGAAGGAGAAAAGCCTTTGGTGGACAAGTCGGAGAGTAGCTCATTTGAGGACCTGGCGTCTGCAGCAGCTCATGAAATTGAAGAGGCAAAGTTAGCCGAGGCGGCGGCAGCGGAGAAAGAAAAGTCCGCTGAGACGCAAAAAGACGAATGGCAAGATCTTTTAGGATCTGGTGCACTTCTTAAAAAAGTAAATATCTTGAAGTGTCCATTTATGCTGGTGTATTCTTGGTTATTTATTGAAAATATTTTGGCAGATTATAAAATCAGGTGATGATTCCGAAGGTTTGAGACCACATAGAGGCGACATTTGCAGAATAAGTTACGAAATTAAAATCAAGGACAGCAATGAACATTATTTTGAAAAGAGAGATCAGATTAAAATATACGTAGGGGACAATGAAGTAAGTAAACATGTGCTACATTTTGTAATGACTTATCATAATAAAAGCTGAGGCTTGTCATCCATTTCTAATAAAACAAATAATAATAGTGTTATCATTTTAACAGTGATTATGTTTGTATGGTTCCTTTGTCTGTGCTTTTAGGATTTTAAAGGATAACATTAGATGATAATAACTTTATACAAATTATACATATTTATTTATATTTAGAATTCTGGAACTAAGACTTGCTTTATTCTATTATATATTCTTTTGTAGAAATGTACTTGTTTATCAATACTGTTTCTTACCACAATTAACTATATTTATATATTTTAGATTCTTCAAGGTCTGGACTTAGCACTGACTCTTATGTACAAAGGAGAAGCATGTCACCTCCATTTGGCTCCACGTTTTGGTTATGGAGAATCTGGCTTGAAGCCTGGAGAGAGCTTGGGTTTGATAGGGGAAGCTGATGGACCAAAATATGATGGTTCTGTCATAGGACCTGATACTTGGCTTGAAGCAAAGCTTGAACTGCATGACTGGTCTGAAGAGCCAGAGCATGAGACACTTTCTATAGCAGAGAGGATGGAAATAGGGTATGTAAATAACACATTTAATATAACTCTTGACTATAAAATTCTATTGTCATAATCAGTCTTGAGTGGTGGACATTCCTGGTCCAAACACATGTCTTAAAGCATAGTTTTGATTTCTTCAAGGAGAAAATAAGATGAATGAAAAACATTTTATCAGTGGAAGCCTAATGTTTTTGTATATAGTTGATGTAAAATGTGTCAAGGCCGTATTATTTGTTTCACAGTTCATTGTCACTTGATTAACAAAGTTTTGTGATTGAATTTAAATTTTAACTCACACATGTGTCATTGATTTTATATTTAACTTGATTATTTAACATTTAACTTGTAAATTGAATTTATGTTACAATAAGATAAAGCAATTTGAATATATAGTTTTTATGCTTTGTCCACATAACTTTTGAACCTTTTAGAAATGAGGTCAAGGTCTAATGTTTATTAAAAATAAAGATAGAGTTGTGACCTTCATCATATTTTAGATTATATATCACTTACTAGCTGTTGCCCGTAACTATGTCTGTGCGGAAATTAAAAAAAAAACTTAATTAGTAACCTATGTGTTCAGCAAGATCCATGCAATCATTCTTGAGATACCTTCTAACATATGTCTATGTAAACATTCACATTTATAATATTATAAGTAATATATTAGTAAGATTTGGGTAAGTAGAGTGTGAGAAATTAATTGTAATTGTTTATCAAATAAATTATAGGACTTGAGACAGAGTTCAGTTGTTATCAATGTTTATATTACTTATTACACAATGCTAATGGGAATATGTGATGTATGACGTTTGATAACAATAATGAGTCTTAAATTTAAACTTAAGAATTTGCTTTAAAGCTTTATATTAATATTTCTAATAATAACTTGTGTGCACTAAAAGTATAAAGAAATTACCTATTTTGTTGTTTGACAATGATTTTTAAGATATTCATATGCTCATATCATCATTCATATTTCTATTGTGACCTGAAGTCAAGTTTGATTGAAAAAGTGAGATGCCATTTGACATACCATGAACTATACATTTTTTTCTTTAGTATTCGTCGTCGTACCCGTGGCAACTGGTGGTATGGTCGCGGAGAACCACAACTAGCGATACAGCTGTACCGGCGTGCACTTGATGTGTTGGACGAGAGTGAGGGGGGCATCACTGATCCCACACCCTCTGGCGAGCTGGCACAAGCTTCAGATGCATTGCAGGAACTGCTGGAAGAACGTCTCCGAGTGCATAACAACATGGCCGCCGCTCAATTGAAAGCTGGCGCTTTTGATGCTGCACTACAGGTATAATATGAATATATTATGCTTATGATAATATATGACAAATACATGAAAAGATGTCTCCGAGTCAGGTATTTCTAAAATTTAGGATGCAGTAAACCCGAAATAAAGTAGAGAAACCATCCTCATTGATGATGAACCAATTGATTCCAGGCCGTAACTCGAGTGCTATCGTGCCAGCCGAAGAATGCAAAAGCTTTAT
This sequence comes from Papilio xuthus, assembly GCF_000836235.2. NCBI lineage: Eukaryota > Metazoa > Arthropoda > Insecta > Lepidoptera > Papilionidae > Papilio > Papilio xuthus. Next base: position 2,475,172 of record NW_013530507.1, on the reverse strand, counting down.
ACCGCAAGTCCCGCATCTTGTCTGCAATGGGTCGTAACGCGGAGGCTCTGGAGGCGGCGCGGGCGGCTGCAGGTGCTGCGCCTGGGGACGCGGGGGCGCGCAGGGAGCTGCAGCGCTGTGAGCAGAAGGCCACCAGGGATAGGTCCGTGGAGCGACGCCTCGCCAAGCGCATGCTGGGCACCGCGAGTCCCAAACCTGGAGCCGCACCCGATAAGAAACCATCCAGGGCTAAGGTATTAATATTCATAGAAAAATCATTGTATCTTTGTATAAAAACGTATCTGTATGTAATATAAAAAATCGTATTTTGTACACATGATGTTTTTTCAAGGTAACAAAGAACCAAATTTTGAATAAAATAAGGTATATCCGTCTTGTTGTCCACAAGATCATGTTTACACCTGGTATTCTCCGGAATGGCTGGAACTAATTTGATGGGAAGGTAGCTGGTGTACGCACGCATATTACAGGCTCCTATTTTAATTCAGCACTAAAGGAGTCGTGTTATAGAAGAAAATATTATATGAAAGATTTTTTTTTTGCAGATGTTAGTGTGGGGCTCGCTGCTGCTCAGCTTGCTGGTGGGCGTGGCGAGCGTGCTGGTGTACAGATACAAAGTGCAGGCACATTGATGTCATATGCAGTACTAGGGACTTTGCAAAGGTATTAAATTTACAGTAAGCAGTTGGTAAATAAAAATCATTTTATGGTATGCGGCTGTCTTTGATGCTTTTGCCCATATTTGAAATGTTCTAATTGGGGTAAAACTGTCTTTTGTACCACAGATATACAAATATTATATACAAAATGCTCCGTGGACGGTAATTATAGCAATGACTTCTGTCAAATTTAACTCAAAAATTAAAAAATAAGTATTTTTTTAATATACTCCATAAATTATTACACAAAAAATGATTACTTTTTTTTCTAAATCTAGAATGACGTATAAAAAATTGACAGATGACTGTCGCTAGCGGCATTTGCTTATTTTTTTAATTTATAATTATTAATATTTCCAGGAAAACGAGTTTCAAGAGATGTTCTTCCTGGGAATGGTGCGCGTTAGCTAATTCTAACAAACTTATAATAAATTCCACTTTCATCCATTATGGTAAACAGGCTTCCTAGAGTTAGGAAAAATTTAAATTGATATCGTATTACGTAAAAACTTTTCTGTTTGTTTTTAAATGTTCAGAAGTACATTTTTTATATCTATAAAAATTTTGATTTTACGGCGACATATCAATAGTTTGAAAAATAATTTGTTTTATTTTGCGTTTCAAAAAATGTCAGATAAATATTTAATAGCGTTAAAAATTTAAACGTGAATTGCGCTTTTTGTCAAAACAGATACAAATATGACTGTTTTTTCTGTTTTTTTTCCAAAGAAAATCAGAGAAATGACAACATATTTTGTACAGGGGTTTCGACAATGGAAACGTATGGTTAGGGATGACAATTTTACAACAAACAAATAGATTTTTCAATAAATTTCCTTTACCTTGTTCTTATATTTGTCTGACATTATTTGTTCACATTCCATCTCTATATATCTGGATGACTAATGGATAAACTAATCGTTGATTTAAAATATTAATTATATAAAATACATTACAAAAACTATTGAATTATTTTTTTAAGAATCGTTAGGTTTTTTTTTTATTTTGATTCCGTCAAATCTTGTATTTTACTCAATAAAGTTTTTACTATTAGTATTACTTTATTAAATGTTAATGTAGAAGTAATCTCGTATACTTGTGCTTTAATTATAACAGCGCCATAAAAAAACTACATATTTTTCGAATCTATATTACTTAAAATGGAAACTGAAAAAATATTTTTTCTAACTGCATTCCAATACAACTGTCTACCGCCTTTCACTTTTGTATAAAGATTTTTTTTGGTGCTTTTTGTTTATACAGTTTTGTATAACGTCGCGTATTAACATTTTTCTCCATATTAAAATAGAAAAAAAAATCTGTGTGTAAATTATAATGTAGTATAGCCAGTTATTTTCCAATCAAAGTCAAGGAACGTAAATATAATTCCATTAACAAATAAAAAAAAACCATTTTTTTAATGACATTTTTGGCATTTACATTTTTTTCCTATATATCCTTAAAAAAAAATTATTTCATAGTATCATTAAAATATTTGTAGATAGTTTGTAAATAAACCGCGTACATGTATCAAAAGTGCGTAATTCTGTTGTGGGTTTCGACTGCATTGTATTGTCTCTTTTCTCTTAGAGAAAGAAAGAGATGGCAGTATCTGTCAATACAATTGTCAAAACCCATTCATTCATTAGGTATTGGGTCTTTTTACCAGTAGAACGGAGGACAATGGTATTCATATATTATGTAAATTAATAAATTGTTGAAAACATATAGCTTTTTTTTTATTTAACATCCTGTGAAGTCTGTCAAATAAAAATACAACTTTTGGGTTATGATGTTTACATTTGGAATCTTTATTATTAAGTATTTTTTACTCAAACATAAACACACATTCCAAACAAATATTAATAAAATAAAAATAATGAATTACATGACTAGTGCAACATGTACATTGTTCTTAAAAATAAATAAATCATAATAATTGGAATGCTCATTTACTTTGGCATTTTTTTTAAAACACCAAAACCATTTGCCATTATTGTTAAATGTAATTTCAAAATAGTAACATTAAATATTTCTACGGGATTGAAACTTTTAAAAAAGTATAAAATATACAAGTGGTGTTCAAATAAGCAATAGCCAAATAAATATATATGGAAAGTATAAATACATTAACATAGGTATTTATCAAGTCTTAATGGCTAAAATATAAATACTGCCTGTATAAGACTTAGTTAAATTAGTCAGTCTTGAGCACAAATGAATACTGTATTCTAATGTACTCAATTTTATATTAATGTATGTATGTAATGTATTAATATTACGATTATATAATAATAAATATAGTACTTAAAAATATACAGGTTGTCCCACAATTCTTGATACAACTTACAAAAAAAAATGTTCCAATTTATTAACACACTCAATGCTACCGACTCGCCCTGCGACTACATTTACTTGAAATTCTTATCGTAGGTTTCCGAGACCAAAATCTCCGTTTGAAACATATTGTTTTGTTAAAGATAATGACAGGGAAGACGATGTGTTTTATACATAGGTTTTGGTCTCAGAATCTCACGGTTAGTAGCATTTAAAGTGTTAAGTTGTCAAAAGATATAATAATATTACTTTACATTTCGATTGTTATGTCAAAGATAACGAAAAGGGATGTCAATGCAGTTGACCCCTAGAGTTAAATCTAATTTTAGTTCATTTCAAGGTCACCCTATAGCTATAGCTTACCGTTCTTTAAAATCGTAGACTTGCTACCCATCTGGTGAGATTTGTCAGTAGTACAATCTGTGCGATGGTCGCGAGTGCTTGTACAGTGAACACGGTCGCCACAAAGTCGTACAGCAACTTTGGTGAGAACACTGACCACACGAACAGATGGTGTCGGAACGTGACTGCGACCACGCAGTACACCGCCACTGCGTAAATGCGGTGTAGTGCGTAAATATTACATACACGCCACACTGATTGTATGTACCTGAAATCAAAATAATCATTAATAGTGCCACAAAGAAGAGTAATCGAGTTAATGTGTTTGGACACTTTCAATGTTACTATGATTCATAATTTCAGACGTTATAAGTCAGAATCCTTTTGCGCGAATGGCGCGCTTTCATTACCAAGTCAAGTGTCAAAATGAATAGTGAGGGGACATAAACGTCGATATTTTAGTGAGGCTAGTGTTGTGCCAGTACACCGGCACTGTGTCGGATTTTCTTCCTAAGTATAGGTACTAAAAATTTTAGTCTAAAATGTACTCTTTTACTCTAAACGCGGACCAAAACATGTTAAAAGCTAGTGTATTTTATTATTTCTTTGTGGGAGTAATAAGAAATTAAATGTGCAGATATGTTAGTGACCGTTGCCACGTGTCGCTGAGGAGCGCGAGGCGGCAGAAGAGCGCGGCGCCGGCGAGCGCGGGCCCGGCGTACGCGTGCAGACCCATGCGAAGCGCCACTCGCCATGGACTGTACTCGCGCAGACCAACGTACCCCGAGCCCAGGTCCACTGATGCAAGACTGTTCGAGTTTCCCTGAAATACATCATCAGCTCACTATACATCCCCACTGAGGGGTTCGGAGCCTACCCTTAGTTATAGACGATTGATTTCACACATATCTTTGAATTTCTTTGCAGATATGTGGAAATTGCATCACAATGTTTTCCTTCAGTGTAAAATCGTTCTTTAAATATACATAAGTAAATCGAAGACGAATATGTAGCGAAATTTGAGTCCAGGATCTACAGATTACAAATCTTGATTTGTTAAGCAAAAGTTAAGCACTTGTGCTTAACTCCTGAATTACCAAAACTTTGTATGCACATATTTAATTACAAATTGTTTTAGACAGAAAAGTTATCTTGCAGGTCCCTGGCAAAGAAAAATAGCTGTATTACAACAGAAGTATGCTTACCTGATAAAAGAAGAAGACCATTCCAATCCAAACATGAACAAGTGATTGTCCGATCAAATCAGCCACCTCTTTTCCTTTGCCCGCTCTCCCGTCTAATAGTCTATGGTCCAAACACTTTGATATCATAACACTGGTCACAAACACACTTGGCACCATTATCACATTATGTGGTCTCATTAATAATATCACTATTAACATTAAATCATTTAACATTATGTGCGAGAGAGACCTAACTAAGTTCAGTTTCACACTATCCACATTCCACGGTTCCTCCGCTGGTTCATAGTAATAATCTTCAGATTTAACTTTGGGTTTACTATATCCAAACTTCTTGGTACCAGGATCACATCCACAGCTTTTGAATATCCCAGCGTATATTATAATTTCGTACAAAGCTTGTATTATTAATATCGCCCAGAATAAGTTGACTATTGTTATTGTGTCCCAGCTCTTTATATCAGAGAATGGGGTTTCTAGTGATTCCGAAGCGATTCTATAAGATAGTATGCAGATTGTAGCTAATATAGTAAGTATGGAATGAATATACATATAGTTATTCATATGTCTTACATTCCAAAGGCATATACCTAATGTTGCTAGAGTACCTAGAAAAAAAAAATTAGGAGTAAAAAAAATTTTATTTGTTTTTAAAACTTACTAATATTATAAATACGAATGTTTGGAATTATCGATGGATGGAAGTTTGTTTGAAGGTATCTCCAGATTGGCTGGACGGATCTTGATGAAATTTAGCATCCATATAGAACATAGTCTGGAAGAACATGTAGGCTACTATTTTTTTTTTAATTCTGTGCGGACAGAGTTTGCGGAGAGATTTATCGTATTACCTATTAAAAGATGTGCTTGCAGATAGAAAGCATTTTCAGGCGCATTCAACCAATCTGCCGTGTCTGGTAAAAACAACCATCTGTCACCCGTTTGATTCATTGTTCTTAAGTACCTGGAAATTAAAATATATATATATATTCGTTTCAACAAACTACTATAAATAATTAAGTTCTTACGTTCATGAAATTTTTTTAGCTTACTTACTACATTTTGAGCTTACTAGGCTCAATCGAGTCTCTTTTGTAGTAAACTTCAGAATTTTTATATTATTAAGTAGGAGAATTTCAATTTGGGTTAAAATATTAAAAAATAAACAAAAACTGTCGATATAAATGTATAATCAAATGATAATTTAAAAAAAACAACTAACCTATGCAATGCTATAAGTAAGACCCATTGCGGCAGTATACTGACTCCTACTGAACTCATTCTTTCTTCCAACTCTGGTTTCTCTTGCGTCTCCGTCGCACCTGACCATCTCTTACTCAAATACGTCACGATAACAACCACAGTTCGTATCAAAACGAAGAACATCAACGTATTCCAATAAAAATACCAAGTCATATGCTCTTCTTCTATAAAACTAGTACCAAAGAAGGACCAAGAATGAAAAAGAGTACCATAAATCAATAAATAATCGATTGCATTTAATTCTTTTAACGCTGTCATATCTTTGACTTTTTCGACACCGGTCTTGATGACAAAGTATGCGATTGTCAGAACTAAAGCTGCTGCGAAAAATGCGATAGACCATAGTGGGCTGAAAGAACAGAATGAACTCTTTGTCTCGGTGATGAAGCAGGAGATGACGAGAATGATGGAGAAGATGATGAACATGATAGCGAAGGCGAGGAGTAAACTGACTTTGGAAGGTTGATGATGGGTTATACTCGGCTTGCGTATTTCTGTTTGTAGTGAATACAGAGTCGCGCATGACGCCGCAGCCGCGAGCTGAAAACAGGGAAAATAATTAATTTTTGTCATACGTATAAAGAAAGTCAATAATAATAATAATAAATAGTAAGAGCAACAATTAAAGCCATTTCAAGTTTTGTAAAGTTAACTTTATAACAAAAATCTTAACTCAATTAAGCTATTATATTACAATATTTGTTTACTTATGTTTGGTTTCCGAGACCAAAATCCTTGCATAAAACATATCGTCATCCCTATCATCATTTTTGACAAAACAGAGATAAAAATACGTTTTATACAAGGCCTTTCATCTCAGAAACCGATGATCTCGCACTACGAGTATAGCATTGATTGTTGCCATATCACTGAAAATTATATAGATATTATGTAAATTAATAAAAAAATCTTACAATATACAGCAAGACAGTAGCGAAGTTGATAGCGAATAGATCAAACTCCGCAGTGGTCTCTGTGAGATATTTAGACATAGCGTCTAAAGACTCGTCATAGAATTCCTTGGCAATCTTAGCAGCGCTCTGTTGCCCCGTCGCTAGATACTGAGCAAACTGCTTCTCCGCTCTTTGGAACTGCTTGAAAAACTCTGAAAAATGTTCATGCAAGTTAAAATACCAACACTTATGATAGTACAAATGTTTTCAGATATATTGGCTGTTAATGGGACGCCGATGACCTTGGGCAGGCAAAGTATTTGAAAAGAGTTATACTAAGTCATCAACCAGCCCTATAAATATTCTTAGTTAGGACTTTGGTTAAGGGTCTCCCTAAATCTAAATTATGAACTTAAGTTACAAATTAAACGATGGTGAAACGGAAATATTTCCCCCCTAAATGCTGCTTAAGGGACCCCTAACTTTGAGGGAACAGGAAGGTTACCAGTATCAGTGGGCAGTCCCTGCTTGGCATTGTGGGAGGCGAGGACATGCAGCAGGTAGAGATGCTGTCGCACGTCTGCAGGCATCAGGGCCGGCAGCACGCGACCCGCGCTGTCTCCGGGCGGAGGCGCGCGCAGCAGCCACGCTACTGTCGGAGCTATGTCCACCTGGCCAACTGTCGGACCCGGACCATTCCTACGTAGCCAATAAGGTTTCAAGTAAGAGCTGACTGTAATACTTCAGCGAATACAATCAATCAAATAGACAGAGATAAACAATATATTATTCTTTATTTTATTGTGCAATTTAGATAAAGTCAATATTATCGTTAAAATATATTTATGCATTATGCAATGACCATATTAATCGTAAATAACTTTTTTTTGACTACAGAAAACTTAGGTCTTTATTTGGAATAAAATACAGTACATAAATAATCATATTACAATTTAAAATAATACAGTAAATTTTCATTGCCAAAACTAGACTACAATTAGGATATGTATTAATATTTTCAGCAGTGAAAACTCACGATTATCACATAACATTACTTACGGATGCGGGCATCGGAACCCATCATCAGTCTTAATAACGACCATGGGCACGAGGACTTCAGCTGGTGAGGCGCCGCCGTGACCGCCCGCGTCACGCATACCGTGATCCCCGCATACTATAAGCACTCCTGTACGCGACTGCAATACACACAGACTTACATAATTCAATAAGATACAAGTAAATCGGAACTGTTGTACGGTAGTATACAATTCAATAATAGTATACACGTTTGTACGTTTCTTTCAGGAGTAATATTAAAATACAATGTTGTATTTTTTAATTAATTATAATAATATTGTTGTAGATGTCGAAGTCATTTTACTTGTACTTATGGTAGTAGTGGCAGTAGCAGTATTGTATAAGATACTTAATAGTAGAAAGTATACAGTACAGTAGTATACATCATGATATTATAAGCTACAACAGTGTGTTAGATAATGTATACTTACCCACTGTCGCATTGCAGTGTACAATTTCTTAACAACTTCATCCATTTCGATCAATTTAGGTTTTATTTTAGGACTCCGTGCACCCTCGAGATGTCCTATATGATCCAGTCCCAAGTAGTGCAGGACTAGAAAGTCGAATATCGGCTTCAAGTCTTCATCTGGCGAGAGTATCCTGTCTAAATGACGGGTCACGTTATAATCCACCTGTATAAAAAAAAATTGATCTTTTTTCTAGTACGATTTGTAAAAACGGGCTTTGTTTTGTGTTTTGTTCTTTAATTTCTAGAACATGTCTTAATTTGGTTCGTCTATTTAAATCGTGCGAAATCATGTGTAGCCATAAGTCTGTCTCTGAAATTATTTTGGTAGAAAACTATATAACTATAATATTATACTGTCTTTGTTTATTTCATTGGAAATACCCTCTTCCATGTACACAAATATTACAGATTACCCTTACTTCTGTATAATCTGTGACGTAGAACGAAGTGGTACCATCATGTTCCGCCCATAGGCCAGGGAACAATCTAAGCCACGTGTCATCTCCGTACATAACGGAATGTCTACCGCGAGAGGCAGCCACACGGAGTACGCTGTCACCTCTTACAGCAGGCGCACCGAAGTTCAGTGCCACGTCCGCGAACGTTGATATACTGCCTGTCATCATAGCCTGGAGGAATGTATACACGAAGACTCAAAACAGTAATTTAGAAATGTATACAGTATAGTAGTAGTACAGTGCTAAGACACAAAAATACATGCAAACAGTATTAGCTAAACACTACATTGCATGGTAACGTAACAATTTTACTGTAGGTTTCCACTGTCTAAAAACACTTTTGTAATAACGTATTATGCTACTCATTCACCATAAAATAGCAATCAATTATGTAATCAAGTGCTACGGCAGTGAAATACCAGGGTTAGTGTAAATGTAGGAAAACAATAATATGTCAAACATGCAACGATTATGAAAGTTACTGTTTTAATTGTGTGTTAGAAATGGTTACAGTATTACTCCTTATTCGCGATTCCGTGAACCGTAATTTAAAATTTCGCGGGTAAAAAAATAATGAACAAAAATTTTCATCAAGGTATCCCACAGTTTAAAACTACTATCCAGTACTGAATATTGTGAATTAATATTAACTAATTCTCTTATTTCATTTGCGTGTAGCACGAGCAACTGGGTGGAGAAATTCTACGCCAAATTATTGACGGAAGTCAAAGCAAATCATTTTTCAATAGATTATAAACCTTAACTGCATAGAAATAAGGATTATGGGATCTTCATTAATTACTATGTTGTTCAGTTTTCGTATTTAATTACATTTTACTTGGGTAATTACGGAACATGCGGATGGGCGTGACGGATTTCTAACATAATTTTTTTGCTGTAGAACAGAATTTATGATTTTATACAAATATTTTTTTAATAATCGACATATTAACTATTTTATGGTAGAAGATAGAAATCTTTCTTAGAAACTTCAACTATTTATTATGACACTTTCATCACTCATTATCAGCTCACCATATGTCCCAACCGAGGTGTCCGGAGCCTATCCTAAGTTAGGGGTGTCAATGTACTAAACAGAAAATAACTCTTTTGAATTTTATGAAATTTAGGCATGCAATGAATGAAGCAGAATTATTATTTATTACTTATTACAAAGCGAACATATTGCCAAAACATTCACTATAAGGCTACATGCATATATCAAATACATATAACATTTAATGCTCACAATACCAAAGAAAAAACAGCCTTTTACAAGTACTTAAATATAATTACTTACTGGAAAGTTGTTTATTTTAAATGTTTTTTCTTTGGGTAATGGCGTTGTAGGGTTGTAATTAAACTATTTAATGTTATTTTTAAAAGTATTACACAATCACTAAGGAATTTACATATTTAATCTTGTACAAATGCTTGCAGTAGTTTTACTACTACAGTTGAACCTGGATAAGCAAGAGTCCAATGGACCACAGTATTATTCTAGCTTATAAAGTTTTCTCTCTAAACCGAATTACTCACTTATAGAGGTTGGGCGAGAGACTAGACAATGACTCGCACAGCTCTAGGTTCAAGTGTATTTTATGGCACTACAGATTATTTTTTAAATATTATTTTAATAGGTAAAAATACTATATTAAAAGGGTTTCTAGCTTTAATTGCAACCCTACAAAAGTCTAAAGCAAATATTTATGAAAGTGACACTTGCAAATATATCTCTCCAGAAGTTTATGGTGCGTCTCCATTGTGCTTTCTCCTTTTTCCTCTCCGGTGACTGTACACAAGTAATTTGTAAATGTGTAAAAAGTTTTATGTAGAAATAACTATAAAATGACTATTGCTATGTTAAACATTATTTTCTTTGGCATTGTGAGTTCTTATAGACATTTTAGTACAGTCACAAACTAAATCCATTTAGTGTCAATTCCAATAATTATAATTACACATAATTATTTAACAAACATATGACAGGTAAAAAAAAATAGTGTATGATATTTATGTGTAAATCATATCTAACATTGCACTTTAATCAAAGATAATGAATAGATTAGCACCATAAGAATGGTAACTGTCACAATCCAACAACAAATTATTTGACTACTCAAAACACAAAACCTTGGTATACAATATATTTAAATGTGACTTATTTAAAAACAAATTATGATATTAACTAACCTTGATCCGAGGCATAGTAACCGTGGGTGGTTCAGCAACAGATACATAGATACAAGCTGATTTGTTCTTCAACAGCTCACCTAGGAAGGGCATGTATTCTTCTGTGGCAAAATCATATCTCAATCCATCTATGACCATTAATACCACACTATGCTCACCAGCATTATATACTTCCTGCCCATCAATACTGAAAAAAGGAATATATTGAGTAATTTTCAGATGTTTCATGTATTTATTGAGCTTACATGTCATGCTTTTCAGTATTAAATGTCTTAATTGTATGGTTTTTAATTCATGATCTAAAAAAATATTGTTTTAAAATGTTACACAGTTTAATTTTTCACATATAAGTAAATTATAAAGATAAAAACAAGATATACTAACCCAATACCATCTATAAAATTAGGTAAATCATCCATATGAGCAAACTTTCCCGAATGATACTTTAATGGAAAGAAGCCATATAGAAATAGGGTTAGGGCTCCAAGAGCTAGCATCAGCAGCCAGAGACCAGTCCATCGGTGTTGCAGCCAAGACAACATGACGACTAATTGAGAAACAAACCGGCGAAAGTATAGATTTTTAAACAACTAAATGCACATAATTGTGTTCAGACATTCGTATTAGCACCGGCACGGTTCGTACCACATGTACGCAATCACTTCCACCAGATATTGCATAGGGCGATTACTGAAGGTTAGTTCTTCAATAGTGTTTCGATATTCAGTGACGCCCGGTAAATAGATATTTTAGTACTATGTCACTAAGAATTGATAACATACATAATAATTAAAATAATAAATATAAGATAAAAATCAGTATCATGTAACGAATAACCATAAAAGCACCCTGAATTCTGAAAATGAAAAATAACAACATTCCGGCATTCCTTTTTTATCAACTTCCTGTCGATAAATCTTATTGGCGTTTTTTGACGTTGACACTTCAGTGACATTTCAATATTTTTGTCTGTGAACTACTTTTACAGACCATACAAAGCAGATTTTTTTCTTTACAATAAAAAATTATTATGTTCATTACTTATTAATTCATTCCTCGAGGAACCGTTAGGTAACTGATTAATGACCCATATGGAACTACGACACATTTTATTATAAAAGTAAAGTATAAGACGTAACAATCTTGTGTTGGTCTATTAATAACCGCGAAGTTCATTTATTTTCAAGTTCAAGAGAGCGTACGTAAAATCTATTTTAGTTAGTAAATTCATTCATAGTGTGTATATTTTGTCATGTTGTATAAAAACAACCCACTGAAGTAGTGGAAACAGTTATAAAAGTTTGCTTCATCACCCTTACAATTTGTAATAAATTCGGTATGACAATTGTTCTGGAATAGTCAACACCTACGTTTTATTACGTGTTATATTTTATCGAGTATCTTTTACGCATCACGTACTAAGTACAGTGACAATATTTTTTTTTGGCCTGTACTGAAAAATGAAAAACGATGACGATACAAACATTCTCAGCAAAAAAAATGAAAATGTACAGTCCCAACCACCGGGTTGTTGTTTTCTGTTCTGAAATACTAAACATTTATACAACATTTCAGCTCAATCGGTTGAACATATCTGCTTCAAAATTGAGTTGCAACATTCCTCTCGAACTAACATACATACATTGCAAGTAAATAAAAGCTTATTAAATACTTTCCCATAGAAAGACATAAAAGCGTAGCTGCACATAGCAGTGTTTTTCGCATTTATTAGTCGTTACATTGTTATTTTTTCTGCTGCCTCAACCTGGATAATAACAACTTACTAAACCGGTGGTATACCGCCTACATTTCACTTACTTCATACTTGCCTGAGGCCAAGCCGAAACAGCTGGTCCTTCGAGTCGGATGTTAAAAAACTTTTTAGTAATTAACACATATCTTTTACAAAATTTAAACACTTCCCATCCTTTCCTTACAAGAAAAAGGGAGGGAAGGGAAAGAGGAAGTTTGTTTGTTGATGAGGAGCTGTTAATAAGAAGCATGCGCAATGTTACTTAAGTTATTCGCTTCGTCTTTATGCCACTTTATGTGACAGAGGAATAGGCTTTAGACTTCCAGATCTACCATTTGTCATAACATAGGACCACAAAACTCATTAGATTACATGAAATGAATACAAATAAAATTGACATGTCTTTTTAAATATTGTATAATAGTTACATGGGTGAAAGGACTGGCTTTTTTCCGCGATTTTATATATTTCAGTGTGTCGTTTGATTAATCTTTTTCTAATATCTGTAAGCCAGACTTATCCCACTGAAGTCGGGAATAATGTAGTTTGTAGTTCAAGGTGCTTTCCCGTTGAGTCACACGGTGTGGGCTGCTGAAAATTCTATTTAAATCAACTCATAGCCGTGGCTACCGTAGTCTCTCGAGCACTGAGCAGCGCGCGCCTGCAACGAAATAATATCAAAGCAAAGGTAACACTTTGATTCCATTATAATTTTGTGCATAGCTCTACTTTTATTATTTTTATTTTATGAGCCTTAAATAATTAAATTAAAATTGTGTGGTTCATGTTTGGTAAATGAACTGTGTGTCTTGAAAACATATTTTCAAATATATAAATTGCGTTGCAATTATTTTCTATTCTTATGTATATATTATTATATATATTATATTAATATATATATTAAATGCGTACAAATTGTTTAATAATTAATTAATAGTCATAATATTATTTCTTTAGATTAAGGACGCAAAAAGCTGTTTTAGAAAATTTATGGCGCATTTCCCAAAATAATTCGCCCATTTTTTTTGTCAACAAAACTGACACGCCACTCTAGACATTGAATTCAGCATTCTTGGCGCATAATAAATGATTGTGGGTAGTTGCATCACATCTAAAAATGTTCCAGGTGAATCATGCGTGGAATAGTTCCAGAATAATCTTGTTAAATTGATTTTTGAAACTATGCCAAAGAAATAATCTTCCAAATTGTGCATGGAATCTAAATATGCATTGTTAATATTGATGGACACTATTTATATATCTTGTTATTTCAATAATGCCTGGTTTGCATTATGCATGTATAGTAGGATTTTTGTACTTTCAGGATACAGGAAGACAAAGGCGGCATGAATCTCAATTTTGCTGCTCTATTTTAAAGTTGCTCTAAAGTTTTATTACATTTTACACAATGCCTGTTTTTAGAATAAATCATCTCTAACGTTATTTACAAACATTCGAATAAATTAAGGTTATCAAACTGCGAAACAATAATTTATTGGCAGCGTATAGCAAAAGCTAAAAACATGTGATTTTAGATACACATTTTGTTTACTTGACTATTTGTAGTGTTGATGCAGATGATGTTTTATGATTATTTTTAGTTGATTACTTGTTTTAATTTCCAGATGTCGATAGTTCCGATGATGTTCCGTGACTGGTGGGACGACTGGGAGCGCCCCTCTCGTCTTCTGGACCAACACTTCGGCGTAGGCCTCCGCAAGGATGACCTGCTGTCGTCCCTCTCCTCTCTCCCCTCAAGCTCCCTCTTCAGGAACTCCTACTTCAGACCCTGGAGGACCAGCCTTGCCAGGCAGGAGTCAGCCTCAACTATTAACATGACCAAGGAGAAATTCGAAGTATGTATTATAACTACTTAGTTATTATTATACTTAGAACATTATAAGCCAAAGAAAATAATTTCTCGCTACATTAAGATTCGCAATAGTCAAATTGTTGACGCATATCGTTATTCTCCGAAAAATATAAGAGTTAGTTCAGCATACCTATTTATTAAGGCTTAATAACAGAAATTAAATTAGACCTTTTCTTTTTGCAGGTCATCTTAGACGTGCAACAATTCGCTCCTGAGGAGATCACCGTAAAAGCAACGAACAACTGCGTAGTGGTCGAAGGCAAGCACGAGGAAAAGCAGGACGAACACGGCTTCGTGTCACGTCAGTTCACACGCCGGTACATCCTACCTTCAGGCTATGACACTGCAGACCTAGTCAGCACACTCTCATCTGACGGAGTGCTCACAATCACCGCCCCCAAGCGCCCCCCACCTAACAGCGGGGAAAGAATCGTACCAATCACGAAAACCGGCCCAGCTAAGCAACCTGAACCCCCCAAGACGGAACAGCCAAGAGAACAAACCGTACCAATCGTCACATCCCCTTAATCACGTGCCACGAGACTTCGATTTAAAATCGATGCAACGATCGAATCATGAATAGCATTTATTTTTAAACCCGATGTTGGCCAGCAACGGGAAATGATTCGAAAACGAATTAGATAATGTAATGAAAACATCACTTAAAATGTATAAAATGTAATAAACGATGTTGTAATATTTTGTATTCGGTTGTTTCATTGTTATAATCTTGAATCCTAATCTAATAGTATACAGAAAGTCTCACAATATTACCACAGTACAAGACACCTTGAATTTTACACGCTAATCAAACCTAACAGTATTCCTTAATGTAAATAACTAGATGATAAGGCAAACTTTACGCTAGAAATATGCGAAATTTTGAGGTTCAAACTTCAAAAAGTGAATTTAGAGATAGTATTTCGGTTTCCTAGTTTGTAAGTTTACCTATTATAACCAGATAATTGCTATTTTTACTTTTACCACCATAATAGCGTAAATCGCATGTCTTTTTTGTGGGGGCAAAAAAATATATGTCAAATGGGTTCGTAAAAAATTGTTTATTTGCACCTTCACAGGACGCATTACTGAGAAGCAGTTAAACATAGTCGCAATGGAACGAGCAAACCGCGACCGTGCATTAATGTTAAGCAAATTTGAAATGCCACAAAAAGCAATAACATTTAGGGTTACCTCGACGTTTTAAATATTGAACAATATAACAAAAGCTTTTACAAATCGATTGATATAATGAAATGCATATTAAGCTGCTTCCTTTAACGAAAACAGCAAATATCAGTCCACCAGTATATCTCTTCTACTAAAAAAAAAGCAATAATTGCTTTGCTTTTTTTTCTTTCTTACTTAATGTTATTGTTAACAGCTTAACAGCCAATCAAAAAATGATTCTAACATAAACGCGATAATGCCATACAATATGGGAAAATTCTTTACATCTGGTAACACTCGTAGAAAAAGGAGACCTCTACAAAATAATAAATAATAATTCCATCGCTAGTTAGCGCAAAAGACAAACCGCGAGACATGTGTAAAAATGTCAGAGAGCTCTGACAAACTTTCTATAATTTAACATGGCAAATTGTTAGGCAGTAATAAAGGAGGTGTTTGACTAATTTAATTTTCTCGCTGAGTCTTGCTGCTCAATAATATTGTTAATTTATCATTGTCCCGAGGGTTGGGGCGTGAGGAATGCCGATACCCTGCAATGCGTACTTGATGATTGTTTTTGCACTTCGTCTCTATACTTCGTACATTAATCATTTGGAGAAAAGTTCACTTTAAATAGATTATTGTAGGTATTTATGTAGGTTTATACCTCTGTCATAGAAAACATAATAATTTATTGATAAAATACTTTAGTAAATGGTATATTTGGCGTACAACATATGTCATAGTAAAATTAGTTACATTTTGACAAAGATTACAAACACTAAAAAAATGCGATTTAAATTCCTCTATCACCGCCAAATTCCTATTTACCAAGAACTAATTAGTTTTGAGCGCCATCTAATGTCAAATTTAAACAACTTGAAAATTATCAAATATTACTGTCGCCATCTGTAGGCAAATTGGTTTACTCATACAGTTTTCGGGTAAAATTATTTTTCAAACTTTCAAATTGACTTTTGCAGTCTTTTATACTTTCTACTATTTATACGTTTCTTCTGGCCGGAAATAAAATGATATTTTAATAATAAATATAATAACGATTAATTAGTGAAAAAACACAAATTATTTTTTATGTACAAATTCGCTTCAGTTAATGTTTAAAATTAAAACATAGAAGCAGTAATGTAGTGACGGTAATAGATCTCGTAGCAATGTATCACTCGGTCTAAACGGCGGCGGGTGAACTCGGGGGCTGTGGGGCGGGCGGCGGTCGGCGGAGGGGGGGGGGACTTCATCAATCAGCCCGGAGCGATTACAGAGGCGTGTGGCCCAATTTACGAGATGTTTGCGTGTTTTGTTTTTTTAAACATTGATTTCTCTATGACACAAATAGATCTATGTGGATTTAAAATAAAATTTGCAATTTCGTTCACAGTATCGATATTAAAAAAATTAAACTCGTTATAAATGTTTCTGTGACAGTTGGACTGTACCAAAGTAACATAATATAAAAAGAAACGAAAATGTATTTTTAAGATAATTAAGACTAAAATAATGTTATGCTTTTTAGGATGAAGTTATCTTTGCATTTTAAAAGGTTAGTGAAGATACTTACATGTGTTTTATCGCTTTTGCCTTGTACACGGGTGCAAGCAGGTCCGGTGTGCTATGTTCGACAAGCGATTGATCTGCCGGCCGCATTAATTGTTGCTGTCTGAACCTAGCGCCCCCTGCCGCCTCCAACCCGCACCTACCCCGCAACGACCTGTCTTCTACATTGTATACTGTAGCAAGCGTTTTACATTTTTTATTATTTACAATCTAAACATAAACCATATACAAATTGTTTACTTAATTTTACTGGGAGTTACTCCTAAACTCAGAGTTCTATAGTCACTTAGACGGTCACTTAGTATAGATTGATCTTACTAATATATTACATGACTAATCGTGGGTTTCTGAGAACAAAATCGCCGTTTAACACTTGTTTATATCTATGTTTTGTCAAAGATAATGACAGGGATGACGATATGTTTTATACAAACATTTTGGTCTCAGAAACAAACGGTAAGAATAATGATTTCTAGGGCGCCTTATCTTTACTATACCTGGATGGATTACGGGAGACAGTAATATTCGCAGATCTGTGATGCCCCTTTTTGTCTAACACCTTAGCATTCTCCCTACTGCGCGATACCGTAAAGCCGCCCCGCCGCTAGTAATTGTCTGAAAGAGGCAACTACAACATAAACATGTTTGAAGACGTTGCCTAAACCAAATTAAGAATAACCAAACTGAACCCCTCTGCACTGGAACTTTGTCTCAGTCTATTATTTAAACCGAATTGGTTACCGAACTCCTAACAGTCAACGCTTCATCTATTTACCAACTCGTAAGGCTTAAATGGTCATCAAAAATAGTTTTTTCAGCAATCTGATTAGCGTTGGTCATAGAAGGCCTTTTCTAAGCTGGATTTATTAATATTATAAAACAACCAGAGCCAGAGATGCTGTGAAGTTCCCACGCTTAATAATATTGGGGCTCAAAGAAGTTTACAATTGTCAATTACCAGATTCCAAGTTTAATCCGTTTATTTCGTTCCCAAACTCCTCCGAAACGGCCTGACCGATTCTCATGAAATTTTGTGAGCATATTGAGTAGGTCTGAGAATCGGGCAACAGCTATTTGTAAACCCATGCGGACGGAGTCGCGGGCGACAGCTAGTCTTATATATAAAATTCTCGTGTCACAATTTTCGTTCCCATACACCTCCGAAACGGCTTGACCGATTCTCATGAAATTTTGTGAGCATATTGAGTAGGTCTGAGAAACGGGCAACAGCTATTTTTAAACCCATGCGCACGGAGTCGCGAGCGACAGCTTGTCTTATATATAAAATTCTCGTGTAACAATTTTCGTTCCCATACACCTCCGAAACGGCTTTACCGATTCTCATGAAATTTTGTGAGCATATTGAGTAGGTCTGAGAATCGGGCAACAGCTATTTTTAAACCCATGCGGACGGAGTCGCGGGCGACAGCTAGGCTTATATATAAAATTCTCGTGTCACAATTTTCGTTCCCATACACCTCCGAAACGGCTTTACCGATTCTCATGAAATTTTGTGAGCATATTGAGTAGGTCTGAGAATCGGCTACTATCTATTTTTTAATTTCTCGCGGACGGAGTTGCGGGCTACAACTAGTAAGTGTATAAAATGTTATAAAATATAGTAGAATTTAACTTTGCGAAGATCATCAACATTATCTGGTAGTTACATGAATTGGGTGAGCAGGAATTGATGCTGTAAGAAGGTTTGTAACCGGACCTATGCTAATATATCGGCTTAGGTAAGGTGCCGACATGTAAGTGCCTCTTGCTTTGCGTAATACTTACAGCATTATAGTATTATCGTTGGTTACTTTATCGGACAATAACCACATACGTTACAAGTTATTTAGTAAATCGGTTGTTACCGTGGATTTCTGAGACATCTAAGTTTAAGACCTAAGTTAAGTTTTTGACAAAGATAATAAAAAGGATGATAATATATTTAATATAGAGATATTGGTTACAGAAACCAATGTATAGAGATGCGTTTGTAGTGTTAGAAATAAAATCTGACATTGTGCCGGTGTACTGGCGCAACACTAGCCTAACTAAAATGTCAACGTTTATGTCCCCTCACTAATAATTCTGACACTTGACTTTGTAATGAAAGCGCGCCATTCACGCCAAAGGATTTGAATTAAAAGTGTCTAAAAGTAGAAATGTACGATATATTTACTTGGTTTTTATTTTCTTAATAGTAATATTTATTGACTTTTATAAACTATTGTCTTATAATTTCATAATTTAACCAAAAATTGCAATTGATTTGCTATTGTTGATCTTCATAGAAGAATTATGCTTCAGTCGTAAGTACGTTTTAAAGTTCGATAAAACTTAGTATTCTGCAGAGATATACAACAAATGGAGACTCGGTATAAAATCTAAACTTACAATAAATAAATAAATAAAATTCGTTAAGTAATTGAATCATCTTTTAATAATTATTTTAATTTTTTAAATTAAAAATTCTTTAACTTCGTCAAAAAACTAAAATGTTAAGAATATTTCGTTCAAATAAACAAAAAACATGGCATAACACAGAATAAATATACATACTGACCTTAATATTAATACGGAATAATCAATTAAATACGTAATAAAGACTACATTCATATTAATTGATGATTCAATGCAAATATTATATTCAACATCGATAACCGTTGCGTTACAACAAGAAATCGCAACGCTATACGCGATTAACAACGCGATTATTTTATAGCTTGGAATAAAAACAATACAAGCGAAACGGGCGGAGCGTAATAACTGAAATATCGGTTTGATATCGCGCGGTTTGATTCGCCATGACGCCGCACGCCCTGGGGCGGAGCCACGGAGCTGCGAGGGGGGGAGCGAAGTGTTGCCAGTTGCCCGAGTTCGCCATACCACACCGTGCTTGCCGCGGCGACGCTCGTATCCAAGCTGTCGCGTGTAACTTGTCGCGTGTGCCGTGCGCGTGTGCAACGTGTGAACGCGTGTGCCGCGTGCCCAGCCTGCTCTTTTGCCCGTGCACCACAGCCGCCAAGATTCGGGTAAAGAACCGCGATCCGGTGCCGGCGTACGCCATGGCCGACGCCGACCGTGATTCCGACCTTGGCGATGACAGCCCCGTGGTAAGTTTGTTTTCATTGCATTTACATGAGACTCACTATCATTGAAAAATTATCATAATTAAAGAAAACTTTTTGACCCAACAGCCTTTGCAATATTTTTTAATTAAAAAACAAAAGTATAAATGTCAAGTACTGTAAGAAGTTTTGTGATTATTTTGCAATTGAGTTGGATTTTGACATATCAATAACTACCTCATAAGTTGTCTTTTACATTTTCATTTATATACTTACTGCATTTTATCTAAGAAAGTATATAAACGGTATTTAATACTTAAAATAGTATTGCAAAGATACCTTACCTATCGATTATTGGTAAATTGATGCCTAAACTTTTTTGAATGGAAAGTGATATCCAATTAAACAGATATTTTCGAGTGTTGCATCAAGATTATCGGCGTGTTATTTTTTGACATGTCACAGATTAAATATTTATGCAATGTATCAAGTGCTATTGATACATTGTGTAAATGAAGTTTGCTTAAGTGAAATGGTCTTTTATTGGTATTCCGGTATTGAAAATACCGAAGGTAGCCTTAATTATTTGCAAATGAATTTTTAGCCCAGTTTGTTTTTCTGCTGGATAGCTAATAACTGTTACTTTTCGATAATTTCTGTAGACCATTGATAAGCGTCTATTGTTGACGGATTTTTAAATGGATTCAGTAGTTTTTGAGTGAATGCAGGTCAAACAATTTGTTGAAACAGCCGTACAAAATCATGTTCTTATTTTTCCAAAGAAATGTATGTTTCTATGAATGGTTTGCTAGTGTAAATTCATAATTAATGTTTAGTTTGAGTGATACGGTTGTTAATTTGATTCCCATTTACAATTGACGTTCATGTTTTTGTTATATACTAATATATTATATTAGATACCTATCACTGTTAAGTCTTAGTGATATAAACAACAGTTTTTTTACTTATTTACGTAATATGCTTTTATGTTGTAATTAAACTTAAAAGATTTTTTTTTAATAAAAACCTAGCGTCATATTTTTTTGTTAAGTTTAGGGTATGGGATATTTGTATTGAAATACGCACGAATTTTAGACTGATCCGTTATGATCATCCTACTCTTTTCCTCACTGGCGGCACCAGTAAAAATTTTAGCCGTAGATTTTGTCCAGCGCTGTGGCTGATCGCCCAACCGCGCCCTACCCTAGTAAGCAGTCTGTACCACTATTTTGTAAACCTCTACTAGCCGTCGCCTTCAACACTCTCGCGTGAAATTAAAAAAAAAAAACTTAATAATTTTATAACCTATGTGGTCTTCTACACTTTGTTTTACATCAATGCACATTTCAGCCAGATACGTTGAGTCGTTGCGGAGATTCAAACATCCATCCATTTAAACATTCGTATTCATAATATTTGTATGATAAGTAAGATTTGCCTTATTAACTAACATCTTAAGCATATCCTCTTTTACGTAATCAAAGAAATTATGGCTTTCTTACATCTTCCTCTACCATACCATTTTACATTCAAATTTAACTTCTGTCAATCTATTACAAAATATTTTTTTTGTTTTTTTTTTTTAAAGTTTACGGATAAAACTGCATCCATTAAATTGCTAGAAAGTGAGTACCTGACATCGGGGTATTATTTTTATTGCTCCGTACCACTAAAAATCCTACCTACGAATTCAATTGTTTCAATGACACCATTGTTTTGTTGGAAAAATTTTTTCGTATTCCCACCAAGTAGCTACAAATTATTATTTACTTATTGACGTTTTATATTAACAAGCTCATGATTCATATATTATTAATTTATGTATAAGCTTAAAAACAATTATAGTACATTTTATTCGTATCAAATAAATTTTCAGAAAAATCAATTGCCGTTTGTCAATATTCTTTTTTTAGTCTACATCATCAGTAGAAATTTTACGATTGGCTTATAAGATTAAATTGTTGTATTATCTATAATACAAAATTTGAACGCATCTTAAATGTAAATTAATGAATGCATCCTAAGTGTGTCTGGCGCGCAACATGTGCGGGGCGGCTTTGGCGACACTTTTAAAGAAATGGCGCCGATATGATTATTAATATAACAAAAATCGTCTTGGGTTCCATAACATGGTATAAAGGACGTCCCTTCCAACATCTGTGCGGGCTTAGGGCAATCGGCCTGGTATTGTTTATTTAGCGGAACCATTTCTGCCGCTATTCATGATTTTAACAAAACAAAAAAATCATAAACCGCGTCTCGATAAGCTGCCTTAATTTGTAATTCTAGGAATATAGTTTTAACAAAAAAAATTGGTGTTTATTGATAAAAACATGTTTGTAAAGTTTTTCTTTTTCTATGTGTATTAATTGTTCGAGTTTATAATATCGAAAAAAAATATTTGGTAGTAAATTATTTAAAAAAAAATCGGCTTAGACTATTTGACAGTAAAAGACTGGACCGCATATGATTTAAGAATCCGCAGAATTGGTACTTCATCTGTCCGCGTCGGTTTACCCAAATGCACTTAGTTAATAAGTTATTTCTGGCTAAAAATTTTAATGATCCATCGTCTGTGAGGACTTCATTTACCTGTATAAGACGTCGTTAGCAATCTATTTCAGTCTAGACGGATTTAATGTTAGCGTTTGAGTATATCATTTATTCAGCGGTGCGTCCACCGGCGACATCTCACGGGAGGTACACGCACAATTTATTATCCCCACTCGGATAGGCCACAAATTAATTAATCAAACTCCCGTCACTCAGTCTACAATCACTAAAGTTAGCCCGAGCCCCGGAGGTGACCGCTTCCCTTTCCTGTCCTGTCGACGCGACATTTCATTAATTGAAATAATTGGCGACTCTCACACGAAATTATTCCTTCATCCGTTGACATTACTTTTCAGCGGCTCACACCTTTGTAGCTGGCAATTAATAATTTTAAATTAAGAAAAAATCGTCATTTCAATGTTTTCACACAATTCGTTCCAAATTTAAATATTTTGAGGGTGACGTTTGTTTGTTTAAAGTTTTTTTTAATATGGAAAGGCAATGATATCCAAAACATTCGGCCATTTGCTGTTATCTGTTTCAAAAGGGGTGTGACGTGTGGTGTCAGAATTTCGGGCAGGTGTCGCACCCGCTAGCTACCTGGTCGCGTGCCCACTGCCACATCTACTGCTACTACGTACAAAAGAAGTTAAACGTATCACTAACATTAAATTTGTGTTGCAAATGTTTATAATCTGTTTATCCCTTCAATTAACAATATCATGCATGAATTACTAAAAAAGTTTCACATTTAACATTTGTAAAATTTTAAACAATTTTATTTAAATACCTATAGTTTGAGATTATATAATAAGTTAAGATACTATGATAAGTATCATAATTTTATCAGTATATTTATATCTCTTGTTTGACGTAAAATCCATTTAAATTAATTCAAAATCCACAAACAATCGCAGCCTTAAATGTTGCACCTTATATAGGAATAAGATTTATTCAGATGCTATAAAATCCTATTAATATAATATTTTTCATTCTATCAAAACGATTGTGGCTTCGTTTATTTGAGTTAACATCACGTTCCTTTGTCGAAGTTACAATTTGCATACAAATAAAATGGCTGACTCGACAAAGCGCCTTTGTCACCGATCTTTACACAGGAATCGAGCCCGATCTTTTATCTCGTCATTTATATTCAATATATCTGTCGTAAATAATTGTATTGACATTCAATATTTATAAAGGAAGGTTGCGTGGGTTAAGTGACGCAGACGCAACGGCACTTATCCACCTCAGTGTACTTCGAAAAGTTAAATACGTAATTTCATTTTAGGATTTAAAATAATTCATTCCAATTTATTAATAAATAACGGAAAGAAAATTGAAATAGCAAGAATGCTGTTAAAAAGTTTATTATGCTTATAAACAAATGCAACCGTTTATTTTAATCTCCGATTTCACTGAGATGATTCTCTCTGATATATCATTTTACTTAAATAAATTCCCATATTCTTTGCTGTCAAAATATAGAATAAGCTGTAAATGATGGACGACGTGGTTTAACATCCGTTGTAAAGGGTTAAGTTAAATAGCTTGATTAGCGCATTGTCTTGTTATATTTGGCAACAGCTTATTGACTGTGATTCAATCCAATAGTCAGACAATAACCAAATGTTTTTCGCGGTCTTAAAGTATAAATTTTCATTTAAGTTTGACCTATAGCCTATAGGGTTAATAAATTTTTACAGTGAAGAGTATACAGTTCGAATTCTTCTCCGGAATGTCATAAGGGTAGATGGTAGCAAGAGACTGACTTGTTTATGATATTTTCGTGTGTGTGAATTCGTGAATCAGACGTAAGTGTGATGACGTCACAACACGGTACTCGTAAAGTAAGGGAAAATAACGTTTTTGTGTTGCGTTGTTGAATAATGCCATGGTTACAGTAAGACAGTGCTCGCCAGATATGAACAGCTTTTGGCTCCGTGATGATTTTGAATCATACTGTCCTACTGTACTGGAACAATGTAAAGGAGGCATAACACGTGAACGGGATAAAGATCATTGTGGAATAATCAAATGAGATTACATTTAACACGTATTTCAATGCTCATTGTACCACATCGGTGGCAGACAGGAGTGACGGGTGCGGTAGTTACAGTATTATTAGGCAAATTGACATTATAAATAATATAGTAAATTAATCGGCAATAATTAGAATTAATCGACAATGTATGGTTTATTGTTAAGTTAGTCGATAAAGAAAAATGACTAATTTATCAAAGCAAATAATTATTAGTCACTAAATATTGCTAGGAAAGATGAGATGTATAAAATCACCTGTTCAATTCTTATTGTGAATCGCTTTTTGTCATTGCTATTTATAGTTTATATTATCTACATAAGATTAATTCTAGCTGAATAAAGTGTTTTTACTTTACAATATTAAACTCTAACATAAGTTATAAATGCGGATATGTAAATTATAACTTATTTTGAGACACAATGTCAAGTTATATGTGTATAAAATAAAATCTTGCAATTAAAAAAAAATGCGTAAATTTGCGTCATAAAAGGTTGCATTCTTTTGATTGGGTTGGCTTAGAAGTTTTATTTTTTCACAGCACCTAGCGACCGCAGACCAGAACATTTGATATAAATTCCAGCTTGATACCTTCACGGGTTTTTGAGAAAAAGGGTCTTGACAGACACACGGACGGACAACAAAGTGATCATGTAAGGGTTCCGTTTTTTTCCTATGTGGTACGGAACCCTAAAAAATGTGGTAATAATTTGCAGTATTCATCATGTCTAAAACTCCGAAACTCCTCAACAGTTCGACTAAACTACCACAACTCTATAAGATCGTTTTAGCTATTATGTCTTGTCATCATTTTGTCCAACTTAAACGACAGTTTAATTTTTATTAGAAAACTAACAGTTATCCGCAACTAGTCTTACTATATTACTAATATTATAAATGCATGCTAGATGAATGGATGGATGTTTGTTTGAAGGCTGCATGGATCTCGCTGAAATTTGGCATAGATTAAACATAGCCTGGAAGAACACATAGACTTGTAATCAAGGTGCGAGGAGGTAATATATATGTTATTCTTATGTCTATTACAGGGCGATATGAATGACGAACTTTCTAGAAAGGTCTTTGCGTCAGATGTAATACATAATGTAACGTATAAGTGAATACATTTCAATTTGCCATTAAATTTGAATAAAATGTCTTCAGATCTAGCCGCTCTATTATTTTATACCAGATGCAAAATGGCGGGTAATTGTGGACATGCAAATATGGCGGCGGTGTCGCTAATGACAAGGAAATGGAATTATATAAATGTATTAATTTGTATATAGCCTCGCTTGGCCTAGTTTCAGGCTGCAGTGTCTCGACGGATATTATGAAGCAATAATTATAAGTAGAAATCTTAAGGTAACCCAACCCCGTGTATTGTACGGGTTCTCTTCCTGGGTTTTAAAATGCAAATGAGAAAGACTTTACCGATGTCTTAATGAGTCTGAGGATTCTAAACACTTAAATAATAATTTTGTGCTCTGTTTTTGTGATTAATTCTACATTTGTCTATAAAAGTTTTGCATAATTGTGTAACTACACACCTACGAAACCGTTAACCAACATATTTTTTTCCTGTTAATCAATAATATTAATAGGAATGCGATATTAACCAATAGGGAAGGTATTAACGAATAAATTGTTTCCATTTTGATGCGGGTACCCGCGGCCCCGAGTCGCAGAACTAAAACTATTCGCCTGCATGGAACGAAATGTAATAACTAACTTTATAATCAAACTAAAATAAACTTTAATTAAAAGCAATTAAGTTCGAATTCATTATTTATGTTGGATAAGTTGTACAGAATTTTATAATGATTATAGTATTGTATAATTTAATAGTTGATAGAAAAATGTCGTGAACGATAAGGTTTGCTTAGAATTGCTACGGGTTTGTATCGAGTCACGTGTTCTCATTGTATGCAGTGAATACTCGATTAATCAAATTAATTTAATCGAATCGATTATTTGGAACATATCCAAGTGGAATTGCGTACTATTATATTATAATACTATTTTATTTTGATATTTTAGAAACTAACACAGTATTTATGCTATCAAGTTATAATTGATTATTACCTCATTTTGATTAATCTGTGATTAAGTCACTTTTGATCGCTTTGAGAAAGTTTTAATTAATGTAATAAAATGTTTTTAGTTGCTAGTTTAATACTGGACAGACAGAATTGACGAAAGAAAATAATGTCAGTTTTTTTTTTAATTCGTTACTCAATTTTTTAATCGACCTCAAAAAAGGAGGAGGTTCTCAATTCGTCTGTATGTTTTATAAAGATAGTTTTCATATTGTCGTAGTTTCTAATTCATTGTATTCTAATTGTATTTGTTCATGGTAACGTTTTAATAGAGAGCAATCTCACGGATGTAACAGGCAATTCCGACGTCTGTCAGATTGATGGTAACTAACGGTAATGAGATGGACGAATGTATTTGTTTATTCAAGCACTTACCACAGCACCTCAGCGATGCCGGTAACACCGTGATAAATATTGTAACAAGTGAAAAGATCAGAATTACATATGTATCGTGTTTTAATAATATTAACGCGAATATGTAAATTATTTTGTAAAGATCTTATAAATCAAATCTTTAATCACTTTAATATGTATTACACGAACAAGTACAATATTGTGTAATCGATTTAGAAATCGATGTCGCGTCGTCTCTAACTATACTAACATGACTAAATATTATTTTAATCAATCGGCACAGATGTTAGTACAAATGGACAAATAGCAAACAATGTGTGTAGTTATGTAAGCCGACACCGGTATCACTGCCGCACTGGTAAGTCTTCGCGAAGTCATATGAACATTATAATCGCGTTCCGATATTCCGATCGGCGCAGGACTGCCCTTAATTAAACACGACTTGCCACTCACCCTTAAGACCCCTTTTCCACTGGCACTATGTGCCGCTCGACTTTTTCTTATCGCAAAAGTGGTCGTACCGTAACGGCGGTCATAAACGCATTGCGATCGATATTCCTAGTCGTGCTAGTAGAAAATGGATTAATTCCCAGCTTCCAAGTAACAGATATCTATGACTTCATCCACAACTGTCATTTTCATTCGTGGTCGTGCCAATATAACAAAACGCGTAACTTTATACAAATGGACGTTGCGGCCGGTCGCGCGCGACTATCTGCTATGTGGAAAATAGATCTAACCGTTGCAGCAAACGACTCCTTTATATTCAATCATATTTAAATATAATTAGTTGCCATTATTAAAATAGCAATGTATTGCATAAAAACTGTTTTATTGTGGAAGAAAAAGAAGGCGTGCCGGTATTAGACATGCACTGTAATGTCATATTTTCACGAAATATCTATTCTTAGCAGACTCAATTGTTGTAAATTAATTAAAATGCAAAACCATTAAAATAAAATTACCAAGCATCTATAGTAATCGGAATGTTTCTTGTAATATTTAAAGAAAACTTTGTAGTAATAAATTAATCAGATTAATATCAGTTAGTTCGTCAATTCTCTGTAGAAAATATATCGTCATCCTTGTCATTATCTTTGACAAAACAGAGATAACAATATGCACTAATTAAATATTTTTGGTATCAGAACCTACGGTAATTCAGCCATCACTGGCTTATAAGTTGCGCAAATATAACCTCAAAATGTTTATTGTTTTCTATTAATCGAAAGTGAAAAGAAATCGGTAGCGAAAGTATAAAAGATAAGCTGATTAAGAAGTGAAGGCGCAGGCCATAAACATGTATAATCCTCTGATATCAATGTAAGTACGTACAGACTTAAGACCTATCAAGTTCCCTCCAATCGATAAGGGTGACTGTCTTATTCCTTACCGAAGTCTTGTATTACGATATCGTTTGTACTCAGGTATCCTATATTGATTATTAATTACAATAATAATAAGTTAATAATAAAATACGGTGAATTTAATTATTTTTGATAAACTGACATAAATGTTTTTTTCTACGCAGTTAAAATAGACATTAATATTAAGTGTTTGAATGAAAATGTATATAATACAGCTTCCAATCTTCCTTTTTACTAATATTATAAATGCGAATGTTTGGATTGATGAAAGGACGTTTGTTTGAAGGTATCTCTCAGAACAGCTGCATTGATATCGCTGTAATTTGGCATAGATGTAGAACATAGCCTACTAATTAAGTTTTTTTTTAATTTCGCACGAATACACACCTGGGTGAAACCTATAAGAAATAAATACAACCCGTAAACTAAAAGATAAAATAGAAGAAAGTTAGGTTTGTTATATTGCTTGAAATAACAAAAATTAATATTAAGATTTTGAGTTTTTGATTATAAGAGTATATAAAGAATTAGGCACATACATATAGGGATTTGTGATTGTTTATGTTTTAAAATGATGTAGGTACATCACCATTAGTAAAGAACGCTAATGGCTTCTTACAGGCTTGATCGTTCCTCGGAAAACAATAAATGGCGGGCGGCGATTACTGCTTCACGATCAGCTCCATCTGGTGGGCGGGGGAAGCATGATTGATACGCAGAGTGCAACGGCTATGCGAACCGGGCGGTCGTGTGCACGATCGCTGACTATCATTAATTCATTATTATTGCTAATTCGAATTAAATTGCATATTAACGTATCACTCTGGCAGTGTACGCTTACTTTAGAAATCGACTTGATATAATATATTTAAAAATATTTTTACGTGAAATCCATTTTCAAGAAGAACATTAGTTTGTTGTTTTATTATAATTGGAAGTATACATAAACAAAGCAATGTTTTGTTTTCATAAGAATTCTTAATCAAAGTGCTTCGCGATTACATTTTCTTATAGGGAAGCCTGTCATCGACAATCAATCGCTCGTCGTACACTAATCCAGTTAAACAAAGTTTTCATTATTCTAAGAATTCAAAATCAATATATTTATGTACATATTGATTTCACTCTTTATTTAGAAAATGAAAGGTAAAGATGCGGTGCCGCTGCAATTTACTAACTCTAGGAAGTCCAAAAAAACTAAATATTAAAATCCAAAAAAAAAAGAACATATCAGTCCCAAATATTTTAATTCGTATTAACCTATTAATACTTAAGCTATGAGGTAGCAGTTACCTTGCTTTCTCTTTCTGTTTCATGCATGAATGCGTTTTTATGATCTTTATTACGTTAAATTATCAAGTTATAACGAAGTATTAAAATCGTGCCAATCAACTAAGAATTCTTTTTCAATGTATTTATACACTGGCTGACAATAATGAACAATCCAATAAAAAAAAAATTAATAAGGTAAGGGACGGGCGTAGTTGATTAAAACATTTCGTCATAATGTGCTTAATTGAAATTACATTTATTTAAATTCTGTAATGAAATTTAAATAAAATTGACAATTGTATTTATTTATTTTAGTTAGTATTTAAATCGAAAGGTTTTGATGTGGTTATGATTAGATAGTACTAACATTTGCGCGGCTTCCCGACTTGAGACCGCGTACGAAACTCGATAGCGTTGCATCGATTTTATGACTGGACAACTAGAATCTTGATATGTCACCTCCTTATACTGGGATATTCAATCTTAATTAAAATAATGTTTAGAATATTTATAGAGTTGTTTTAAAATCAGTGGCGTAGAAACATTACTTTAAGATCGTAGTAATCTATCACTTTAAATACGACAATAGTTGTAGGCCAAAAAAGACGAAGTAATTGCTTGGTGTATTTTGTTCTCCTCCGGAATATCTTTCTATTCTTATAGTTGAATTTTTTAAGATTTATATGTCATATATGAATCGCTTTTGAATAAGTCTATGTGTGGATTAACCGTGGGTTTCTGTGACAAAATTTCGTCAAAGAAAATGACAGGGACGACGATATGTTTATACAGATATTTTGGTCTTAGAAACTCACAGTATGTGTTGTTTTTGATAACCTTAGTTTAATATCCAATATTGATTAGTATGACTATAATTATGTATCGATTTATTGATCGTAAAATGCAACTTTACGATTAAACGTTACTTCGCTAACTTTTCTTATGCAATAAATGTTTTGAAACGTTATAAATGACGTTATGATGCAAAACATTAAATCACATATTCATGTTAAGATAACCTAAAAGTATCCTTTGACAATTAAGAAAACATTACAAGGTACAAAGCCAGTCTTTATTC
Organism: Papilio xuthus; assembly: GCF_000836235.2. NCBI lineage: Eukaryota > Metazoa > Arthropoda > Insecta > Lepidoptera > Papilionidae > Papilio > Papilio xuthus. Next base: position 2,444,079 of record NW_013530507.1, on the reverse strand, counting down.
TGTCTTCTTATTAAGAATGATATTTTCATATCTCGTATACATAATTCGCAACAACTGTTAGGAAGAAAATCCTACACTGCCGGTGTACTGGCGCAACACTAGCCTTACTAAAATGTCAACGCTTATGTCCCCTCACTAATAATTCTGACACTTAACTTTGTTATTTAAAATAATCAAAATTATCAGTTTACGAAGATTCTAAACTCTTGAACTAGCCAAGGAAGCTATTATTCTTTGAGGTCTAAAAAGTATAGGCTGCGCAAACCTTTATATAGATGAAAGATGATTACATCTGTCCCAATATCTTTCAATTGAGGGCAGGCAGCATAAACAACGTAAAACAGCACCTTTCTGCGCATCAAATTAGCCCCTTAATTATTTACTAGCAGTAAAACTCCATGTTAACCCAGAGTAATGTAAAATGGCCTGCCCCACCTCTCTTGTTACCAAATAAAACAGACCACATAGAGGGAGAATGAAGGTGCCCGAGGGATCAAAATACGGTGGTCATTTTTCGACACTAAACCGCTGGGAAGAAATAAAACTGTTGTACAACTGTCCGTCAGAGCAGGTGTATTTTTCCTTGAGGTAACGAAATTAAGAATTTGCTGTACATTTCTTATATATTCGTTCGTTATTCCAATCGGTACATGGTTTATTTTGTGTTTGTTATTTAGTTAATCGAATAATTAACATATTATATTACTGACAATAGATAAAATGATTGTGGTTAAAATATTGCAAAACAACGGAATAGTTGAATGAGTTATCATAGTTCATAGATAAATATATAAGGTGATTACAAGGTATTGTTTGCAGAGGTAAAGTGTTGGCGTGTGACTGCGTCTCGCACTGTTTGCACAGACGATACAAAGGCGCCGCTTACATCGTCAAATTATACACTACTAGCTGTTGCCCGCGACTTCTTTCGCCAGGTTTAAAAAAAACTCAATGAGCAGCCTAAGTCTTCTTCCAATTATGTTCTTCATCTATGCCAAATATTCAGCGAGATCCATGCATACCGGATTTGGAGATACCGTCTAAATACATCCATTTATCTAAACAGTCGCATTTATAATATTTGTAAGTTTCAAATTAGAATTTAATTATTACGTCTGTCATTATCTTTATATATATATCTTTATATTCTTCTGTGAGTGTGTATGTCACTGAACTTTTCTCAAACGACTGGACCGATTTTGATGAAATTTTTTGTGTGTGTTCAAGGGGACCTGGGAATGGTTTAGATTCACAATTTTGTTCGCTGGACAATGTTTTTTTTAATTAATTTTTAATTTATTAGTAGTTGTTGATTTTGGAATGTTTTACATTGGATCCGACAGACGGCGCTACCATCGCAGTGTCAAATTTTAAATAATATTCAAATTAAAGACGTGTAGACAGGACAACGTCTATCGGGTAGCGGACCCGATATTTAAATTATAAAATAGATGTCGGAGTGTTACTGTTCTGAAGTTGGATTCTACGAATGTGACACAGCCAATGGAGAGGAGTAAAAGATAGTTAGAAATATTTTTGTATGTTGGTATCATAATTGCATTTTAAATGTAAATGCAGGTAATATAAAGTTAAGAAAATTTTCCATCAATGGAATTCGTTTCTTGCTGACAGTTTTATTTACAAAATAACCTTTGCAATAAAAACAAAGACATCGAATTGAGTATTAAATTGTTTGACGGCATTTGCATTGTAAACAATTTTTTATTCAAATCTTGTGATTTAGGTTTTGTTTCGTTTAGTACGAATAACAAGTCTTGATCATTGTATTATTTATGAAGCGGTATTAGAAAATTTTCTTTGTCCCTCGATTTTAAATTTTGTAAGATCCAATTCAAGTGAACATTATGAGCTAACAACATACTTTTTTGTGTTTAAAAATTTTGATTTTCTTTGTGGCCAGATCGATCTGATTGTTGGCATTAGTTTTACCAAACTGATACATTATATTAGTAATTTCTGAATGCATAATGTATATACTACATTTTTTAAACCATATCTGACTTCAAATATTGTTTTGACATTTTAAATATGATAGATATTAAGTCATGAATAACGAAATGTGTTAAAAATGTGCAAGCTGCGTGAATGCCAGTAATCGTTGAGTACATTTGCTCAACGTTGTATCATCGAATCAAGAATTGCGAATTTGCACTGTGTCAATTGTATGACTAGAATGCTAATTTATGTGGTAAATTTTATGAATATAAAGACATCTACGAAACTATAATCCGCAATTTACTGACAAAAAGATACACATGTTTCGAGCCAACATTGGTAATGCAAGACATTGGTAATCCAATATTAGCGTTACAAAAGCTTACGTTGAATTTTATCAATTATTTTAAGATAATTTAATATTTGAAATACCTAATTTTAGTCTATTTTAAAGCTTACACACTAGTAATAAAATCTGTAATGTTTCGAGTAAACATCGTTATATTGTAATTAAATATCGAAATTTTAATTCAAGTACCAAGATTGGTAAGTTAACTAATGCGCTTGCCGGGGAGGTAGCGGTATTCGTAACTAGGGTAGTGAGTACCGTTACTTTTGTGTAGACAATCGCATTTTATATTAAATTACAAAGGACCCAAAATTTAAATTTAGTGAAAACATTATAAAATTTTACGTCTTCATAGAATAATACCTCGAAGCACAATAGCATTATGAATTAAATTGAACTTCTTATTATTTTAAGTAACTAATAATACTTATATATTCTGACGTAATGCAATTGGACCTTTTAACGAGATATTAGGGTGCTCAACAAAGTTGGTATCCAAGAAAACTCAACATTTCTAAAATACACATATGAAAAACTAGTTTGTCTTCTCCACAAAAAAGTGCTATAATTATAATTATATATACACTCCCTATTGCATTGTGTCTACTTATAATGCTTAGTGATGTCCTACCCTCTTTATTAAGCTATTTATAAACATATCATTGCAAGTGTGCTCACCGGCGCGTGCGCACTCCACCGCAGCCGCTCCCCTAATGTTCTTCTCAACTTACATGTACACATTACTTATTCTAACCCTACTTACAGCAATAAAAACTCTTTTGATAACAAACCTTATAATTTATACTAGTAAGCTGCTAAAGAGTATTAATTTTTTGCTTAACTTTAACTTAAAACCTCTTAGTTTTCAATGATAACGAGATATTGTTAAAATGCTAAATTATTTTGTTTTACGCAAAACAATAGAATAGAAAACGGTATACAATGAGTACCAAATAAATATTACATTAACTTTTTAGACGTCATCATCAGGCGAGAATAATAAGAGCCAGCCACATTAAATATAATTAATTAAGTCTATATAATAAAGCGTATGAATGAAAATAAAAGCCTTTTGAGTTGTTCAACGTTTCTTTTGTAGAATCATTTAAAGCGGCGCTAGTGATGTGGCGCATGCGTTAAAAAGTTTTTATTTATCATTCAATCATCTTTATTGTACGAAAGACTCATTCACTATTCATTACTAGATTTAAAACCAGTAACCTATTTTAATGATAATTTTTAAATGAAATTTAATGGACAATAAATTTTCACTTTTTTATTTAATTTTCCACGACATATATAAAAAATCACTTTTGTTCCGTTGAGTGTTATATTTGTTATATTTTACGTACAATCGTCGTATCCAATATTAACGAAAAAAAAATAGTGAAAAATTCATGATTAATGTAAATGGCAACACTACATTGCAATCTTACCCCGATCGTTTCAAAATGGCGTCGTCGGTTGCGATGTCATTATGAACATTAAGTCTAGTTATCGTGCGACCTGCCCGCTATCCTCTAATTACGAACCTCCCCTCTCCAAGTCAATAATATCGTATATTATAAACTGGAAACGCAATGTTGATGTTAAGGCTACAGAAGGCGTTAAACACAGGAAATAAACTATTTAGCCGCTCATGATTACTTCGACAAATACACGCCGCATGCAATCTTCTTATACCGGTGTAGATAAACTCAACTGCAATTTAAATGACAGAATTATACCGCTCTGTTAACGTTCATTGGAAAGAATTTAAATATCAATAACATGAATAGATTTAACATTGTACAACAAGGACGAATCACCGTAGGTGAAACACGATGATGCGAAAAGATTACTCTAAAATTCCTTAATTAGAACGTTTCTCACGACGAAATTGATATAATAGGATAGTATCATTAAGATCGTTAAAATTTAAAGTGAAATAACTGATTGAATTTATTTTTTTAATGCAAAATTATATAGTATTTGTAGATACTTCGGTGGAATCAGAAAGGTATCATCACGTCTATCCATTGCGTTATTCTAAGAATCGAGATCGTTTATCCTGAACACAGCGGAGTAGCGTGCCATAGAGTAAGCGGCAAGGAGCGGTGGCGTGCTGCCACAGACTTTACGCGTGAGAATCGAACGAGAATCGAGACATCGTAATGCTCTGATTGACGGCCGATCACTTTTTGCACAGCGAATACAGATCCACGGCGGTTAATTTATGCAGACAAGATGTTTGATATGAAATTTATTAAGTTTGTTCTACTATTTTTATTTCGTTTAGATGAATCTTTGCTCATCTCATCATCGTGAGTTTGATAATATTTTGCCGTATTTCGTTTGGAAATAAAACATTAAGCTAAAATAGTTAATCTAAGATTTTGTATCATAGTCCTGTTCTGTATGACAATATTTAATTTCTTTTCCTTTTGCCTCATTTCTCACAATGTAGTACGCCTACCAAGTATTTACCATTTATCAAGTTCGTCAGATGTTAAATAAAGCCTTTCTTTTACCACCTTTAATTATAAAAAATATATTGATATCAAGGTGTTTCCCACGATTTATTTAATCGGGCTCAATCAAGCGGTTGCAGTGAGCGGGTCGTGGTTGTTCTGACAGCCGGCAATTTGGAGTCGCGATCTTTAGCTACTGTTCCCCGGGGGCCATGATTTAGACACGCGAGGGGACTTCGCCACTAAATCCAAGGAAGCTCCTTATTAACGTCCAATTTACAAAGAAGTGTAGGCAATTGATTAAATAACTATAACTACTGCGTATAATTTGGATATCAGTTTAAAATTTTGACAAAAACTTTTATACCATTAATGTGATTGTGTATTTTGAGGTTAGATTTTATATTCACTAGTGTCATAAATTGTAATGTCCTTATCATAAATTCTTCATTATTTCTCACTCTTATTTATTTTACAATTGACCGGACTTATTAAAAACAAAAATTGGTTTATAGTTTTAACTGTATTTTATATAAACACACTTACATCGGTACACTAAATTGATCTCCTGATATCCATGAATGCAGTTTCATGAGAACTCAATGACGCGGAATTTGGCCGCAGGGTGGCGTGTCGGCATGCGAATTTTGGCGGGAATCGATACCTAGTGGGAATCGATTCAATGATTTTGACATCAATTTTAAAATATGTTTTTAAAGCTTAATTATTTAATTTCCTTTATATGATGAAATTGAAAACTTTTTTCTTTATTTATAAAAAGTCGCCGTAATAAATAATATGCGAACGGATCTTTAGATAAATATACGCTATGTACGTGAAACAATCTGCGCTCCATCACGTTTCAATCATGTTTAATAAAAATATTTACTGTTAGTGTTACATCAATACATAAGGAAAATTGTTGCGATCATATTTGTTAAGATTTCTATGCTAATGTATAGTGGTTTTCTAAAGAATAAACGAACTCAATAAATATAAAGATATTTATCAGTATAAACATAATTTTCGAACTTTGATGAAGGTTTAAATTGTTTTTGGCAATTCGGATTATAAGTTTTAGCAACTTGAAACCCAGAAGTACAATAAAATTCATATTAAATAAATTAGAACAGGGAAGCTTACGACTAACGAGTACATTGGTAGGTCTTAGAACTTTCTACCGATAAGTCTAGGTAAGTTTTTTTTTACCTAGACCTAATATAATATTTTTATTTCCATCAAGAGACGTTAACAAAGATTCATAAATTATTTTCGATTGTATAGAGACAGGGAGCGTGGCATGAGCTCCCGCCTAAATAATATTTAAATATAGAACAGCGAAGGGATGGGACATGTGTGTCGTAACGCGTTTGGCGAAATGTGATTACAGTCGGTAATTAACGAGCTGCTATTTGTGTCGCCGCACGACGACAATTTAAATATTTTCATTTCGAACACCGGAGATCTAATGAGATAGATATACTACGGTAAATAAGTTCAACCGATCGTGACTAATTATTTTTTTAATAACCTATTTACATAAAAGCCAATTGCTGTTCTTTAGTCTTGCTAAAACTCGAAAACGGGTGAACGGATGTTCTCTCGGTCTTGAAATGTTTGTTGAGGTCTAGGGAAGGCTTAAAAGTTGAGAAATTTCGAATATTTGCCGGGAAAACCCAAAAAACCGTCCTTTTTTTCCCATATGAACGGCTGAATGGATCTCGCTCAAACTTGGCATAGACGTAGGACATAGTCTGGAACACATGGACTAATAATTATGTTATTTTAATTACGCGTGGACGGAGTCGCGGGCGACAGATAGTATGTTATAAAAAAATTATAATTGAATGATAGAAATACATATTTTTATATCCTATATATAAAGTTAACTAATGTGAAAATTATTTAATACTATGATCATAAGTCACTTACATCACTCTTTAAATATTTGTTTAGTTTTAAAATGAAAATAATTCGTCAGTTAATAAAACATACCATTTAACGTAATGATAAAGATTATTCGTTTGTATTTAGAGGCGAACATTTCTTGTAAAATAATTATTTTTAATTGTATAACGTCAATAGAAATAAAACGACTTATTTATGCATGTAATTTTAGTTAAAACCGTTTGCCAATTGCTAAATTGACACGAACTAATGACTTAAGTTTCCGAATCACAACCGTTTGGACTAATTATTGTATTGCTATGAGCACGTGAAAGTATTGCCTTTACTAAGTGTCTGTCCGGTCTCTTGAAATAAAAGCTTACAATTGCAGACTAATTATGCCGACACGAGAAACACATTCGGCGCCGTACTTTTTAACGTGTAAAAAGAGATTAGTCCACTTAAACGACAGTCAAAGGAGCATTGTGATGTCCGATAATGATGATAAGTTAAGAAAAGTATCACATTTTGTTTGTAAAGGCGTTGAAAAGGTAAGTTTATTATAAAATTTAATTTAGATTCAGAGCTCGTGCGGCTCGTTGTGTTACAGCCTCCCGCTCTTGAATACGTTAAAGCTATACATTAATTTATTGATTGTTATTCAAATTAGGTTTCTCAATCGCAGGTTGGAGGTGATGTGTTTTGTCTCGCTCTTTTTGTTCGACGATTTTGAGGTTAACTAAAGCGTAACTACGACGTTTTATTTTCAATATATTGTTGATTGGATAATGAGACGTGTGCGTCATTCATTTGATATTGCTTGAACGTATCTAATGTCTGTACGCTATGATGATTGACAAGTGAGAAAATTAACCAATTAACAATATTTTATACTTTAAACAACAATGACCAAGGTTGTTTTTAATACTTTATTATTATATTGCATATTTACTTGAAGTTGTTTTTAATATAATATTTTGTATATTAAAACTACAAAGATATTTGCTAAATATCTCTCGGATATCATGAAGAATTTGAGTCTTAATATAATAACGTTTAAAATTACCTAAACAATGATTTAAGTCCTTAATCATTAATGAGAGCTAATTCGTAATGCAGGATTTTATTTCAAAAGATTGTTGTCAAAAAAATGAAATGTGTGTAAGTGGGCTCGTTAAAAGTGAACATGAAGCCAGAGTTGGCACACAATATTAACGCGCGCGAACGCAACAATTATAATATCCGCCATATTGGAGATTTGCGCGCGCGCCCCATTGGCTTCGACACTCCAGCACTCCGGCCGTCTGAAAACCGATTCATCGACATTACACACTTATTATTCTTAACGTTATAGTATTTCTTAGAATACGTCTCTCAACTGTTTGTAATGACAAAGGCACTTTTTATTATTTGGATCGCTCACTCGTTTCAGTTAATTGTTCCGGACGACGTGATTTTAATATATCATGCATGTTGTCGACTGGCCTCTTTTATAGCGTATGCAAATAAGTATCGATTCACGCTTGAACCGAGGTATTTTCTCGGCGACGCGACGGAGCGCTCTATAGAAGTGCGAATGGGGCATTAAAACAAGTCGTTTAGCGAGCTTTCCTGTGACCGACTCGCTTTTTGTTCGAGTTACCGTGGTTAGAATTACTCTTTGATAACGTAAAAGTTTCAGCATACAGATTACATATATAGAATCACTATGATGTGTTCATTTTATCATCTTCAAGGGAAATGTACAAATTTAATAAAAGTTTCTCAAATGAAACTAAAGTAAAACGCTTCAACAAGAAAGTTAATTCGATAACCTAAAATCTATCTAAAAAGGCTAAATATCGTTGTTTAGAATTGCACAACTGAGTAGAATTGCTAATTTAATACTTTTTGTTGCTCGTAATCTCATAGTTGTTGACAAATAGGAATATAAAATTGCTTATCTGGCCTCAATAAATACAATATGATTAGATTCAGTAGCTTTATAATGCAGCAAGATTTTGTTTATCTTTGAGTTACGTAAACTTTGCGCACATCGCATGCGTAAACTAAGCTAACAATATAAAGATGATACATGTCTGAAATAAAAAAATGATGTTTGGGTATTATTCACTTTTTACCAACAAATAAATGACTTAAACAGGTTTTGTAAAATTTTATTCATCATCATCATATTCAGCCACTGCTAATATAATCTGTAAATTAATTAAAGAATACAATTTCGGATTACTACTTCCTTGCTTTTTTCAATGTGCACTTTTTTATTATTTTTTCGAAAAGGTTTTTGTAAGAATTTGATATACATAATTTAATTTACATAAATACTTGTACTAATTTGTATGGTCGTTGATCTGGAATGTTCACAGACGGAAATTCACATGTATTCGTATTATTAGCGTATATTAACGTATTGCTTCAAATTTCTTATAACGGTATATTTGCTCTTACATGGACGATATTTAATGTGACATTTGTAACGAATCTTTATATCGAAGCGATAATTTTGAGATTTCGCTGTCGGAAAAAATATTTTAAAATATAACAATTCTCTATATGTAAAGAAAATTAAGTCTGAAATAAATTATACAGACAGACAGAGTTATTTTTCCAAGTATAATATCTTGTTAGGATTAAGATTTGATTATATTTTTGATTCCTTAGATGTTCATGTGAATCGTCTCTGTGGACAAGCCTAAAATGACGTGCATTTTTTCATAGTCAATGACTTTGTGACTACCACTGGTGGTCTAGTGGGCCCCGATCTTCTATTTGTTAATGCGTGCGTCTGCATTAAAGGTTTATGGATTCAATTATGTTAATTCTATCACGCTATATAGTTTTTGTTAACGTTACAATTTACATGTTGTTAAATGAATACGCCCTCACTTAATGTTTTCGATCTTTTGAATTTACAATATTATAATTAGTAGTAGTAGAAGCACATAAATAGATCCATCTTAAGCAATGATCAGGTTTTGCGATTACAAAATTTAAAGCAAAAAAATAAAAAATTAACCAAAATTGGATACAAAAAATAGTTCACGATCCTTTAATGATTTGGATTGTAATCGGACATTGTAAAATATAGTTTCGAAATCGGCCTCCCATATCGTAATTTGAAGTATCTCTCAGAGGGTCTAGCCACCGTGTTACGTCCATGGATACCCGCCCCCGCGTCGTGTTTGCCCTCTCAACTTCACTTGGGACTTAATGTTGTCACATAATTGCCTTTTCTTAACTCCAGTGTGGTCCAGTAATACAGTAGCTTGTTGATTCGGTCAAGTTAGCTTCGCTCTTTGTTTGGATTGAAATTAACTAATTCACCTATACTTTAAATGGCAAAAATAATTAAATTTAGTATTGAGAATTAATCGATATTAGATATTGTTTATATAGAAAATCCCTTTATCAGTATTTAGTATGTTTTATGAAGTCAATACTTTTATGATACTCATTATTTTCTATTCAACTGGTCATTACCGTGTTGTTTCTTTACCGAAACACATCTTTAAAAAATCTTTTGTAAAAAATGAAAATAACATTTTTTTAACTGTCAAAAAGCCAGTTGAATGTTATGTTGCCCTAATTTTAGTCCGTGATGAAACCTATTTGCATTGATTGTTAATCTAAAAATTTAATGTTAAATCTAAAATGGTTTTATAGTACAGAAAAGATTACAAAATAAGCAGGGGCTCGAGGCAGGATTCGTCGAAGTGTCGCTGCAGCGGCCCGCCTCTTCCTGTCGCGCGGCTGCCTTGCTACTTTGTCTACGATTTATATTTGTTTAATTTATTTATAGTTTTTACATGCGGATTTACTAACGTTGATGACCTTAAAATCGTGTATATTTTTTAAAGGTCCGATATTTTTTTGTTATATATTCTGTGCAACTAAACAGGAGAGCCACTCAGGTGTTATTGCCTCCTCGAAATGTGCCAGTATCAAAGATTTGTCTTTAAAACTTACATTGTAAAATAGATGGAAATACATATATATTTTATTGATAATGCGTTATGCTACTTATATATAAAATCGTAACAAACAAACATTCGTAACTTTAGTATTAGGATTACATGTACGACATTATTTTCATATTTGTAATTTTTATTATCAAGTTTTGCTTGTTAAAACTGTAATTCAAGTACATAACGCTTACTTAACGTTTAAAAGTTGATTATCTATAGATTACATAATAACATACAATTCATTCATGTCGTTTTAGGTATCTTATCTTTTTTCTTGTTTACATATAATAGATAAATATGACAAGAGTTAGTACTAGCGTGATTATAAGAAATTATGAATTAAACTTTGGCACTAACTAATGACATATATATTTTTCCTTTGTAGATAACAATCCTAAAAGTTTTTGTCTAATAATTAGACATACTCAACTGAATTGCCGGTCCATGTTATTGGTTTTATATTCGACATTCTAGAACTTTTTGCATAGCACAACTGTTGATGTAACCTGTAATTTATATGTTGAAGTAGCTGTCGCTCGCCACAGCGTCCGCGTGGGATTAAAAAAAACTATAAGTATCCTATGTGTTCTTCCAGACTATGTTCTACATCGGTGCAAAATTTCATTAAGATCCGTTGTTCCGTTCCGTAGACACCTTGAAACATACATCCATTCATTTAAACTTTTGCATTTATAACATTAGTAAGAGTAATTACCTATTTTATAAAGTAATTTACCCTTTTAATTTTTAAATGCACATATGTAATACGATATCCATTGGGATGGTAAAGATGTAATAAAAATGCAAATATTGCAGGACTTATTCGAAGTCTTGCTACCGCTACGATTGTCAGTTGTCACCCACTCACTGTCGACTCGATTCATCAAATAGCTTACAGGCAACAAGTTGATTTTTGTAAACCGATTTTTATTCATTAAAACAGACAATTGTTCACTCAATCTCGCACCTTCTCTTTAAAAAAAAAAGGATTGCATCTTTATTGCGGTGTGCTGGTAGTGGTGACTTACAGTTATGCAGTTTCTTTTTGTATATTATATAGGTTTTTATAGTATTGATATATTAATAAAAACACATCCAAGTCTCTTTCTACCAGATTATTGTTTTTTTCTACGTAAAAAACATCCATATTATGATCAGCGTATCTATATTGTAGTCCGTAGATATCTACATGGTGTTATTTTTTTGCGTTAAGTCCGTGAGTCACGCTGGTTTTTCATAAATAAATCTATTGACGTTCCTCATTTGTATCTAATCAGTAATACCAACATGTTAAAACATAAAATAACAGGCCACTGTGATATCAATTGTCGAATTTATGCAAAATATTTTAACCTCATATAAGGTAATGATACATTTTCACCGGTTAAAAATTGTGTTTAATTCTAAACTTGGAGAAGTTTGATCTTTAATTAAATAGTCGCTTAATGAAGATAACTCTAGGTAAGTGACTTCCATTCTAAGAGTCTTCCTTAGTGGCTACAGAACGACTTTTAGTGTGGCAGAAAGATTTTAAATTTAATAGCTTTTTGGCAACTTAATTATTTTTAAATGAGTATATTTATTTAATAAGCAAGTCTAAATTGTCATCAGCTTATTGACATATTCAAAAGCTACTTGATTTACCTGGAAAGTAGGGTTATACCTATACTAAGTGATGTGCCGAATCGACAAGCCGACCGTGTGTGGTCCGATTGCCCATCACCTTACATTCAAAACGTTGTAAGTTTGATCCTTTCAAATTAATTTTTATCCTTAATTCATTCAAGTTAAGGTATAATTTTGATTGATACCGTTTTTACATAAAGTGGTTTGTTTAAATTAGGCGAAGCTTTTTTAATATGCAATAGCGAAAGTGTTAATGCAGCTTTGTTTTGTTTTGGTATGGACAGAGCAAGATACCTTTGTATTTAAAGAGAAATTGATTGACATACGACCGCGTGTTCTTAATCGGTTTGGAATTTTGCGAATGTTGCTTATAAATTATGTTTTACTTATGAATTGTAATTTTTTTAACAGTATTTTTAAATTTAATATGTAACTCGAAAATTACAAAATATTTTCGGTAAAACATTTTTTCTCGCATAACTATAAAACATTAACCATTCTTAAAATACGATTTTAGTCATTTTGTCGAACTTTTTTTTTACAAAATAACTGCAAATAGTTAAATACCGAAATGGGTGATATGAACAGTATTTGACGTTAATCTGTTAACAATTTGGGCGTTCAATTAAAATGAAATATATTTTTTTGCATTACTCATATCAAATTATACGCTACTACGGATTCTCGGTACATATGTTTATTAAAAATTGCAAATGGGATATGCGAGAAGCCAGACGTTGCGTGGGAGATCCATTGTGCCGCGTGAAATATTGATGCAAGGGATATTACGTATCCCGTGTTGTAGGCAGACGTCTAATTAGGCACTTTTTGTTTAATATTTCCTTTGACTTTTAAGTGACAGGATCTGTCACATTCTCTTCTGTCGAATAAAAACACAGCAATTATTATTGTCATCTTTACCTAAACCCAGAAAAAAATTAATTAGTACGTCAGCTCTTTGCTTGTCTAGTCCGTTTCTTTATGATCAAAAATTTTAAATGTTATACAACAACGTGTTGATAAAATATCGTTCAATCGCCGACGATGTTTAAATGTTGAATATAAAGGCATATCAAAACACCCGTATGCTTTTTTTTATGTAGTAATTATCACACTTTATGTGTCTAAAGTAGATAATTTATTTAAACATTAATTAGTAGCACATAATTTGTACAGAAATAAATGTCGAAAAAGAATTTCGGAAACTTTTAGAACAATAAACTTTATGGTTAAGAAATATACTGTAAATTATAGATTAAATAAATTTTATTAAGTACAGATATTTTGATTTACAGGTTATCTTTGATTGTAGTAAACGTAGAAATGATATAAATGTAGATTAGCTCATAAGATATCTCTTTTGTTTCCTTTGAGCTTAAATCCATTCTTAATTTAATTAAAAACGTTTATTAAAAATAACAATTAATTATGCGCATTTTTAATTGTCTTTTCAATATAAACAATAGCTGTCTTAATTAAAATAATTTTCTCAATAACTTAGCTTTAATTAATCTAATCGATTTAAAACCCTTTAATTACAATATTTTATGTTTTTTCCGTCTTGCTTTTATTTTATGGCTTTAACCTATTCAAGAATGCCAAGTATTTATGCTTGTAAAATCTGCTATGTAATTTCTATATTATTGCTTCATACTCTACGCAGTACGTGTGATGTAAACATGAAAGCAATTATTACAATACATTATTAATAGTTCTTCTGGCTTAATAACTAAACAAAACAAAAACGCACCACTCAGGGCTATGATCTGCCTTTAATGCACTGACCGGCGGCCATTAATAAGCTAATGACAGATCAGTTTGACAGCTAGTTATCGCGCCATCTAGCGGGAACGGTTTAATATCGAGCGCGTTTCTCTACGTCAAAACATCGCGATGGGCGCCAGTTTACAATTTTTGATTTAGTACCCCTTGCGTTGAGAACTGCATTGATTTATCAATTATTTCAAGTATGCCAGTGTGGTATTTTTAAAGCACGATCTTACTTTCATGTCATTCTATTGGATATTAATCATTAATAACAATGTTATTTTGTATTATCTGATTGGAACAAGCAATAAATTCATCAATACCCCACATATTCATATAGTATGGAAGAGAGGTTATTTATAAATGTTAATTTTGTTACATCGAAGGACCAAAAATTATAACGTAAAATGGACAGTATTATTTACCTTTGGCGTATTAAATTACTTTTGTCTTATAAAGAATGTAATATGGCATATTTAAGATTATTATGACATATTTCGATTATGATTATTCGACGTATTCGATATTACGATGATGTAATTTCTTATGACCTTGAAAGTTTTTACATTATGTAAAGGAACAAAATAGTCAAGTTTTTATGGCATGTCGAAAGTTCTTAAAAGCATATTAGGAAGATGGGATTAATAAAAGGCGAATGCGTGTGGTTTTGTCGTGTATTGTTTGTAAATCGGATGCGCCTGCGCAGCGGGGTGCGACGTCGCCAGCTCCAGACCTTGTGAAAGTGTGACCAGTCAATGGTTAAGTGTTGTTTAAATACTTGTAATTTTTTTATAATCTTTACAATCGAATTGATGTTATTATAACATTATCTAATTTAAAAAGTATATTCAAGTTTAGTAATATAAGTTTCCTTCATGATTCAAAAGTCTATCTGGAATGGAATTGACAACTTTATTCAAACGATTTTTCGTAGTTTTAAAAAAAATTAATACGAATCATTTTATTTTTATTATCTATACCTAAAAGGCAAATAAATATGTATTTATGTCGTAAGTTACCTTATGATATGACAAAATATGCCTGTTACATTAATATATTATACAATAAAAAAAGGTTACATCGATCTTATTCATGAATCGATATTGAACTATCGCAGATGTAATATCGATTTGTATCGATACAGAGATAATGTACAAAAAGGGCAGATCTCATCGACCATCGACCCAATCGCATCAACAAAACTGATGTATTATTCCATACACTATCAAAGCACAATGTCGTTTGACAGATCGGACGCGTTCGATTAGCCACTATTCCTTAATATTTCAAACAGGTCTTTGTTGATTTGTTTTATTTAAATCAAGGCGACGTTATTTGAACGCTATCGGAAAGGGTTCGTATTGATTTTTAAATGTTTGTTTTGATGGGCGAGACTTTTGGAGCTTTTTAAAAAAAAGTCAGGAACCTCTATGGTCTTTTTTGTTACGCCCGAGTGTCCTTTGTAAATGTTACGTAAATGGAATTACCTCCGTTTTCGAAGTAAACATTACAAAATCGAATTATTCGAATCGTTAGACCAGTTCGATTTTCAAATGTTTTTTCAGATTTTTTTATTTTTTTATTTTTCGTCTTGTTCCTTTTAGTTTATATCGTGTCAATTTTATCTGTTATTTCTTACTGTAATGATTGTCAATAAGAAGTCAGCTATTAATATGTAAATTGGAATGCATTTATGTTTCACATATATTTACCAAAAACAATGGAGAGAAAATGAATGGACATATCATAAAAGAATAAATTACTTCTCAATATTTAAATCGGTCAATCCGTTTACGCTAGAGGACCACACAATGAAACAGATACACAGTTATAAAGCCTCAAAAAAACCTTTCCCGTTAATTGTGCAAAAAGCTTAAGCAATGTAACTGAGGTTATGTCTGTCTTCTTTTGAAAATCGAATCACATCTCTTATAATTTATTCGATCAGTAAGGATATCGGAATTTAATTAATGAGTGAGGACGTCTGATATGAGACATGTTGTTTACACGAGGGCAGAATAGTAAAGTAGAGTAATGGACAGTGCAGTACTGCTATTTAAATGCATATTTACCGCACTAGGAAAAGATTCTTGAACTTAAAGCGAGTTTCTTAGTTTCAGTATCTTATACTAAATCGGCACTGAAGGACACCTCTTATCGAGTGCCGCATTTACTTTCAAAGCAGTTCTGTATTATCTTAGTGTTACGTGTATTTTTTACTTCTGAAATCGTGGTTGTCTACCTTTTATGGATAGGAAGGAGAATTTACAGTAAAAGGATAACTTTCAAATACGTGTCTTCCTCCGCCAAATGTACTTCTACTTCCTTTTTTTTTATAAAAGTATGCAAGCTCGGATCGCGGCTAATATAGCAGTACTGTATTGTCTATTACTCTGTCTCACTATTACGCCCTCGTGTGAAACTAGTGGCCCACTGTTAGTGCTCGGCTCACGGTCATTTTGATTGAAACGGAGCGATCTCGATCGGATACGCGTTTTGATTTATGTGAACGTGTAATTGAATGTCCTGCCTCTTACCGTACTATTTATAACGTTTGACATTATAATTTATGATTCCACTTATTGATATAGATATTTTGTGATCGCGAGAGAAAAATGCGTATATTTTTTGATAGTAGTGGTCAATGTAAAATTTCATTGATAATCTGTATTTTTAGTAGTATAATGCTTAATTTTGAGTGATTTTTAAATTAAGAACTGTTTAGCTTTTTAAAGCGTAAGATATACAGTTGTGCTTGTGTTTAATTGAAGATTAAAAAAAATAAAACTGATAGAAAGCGCAGACTTTGCCTTGTAAAGGGCACGTGGTATTTAAATGTATTAAGATAGAGGTATTATAGCTACAAAGTGTAGCCGTTGCTTTTAACCTATCTGCGGTCGGGAGTTAGTTTCCTGCTCAGACTTTATGACGGCCGCAAGCCTTCGGTAATTAAACGCGGTTTAAACTCCGTTTAACGATACGGTTTGCAATCGTCACGCGCGCCATTGTCTTTTACGGAATCAACAACAATGTAAACAGATAATGCATATTCTATATTACCACAGATGATAATTGCATTTTGATATTATTCGAGATTGACACTTTTAAGACGAGACAAACTAAACATGTCGCCTATTCGTATTTCTTGTTTTTTGATATAATTTAATTTTAAAAAAGTATGAGAAAGAATGACTTCTGAGAAAGTTAGATATCTTTGTCATTGAACTCAAAAAAGTTTTGTAGTAACTCTTTCATATAAACCTTGGTCTAAGATACTTAACGTCTTATTTTCTAATAGCTGTCAAAGTTAATTTTATTTAATATCATTGCGAAATGCCTCTCACTCGTTTTAAACGATGTGGTTATGTCTGGATCGGTACTTGCGCAGTCGAAGCTTTTCACAAAGGAAATGACATAAGTCGGCCATCTTTTGTACAAATACTGAGAAAACGACGTCCGTTTGACGCGCAAAGATTATCATTCTAAACAACATATTAGCGAGTTTAGTAGGGTTCCATAAAACGTACCTTATTGTTGTATGGAAAGAAAATTAGTTAGTGATTTTAAATAAAAGTACTAACTGTCGCCCTCGATTCCGTCCGCGGGAAATTAAAAAAAAAACTTAATTAATAACCTATGTGTTTTTCTAAACTATGTTGTATATCTATGCCAAATTTTAACGAGATCCATGGAGCCGATCTGGAGATATCTTCATTACAAACGTTCAACCTTCCATCCATCCATCTATCGAAACATTCGCATAAACAATATTACTAAGATAGTATTAAAGACATGTTTAAAATAAATATAAGCTTAAAATACAGTATCACGATCCATAATTTATAAACAATGCATTTGTTCCAACCTTAGGTAAACAAACATTTGATCAAATTCCGATGAATCTCTTTACCTCTTTGAATGAGTCAAGTTAAATAAGAATGTATCACAAAGGCATTTATCCAATGATGGATATTTACAGTTTTAAGCCAAAACTGAGTAATGTCAATAAAAAAGAATTGCATTTGAGAAATTTATACAAAGTGTCAGAAATATGATGACGCAGATACATTTTTCTGGTGTAAAGTACATTTTTGTATATGTGAAGTTCAAAGTAACAAATACGTATCAATATGTATACAAATAGAAATCCATATACATATTAGTATTTGTCAGTAAACTTGGTAACTCTTGGATTCTTCGAAATTTCATTCATAGGTATGACTCTACGAAGGCGCTGGCAATAAAACGATTGATTATTACCTATTTGTGTGGAAAGCGGAAGGTATAAGGTCAGTGGAATAGCTACAAGGTGTGTTACAGCACGAGCCGCGTCCGCCGGCGTCGCTCGTGAGAAATGTCAATATTTAGTCGTGTCGCCTCGCTACGTTTCAAAATTGTCTCGACGATATCGATATTTTCCGATCACAAATATCTTCAACCACTAATCGACAGCAAACTCTCAAATCTTCTCACCATACACAACAATTATCTCCCAATGTTTCATCTTGTGTAGTCTTCTTTGCTGTTAATTCATTATTTCGATCGTAACTTTTGCGGAACTCGTCTTTATTTGAGCTTTCTACGCGTAAATAAATATGTGTATAAAGGTAAATTGCCGCGGAATCTGGCACGCGTCAATCAAACGGAACGTACGCTAAACCCGACGATTTGTCACTCCGCCATTTTGACTCATTCACAATAACGGCCGCCATTTTGGTGACAATAATTAACAGATAGACAGATCTCTGTACGCCCGCTTTCTAGTTTTTGTTTTTGAAAATAATTATCATCACAATACGCGACACGATCTCTTTTTACTTACCGCTGTTGCGGTATTTTGAATAAAATTAAACGGCTAAACGATTTCAAATATAACATGACGGCATTTTTGTGAGGGACATCCATTAGAAATCAGCTGAACGAATGTGAACATCTATTGAGTTTCTAATGTTCGATTGTTCTTAATTAATATATAACATTTTATCATTGCATTAATTACAACCACTAAATAATTTTACACAATACTCTCTGTGGCCCGCGACTCCGTCCGAACAGGAAAAAAAAACATAATTAGTACCCTATATAGAACATATATCCAGATTATGTTCTACATCTATGCCAAAATTAATCTAGATCTGGTAAGCCGTTCTGGAGATCCATCTATGTAAACTTTTGCATTATAATATAAGTAAGATTTGTAAGTAATCGTGAATGAGCAATGTTTGAGAGCGCAATGCCGTGCGCACGATATGCGCGGCATGCGCGCGCGACACCTCGCCGACAGCGTGAATAGGTCAGGTTGTTTACCTCGCCTTATCACCTTTTGTTTTGCTCAAATACTTGCCTTATTTCAAAGTATAGCTTCCTCGCATGCCCACATATTGTGTTGACACTTTAAAATGTTATCGGCGACTTCTTTGTTTTCGACTAGCATCGTAATATTGAATATAGTAGGAATTGAAAAATGAAATTTGTATAAAAAGCAGTCGCATGTTATGTTAGCACAGGTAGGATCGAAGATCGAATAGCAAAGGATAACATTGAAGCATAGGCGAGCCGCTATTGGAATGGCTAACAATAAAAGCATCGGCGTCCGATCGGCGATACAGGTCCTTGTGTCCACATTAGCATCTCGAGGCAGGAGTGTGTGCAAACAGCTAGGGTCATCTGATGAAATGTTCAAAGGCTTTTAGTTCCCGAGAATTATTAAATGAAGCCCCAGGATCGTAATGTAAACACGGATTGTTTGCCGAGACGAGAACCTGTTGCGTGGCCGAGGTCTCGATGCGTGCGCAGGGTTATTGGCGGTTGTTTCACATCCGCTAATGTGGACGGTACCCCGGCTAATGGCAACATTGTGACACGCCGCGGCCCTTAACTTTCCCCGCGCAACCCCTCAATGCCCCGCAGTGACCTCTGCCGGCCGATCCTTTGTTACATTTTATTTCGCGATTCGATGACGATCGGTTTAAGAGCACGCTAATAAAACTATACCGCAGGATGTAAATGTTAATGGCGATTCACAGAACTATTGATCATTGAATATGCTAAGATTTTAATGGACGGTTCGGTGTATGTGTGTTGAATTTGCTCAAGCGGCATACGATCGATTCCCTCGAATGTTGCGCAAACACGGCAGATTTCCCTTCGGCGTCGGCGGCGCTGCACACATGCGGCGTGGTGCGAGTGTCGCAATAAACTCGTGGATACAGTCAGATGCGAGCGTGTTGATATCTAGTCAAACACGTAGGACGGTCTAGACAAACATGCAGGTAGCAGGGTCTCGCCGCTAACACCGCTAATGCGTGGACAAAGCTCGTCGTGACGGATCCCGCTAATAAACGTTCCAGGGACCGAAGGGCGAACATTCGCACGATTTCGTCTCGCATCACCTCGTATTGCCTCACCGATTTAACCTTTTAGATTTAAGCCGATCAAATTCTTTAAAGTAACATGTAACAGTAAGGTGAGAGGAGGATAAAGCGATCGGAATATTTAATGACATGTAATTAACACGTTTCGATAGTTCAATATCGGCGACGTGTCCGTCGGCATTAACATCATAGTGTTCGATATTTTATCACCGTCCGTATTTGCTGTGCGCACACGCACACGCCGGAGCGACATCTTTCAATACAAGTTTCTATTTGCTTTAGCTCCATAAAAGATGCTAGCGGACATATGATTATGATTTCTATCACAAATATTACAATGTATCGAGATCTGTTTTCACCTGCGAGCTTTCTTTGTATTTATATTTAAAATCTCAAACGATCTTACACCTAACTCGGATATGGTGGGCACGAAATCAGCGTCGAGCGGGCGATATAAATAAAAATAAATTTACTGATTTATTCATGATTAAATGATAACAAAATCAGGAAATAAGGACAGGTAAAACATTTGCAATTCACAATTTTTTAGGCTCATAATCGCAGTCAGTTGAACCATCAAGCTTGATATTGTTGGAGTTCGTTATTTATCTCGAAAATCGGTAGACTATCGACTAAGCTATTACTGCCCCTATTGTAGTTGCTCTATTTTTTATTGATATATCAAGGTTACTCTAGTATATTCAATTATGCATCTTAAGCAGTTACGTGTTTAAGCTTATTTTCCTGTGACTGCATTTATTAAAGGCGTTAATCAATGGTGTGTCCCAAGTTATATCTACGGGATTCCGAGAACGTCTTCGAAGCCGCTCCTTGTTTATCCAAAACATAAGCGAGTCGGCACTTTAATGGCGTCCGATGGACGATTTTCACTTTCATGTTCAAATTGTTTTAAAGTGTAACCATCAAGGAATCGAATGTTATCACGTTTTTAATTGTTACTTCACTTTTTAAAACTCCATGGAAATGTAAGCTTCAACTCTTTGGAAGAAGACGATTTTTAGAGAACTGTGATATAAATTTAGTCAGTTTGCCTTTACAAAAACATTCGTAAATTTTCATACAAGTAAGAATTTACATTGTAATTATCTTAAGTCGGCGAAATCGATTATAAACACAAGTTTAACAAATATTTGTTTGAAATGATAATCAAACCTCAGATCGTAATTCAGTAGCTACGTAATTGGATAGCAATGATAATATTTCATTTTGGTTTATAATACTTCTCACTTTTCTATAGTTGTAAGAATATTAAACTGCCATAAACCATAGTATACGTTACTTTAGCATGCAATATGTTGGATATATGTTTGTTAGAAGTTATCTCCAAAACGGCTCAACGGAACTGGAAATGTAGAATATAGTCTGGAAGAAAACATAGGACACTATGTTTTCTCCGGACGAAGTCGGGCCAACAGCTTGTATTTAAATAAAAGCATTTATAAGTTTTGTATAATTCGTTTTAACGATATATGTATGAGCAAAATAAACATTACAACACGCGGCACAGCGCGGCGTCGCGGGGGCGCTGCGAAATTTCAGGTCATCTTTATTGACTCGTCGATTACGAGCGGCACCTTCTCATCGCTACACTAAATAACTAACAGTTAATATTATATTATAAAATCACGCGCGATGTCCGCACAACGCCGGTCTCTATACTGTTTGCTTTGCTATTAGCGTGGGTTTAACTAACGCTATCCTACTTATAGTTGTGTGGTATTCAGATTTGGATCTTGTATAACTCAATAACATATGTGTAAATTACTATAGGATTAAATGGAAAAACCGTTAAGCGTTGGATTTAAAGTAAGTTTCGAAAGTATTACTCCATCAAAGTCTGACTTGGTATTGTTAGGAAGAAAAACCGATAATGTGCCGGTGTACTCGCGCAACACTAGCGTTATTAAAATGTCAACGTTTATGTCCCCTCACTAATCATTCTGACACTTTGTAACGAAAGCGCCATACGCGCTAAATGATTGTAACTTATAATATCTAAAAGTTCAGAAGTGGGATTCGAACCCATGCTCACAAAAGTGGAAAGTCTAAAGTACATAAGAAAGACATGTCACTTGTTTCTTGTACATCAAATCGAATCTTTTAGTATCTTAAGTAATCGTAACAATAACCGCACTGATCGAACTGCTTAATAAAATCGTGATCTGTTTGAAAATGTAAAGAAAAAAATAATAAATGGAATCCAGTAGCTGCATGGGACCCTGAGAAAGTTAAATTGAAGAATTATCGGACAGATTGACAGAATAAAACAAAAGGGTTCTGTATATCGAAATGAATTTACAAACACTTGAAATTATATTTAACCAATAAATTTGCTTTAGCTTTGGCTCAGTTTAATTTGTTGGAGATAAGATTAAGTTACTAGTTTAAAAACCACATTTCTCTCTTCGATGATAGAATTTCTACAATGGATTTCTTGCTTTCTTATAAGTTTTTAAAAGTTGATACGAAGTTTAATCGTTTAATTTTTGTGGATCTCTAAAACGGTTGAATCAAAAGAGGTTGCGTGTCTCCTGCCCCGGAACGTTTATCCGAACGAAACATTTCACCGATAATAACTCCACACAATATAATAATGCGAATAATAAATAAAAATGGAAATAAAATAATAATTTTAATGTCGTAATTGAGGGCCGGCGGCGGCGCAAAATGCCGACTCCGACTGACGTTGTTACCGACAGGCAGGACTTCAGTTTATAGTGATGTCGATTCCATTTTATTGTATTGATTAAGGATAATCGATGCTTACTGCACTTGATTAAGTAAATATTTTTAATTTAATTAAAATCATTATAAGTAATAAAAATACGTATTAAAGATGTACTTAATCGTTTATTCTTCATTTTTTTATTATAGATATTCATATATATTTTTGGAATTGGGATGACATTTTCAGCCGTAATGAGTCCCTGAGGCGAGTTGTGGAGACACTGCCATCTGCCGGGGATATTTAGCATAAGTTTATGTATCTGTTGCACGCAAATAAGGATTGTAATTGAAGAATTAGATCCCGGGGCGATGTGATTACTGATACGCGACCACGGACCGATTATTTTAACCTGGACAAATGCGAATGTGGGGATAATGATTTGAAATTACTATTGATCGAGCTTACTACTAACTCTATGTAGATTTTAAAGGATGGATTTTTAATAATTACATCCTAGATAGTATATTAAAAACAGGATTCTGTAATGTATGGCATACTCGTATAATGGAGCGTCGGTGGCTCAGTGGTCAAGCACTTGACTTGCAATCTGCAGGTCCTGGGTTCGAATCCCGCCATGTACCAATGTGTTTTTCGATTTCCGATTTACATATGTACATTTATCCGACGTTCTTACGGTGAAGGAAAACATCGTGATGCAACCTGCACATATCTAAAAAATTCAAAGATATGTGTGAAGTCAACCAACCCGCACTTGGCCATTGTGGTTGACTATGGCCTAATCACCCTTAACTTGGGTAGGCTCCGAGCCTCTCGGTGGGGACGTATAGTGAGCTGATGATGATTCTGTAATGATGACATCTTTGGAAAACTTAACTGCACTTAACTGGAACATTTTTTTCCCTAATATTTTATGTCGTCTTTTGTTTTTTGTATTTTACTGCAGATTATAAATATCCTATATCCTAAAATAAAACTGTATAGAAGATAAAAATATAGAGAATCAAATACATTGTAACGACGCCGCCATAATTTTTTATGTAGCGTTCTGACGCCTCGCGACATTTATATGTAATTGTCGGTTCGTCAGTTCGTCGGTTCCAGTAGATGCTTTTCACGCTACGAGCACCTGCATCTCGTATATACTTTGAAATAAAACACATAGGTGTACATGTAAAATTGTTCCATTATGAGTTTTTAAATTATATTTGACTTGTGTATTTTTATTGTGTGCTAGTGACAATAAGATTTTAATTTAAACATGGCGATTTAATGACGTATATTATGAAGTTGTCATATTAAAAATTTATTTTAAAAAGTTTTGAAAGCTAGTATCACGAAATTTATGAATTTATATTAATTTTGTATTCATATATTTTTTTTAAATATCGTTCTATATATTTATTTCTTACCTGACATATATAGTTGCATCTCTTAACAAATTTCATGAGAGATTTAATTTCGTCACTTTTCGTCGATGGATCGATTTCTGCAAGTATGTTCTTTTAAGTTAAATTAAGTGGCATTAAACTAATCTTTTGTTTTTCTTTGCAGTCGGCACGGTCAGAAGGTGAATCGTCGGGGGAGCAGTCGTGTGAGAGTTCTGACGAGGGCGTGGGGCGGGATGCACCAGCTCACCAGCCCCATCAACCCCACCAGCCGCACCAACCGCACCAACTGCACCAACCTCACCAGATACACCAGATGAACCAGATGAACCACAGCATGAACCACGCCATCAATCACCAGCCGATCAACAACCAAATCAATCAACATCAAAGGAATTCGCCGCGACCGCTTGAAAGGGAACTTAAGGTATAATTTTGTTAATTCTGTCATGTTTTGTATTACGTGCGATTTTTTTATTTTTGACCCTCTGTAGGGAAAACGGTAGAATGAAGATGCTGAAATTTTCGGTCGTTAAATTTAAATTGTGTAACTTAGTACATTCCTATCATTTGTTAATATTCATTTTCCTAGGTCCGAGATGACTTTGAATCTCTGAAGACATCGCTCCACCCGCACTTATCATCGCTGGCGTCGCTGGCGCAGGGGGCGCCACTGTCTGCGCCGAGCAGCGTGTTCGCGCTGGCAGGCGGGGGTGCTACGGGGGGCTTCCCCTACGCGCCTCCGGCCTTCCTCGCCCCTGCACCACCGCCCCCCGCGCAGCCTGCAGGCTCGGCCTCTTCCTCATCGTCGGAAGGAAGCGCTGCCGGCTGGAGTTTCGAAGAGCAATACAAGCAAGTCCGACAAGTAAGTTTACTTCTAATAAATGTCAAAAGTTCAAGTTTTCGGATATTAATGTTTTTTTTTGCAAAATATACATATTTAATTTATTGTTTCGTTTTTATGTTATTTCATATTGTTAGTTGACAGTATGAATATTTCATCAATATTTTTCTGGTAAAACTTTTTGCTGAAGTAATACAAATATTAACGTCCTGATAACTTAATCAAGTTCAACCCTTTTTCGTGTTCCCCTCTTTACTTATTCAGATCTACTACATGGCGACAAGGTGTGCCCAATAAGCGCTCTTTATTCGCTTATTTGGTCCGTCATAACTCGTTCTCTCTTTGTTCCATATTTCATTGGTTTAGAGGGATTATGGCGAGGGGTAACGGAAGAGTGGGCATTGAATCGTGTAATATAAGGGTGCCGATTCTGTTTGGGGTCGAAGTAAACATGTTACACACAAAGTTTCAAGTCATATTGTAAAATTCTTGTTGCTGCATCTACCCTGTTCCTAAACGCTAGACTATAAAAAATAAATTCAATAGATTATATCGTTTTCTCGGATTATAAATAGGAAAGTAGTTTATGCTACAAGAGTACAGTTGGAGCAACATATGCAGACATCATTACCCGTGAAAATCATTACGTACCCTCCTCTCAGTCAGCATTTACTATGGTAATTCTTAAATTTATATTTTTAAGAACTTGTTTTTTTTAGTTTAACTTTTTCTTATTAAAATCTTCCATGAATAGCTTTTTATCTGGTGATGATTTCTCAGGTTAATAAGCTGTTTACTCCATTACAAGAACGAATATAATATAGACGCCTTAGATGAAGCTTCTTTGCTTTAACTTAGCGATGAAACGTACGCGTTCATGCGAAAATTCTTTAAACGGCGTAAAGCTAACTGTTCAAGCATCGACTTTTTACATTATTATATATCTACGCAAAGTAATCAATAAAAAAATAGTTTCTTTCAGATCTGAAAGGAAGTTGTTTACTATCATTAATCATAGCTATGACGACTCATACTCGTAGTGTAAGCTTCTACAAGCTATACTTGTCGAAACTTTTCATATGTAATTCTTAAAAAAATAAGCGACCTATTTAAAATTACTTAATGTTGAAATAAACTTTCGCGCAGCTGTCGCGGACAATCGTAGCGTGAATGGCCGCCTTTCTCATTGTCCAGAGACAGCTATTCATACCAATATTATTGAAGTCAAATTAACGTGTTAACTGCTTTTATCCCGTTCGCGCTCGCGGCGGAGTCTTCAAAGGACACAAATCGATCAACCTCCTTTCTGAAGGAATTATTAATAATTTGTCTGTAGACATTTCACTTTCTAACTGAGCCTTCAATTTATAAGTGCGGTGTTACGTACATGAAAAGTGATTGATTGAATATTGGCGTAATTAAATAACCTTTTTTTATATTATAAGATGGCAAACGAACAAGCGGTAACCTTAATACGACGAAATACCGAAGTGACCGCTGCCCGGATTGAGGATGGATGGACGGATGAGGATTCCGGATGAGAGGATGCATGGAAAGGGGAAATATTTTCTATCTGTGCATCCTCTCCTCCGTCGATTAAAGGTAGGCAACGCATATGCAATTGCGTATGTCTATGGGCAACGGTCACTTCGCTATTTCAGTGATTGCCACCGTATGATATTAAAAAAAGAAAAAAAAGAAAAGAAAAAAAGATATAAAAAAATCAATGGAGACCGGGACGCACAGAAAGAGTATACTTATAAGGCGTCTTATCTGTTATTCTGTATGTGTTGTAACTGTATAGTATAACTAAGCAAAATATTTTTCGAACAAATTGACAGATGTGGAGATAATTTACTGACAATTTTAAATTTTGACACAATGACCATTGCGCATATACAGGTTAAGTCCATACAGATCGCGGCCTATTGTGCTCTATATAGCATTTCGCAAATATGGTTAATTTAAAGAGTCAAAAGGGATGTTTGTTCGTGTTTAATGCATCTCACATTGGTTGCCTTTCACCGGCGCCATAAGGCCGCGTCACGAGCGCTTTGTGGTGGCTCTCGTGGGCTCGGCACGCGTTAATACCTCCTACATGACGTGTCGTATCACAATGGAATCGAGCACATACAATGCCGGCTGTAAAATAACGTGCGAAACAGACCAAAGCAACTTTGTCGAGGTGAGAATATCGTCTAATTAAAGTCTTACGTTTCGCTAGCGAGATATCAAATTCAAACAAAATTAAAACAAATTTTATTATTTTGTGTTTTTTTTTATAAATCATAAACTCATATCTATGGTTTTGTTTTGCATTTGCATTATGTTGTACTAGTTGTCTCCTGGTACTTCGTCCGTGCGGAATTAATAAAAACATAATTAGTAGCCTATGTCTTCTTCCAGTCATTCTAAACTTTCACATTTACAATATTAGTAAAAAGTATTTCTATTGAATGATTAAAATCCTATACTTCTTCCTTACTTTGTTGTAAGAGTCGTTTACATAACATGCCTTTAGCGATTCATACAACATTGCGATATACAAACGTTGCGATTTTCACGGGTGACTCGCGGCTGCTTTGATCCATTGCTAGGCCGCCATTAGAGTTACACATTGCTTCCTTATGGTTATAATTGTTCAATTTTGATATCGTTTTATTGCAAACCACATATTAAATCAGAACTTTAACAAAAATATTTTTTTATGCAGAGTCCGCGCATCAGGTTATCGTCCTTCAAATATTATTAGCTATTTTATTCGTATGTTTCAATTAATTTTATATGTCGTAAAAAGTTGTGCCTAAAACATACCTACATTGATAAGTACTTTAACGGATGTAAACACAATTTTTAGCAAATTAATCTAAATTGTCTGATAAATTGCATAGCTACCTAAGGATTTTTCCTTTAATAACATAATTTAATATAACAAATGTCTTGTTAGCCAGGCCGTTTCAGTAGCGGCCATGGTTTTCAAGTAATTTGTTGTCGACGACAGTCTTATGTCCTGTCAACTACTGGTACTACTCGCCCTATGAATAACTAACTACGTACTGCGACTTACATATAAAGTTATACACGATAATGTATCTTATGTTGTGGTAATAAAGTTCTGAATTAAATTGCCGATGTTGCAATTATGTTGGCAGACATGATGGTCTATAAATGTTGTTGTTGACTCCTTATTTCTCGACCCTAAATCATCGTAGCGAATTATTGTTGTGTTGTCCTTTTATTAGCTGTCATTACAGTGTTGTTAAATTGTTGGATAGCGGACATAAGTTGGGGCAATTTTAATATCTTCATACATTGATGGGGCCGGAGTACACACGAGTTTTATACATATGGTATATTGTAACTTTTAAAGTGAATCATTGCCTCAATTTAATTTCAAGGTCATTCTGATATATTCAATTTGATGATTGTTTTACTTGTTTTAATATTTTGGTGGATAATATATTAGCAGAATACGTGCTATCGTTTGTATGCTTAAACAGTTCAGTGGGCCTAGCACGAGCGACAACATTTGTATTAAAATGTATGCAGCGCACTTAAAGTATACAAAAAATGTCATACTAATTTTGACATATTGTCGAAAATAATAAGAAGGATTGTCGTAAATATTCGTGATAGGCCCACTGTTACAAATCGAATGCCTATCGAGGTAAAGGTGTGATTCAATTGTGTCACGTCGCGCACGTCTGGCTCGCGTTTGTCTCGCCCGCTGGGGGGCGGTCGTGTCGCGTCGTACACTCATGCATGCCATTTGTCTGCGTTGTAAGTAATTGGAACATTGCACTTTTATGTCATTTGTGAATTACTAAATTTAGTGCTCGTATCAAGACGAAGAATTCTAACATAGTCCATTCAAAATTAATATCACTACAACTTGTTTGATATGACCACTATAGATCGATGTGTAAATAGTAATTTGGGTGTCAGACCGAAACAGGAGTTAGACAAAATATACTCGCTCCGAAGTGATTCCATAACGAACTTTAAAAATGTATGAAACTGACGCTCGACAATTTGCTGAATATTTGACGTTAGGTACACATAAGTAGATAATTTCTATTTATGAAAACGACAAAGATTCTTTCATTGCACCCTTTTACATGACACCCTGACGGTAGTAGCAATGTTGCTACCACTAAGGCATTCCGACAGACTTATCTTGTTACACAATAAGATGGTCGTAAAACAGGTGACAAGACATTACCACACCCGTGTCCCCTAATCTCTACACAGGCTTGTTTTAAATGCCACAAATGCACGTGTCCTATTAGATTCGCCTTCAACCTTTTTAAAGTGCCAGTACGTTATGGGTGCGTTTAGTAAAAAAAACAAAAGTTTTTTTCGAACTGGCAACCCAAACGATTAGCCAAGTGAGCCATCGAGCAAGTATTCGAGTGTTTCGAATATTTATTTCGTCTAGACGTGTTATCAGTTGGACGCTTTCGATAGGTTTATCGTTTCGGATGGAATGTTTTATACACTTGAAGGATTACATAGATAAGTGTCTAATGATTCAGGGATTTCTGTAATACAGTAGTTTGGCCACACATTGATTCTCCATTCTAGATATCAAAATGAGCGGCACGTTTTAAATATCACAATCATCATAGTATTATATTCCTACTAGCTGTCGTCTGCGACTCCGTCCGCGTGTTTGTCTAATAAAATAAAAATTTGGGGATGGACTACCCTTAATATTTAGGGGGATGAAAAATAGATGTTGGCCGATTCTCAGATCTACTCAATATGCTCACAAAATTTCATGAGAATCGGTCAAGCCATTTCGGAGTAGTATGGGAACGAAAATTGTGACACGAGATTTTAATATAATAATTTATTTCATAACTACAGTCGAACCTGGATAAGCGAGAGTCCAATAGATTGCAGTATTCATTTTGTTTACAGAGGTTTCTCACTTAAGGAGGTTGTCTGTCAGGACTGGACAATGACTCCGGAGATTTCTCGCTTATGTAGCGTTCAACTGTATTACATTTATTTATTACCTAATATATAAGATTGGTAAAGTAAAATTCAAATAGTATTTAAGAATACATACAGGCCAGTTAGAAACAGATTTCTATTTTAGTAGAAGGAATCCATAGGCTAAGAGGAGATATTTCTCTTTCGTATTTTGCGTTCATTGCACAATTCAGTGTGAGGTTTATTAGAAAAAAATCCTTACAAACTATGTCGAATTTTAACAACTAGCTTAGTTAATATAATTTAGTTGCTTAACTCTTATTACCGGTTCTATATACCAAAACTTAATGGCATGTTAAACGTGACGCCATTATCGGCACAATACCTTTGTGATAAGAACTTAAATGGCGTAAACAAATCTGTAATGGTCAAATCGATGTACCTAACTTCTAGTAAACATACAACCGAACAAACAAATTAGTGAGACGGTAAAAAGCATTCTTAACTTCCGAACCTAATTAAGGTGCTTTATATTTGTTATATTCTTAACATTTTTATAGTTAATACTTGTGATTAATAACTCTAGATTTTAAATTATTGAAAGCAAAAAAAAACTTTTCATTTATATCTACTAATAATAAAAGCAAGAAAAATTTGATCGTCTGTCTGTTTGCAACGAATAGACCGATTTAAAATTCTCTCATTGTTGGAAGCTAAATTGTCCTCAGGTGATATTTTTTTTTTATTGCTAGATATAATTTGAATCGCGGGTAAAGTCGTGGTCAATTATTGTGTAAAATAATATCAATATCAAATTTAAGTATATCTGCCACAGACATGTCTTTTTTTATTGTGTCTAGTTTCGCGTGCAGTGTTAAACTTTGGTGCACGATATCAGACGCGCGCTGACGCACCCCAGCTGACTTGCTATTTCTGTCCTCCAGTGTACGGGGGTCGTTATTTCAATGCAACTTATGTGATACACAAACGACAACATTCATACGTTATCTATACTGAATGCTATTTTTGTAATTTATTTTTAATAACCATAATAATTAACGTATAGGATGTGTTATCGTAAGAGGAGGTTTTTACTATGTAGATATTGTAATAGAGAGATAGTTTTTAATTGTTTTTGTATATTGCTTTTTGTAGTTTAGTTATGACTGTTGCGTTTGTTTTGCTATTATACATTCCGGCACGACCACTGAAGGTTTTTAATGTTGGAACACGCTGTATAAAAATTGTTATCTCTGTTTTTTCAAATATTAAGATAGAGATAGCTATATGTCGATGTGTTTCAACAGTGAAAATCATAAGAAACATACAAGATAAGGAAATAATAAGTTTGTAAATAGTAAAATATTTTAAGACCGACGCAGACAGACCTACAAAACATTATTTTTCGTCTTAGACTGTTTACTTACCTCGATTTATATTGTTTTAGCAATCAAATATACGTTTGTCGTTTAAAATATAATAATAAAATTTGTAATAACTTTGACACATAATTACTAGTTTTACAGAAAATGTGAGCATTGAAATTTATCCGGCACCAAGGACCATAATAGGCATATTCATAAAATAAGCTAATAGTGTGAAAATCGAACGCTGTTAACCAATTAATTAAAATGTCTGGCCTAAAGCACACAGCAGCAAACCGAAACTTAAGCAGGGTTATAACCACATGCGATTTCGTTCTCGCGGAATTAAAAAAAGTTAACTAGTAGCCCATGTGTTCTTACAGACTAGCCTAGACGTTTCTATATCTATACCAAATTACAGCGAGATTCATGCAACTATTCTGGAGGTACCTTCTAACAAACATCCATCCATACGTCCATACATACATCGAAACATTGGCATTTAAGTAAGATAGGGTTCACTTCGTTTCCGGTCTCTTTTTTGGGCCAATATGTGGAAGCTAAAGCTTTAAAAATAAATATAAAATATTTTATAACACCAACAATATTTTTCTGCATTATTTAAAGTAAGGGACCACCCAAACACTATTTTTGTAATATTTTATGTTAACCTTTTAATAACCGTCGTTAAAAATATTCTGCAGTCGGGCCTAGTGTTGTTTAAAATGGCCATCCTAATTCGATATGTTTGCCATGTGTATCGACTCAGCACACATTATAGTGTCGGGTGGCAGTCGGCCCGTCACTCCGACCACTATGCAACTCTATTTATAAATCGGATTGCATCCGAGATGCTACTAATTGATATGATTATCATAATCGAGTTATTTTTCTATTCTATGATATTTTTTATTCTTTGATCTTGATCAGGTTTCGATTCAATTGGTCTGATTCAATGCAACACTCGCATTCATTTGCTTTCTGATTTTAAAAAAACTTTACTATCGTAATTTGAAATAACATAAGGTTATTGATTTGAATCTGAATAGAGTAAGTTTCATAGTATACTAATTATATTGACATTATAAAGCCGTATTAACACCAGAACTTCACTCCAGTGACTTTTGTATCGCGTCGTCCTTACACTATTTTAGACGAAAACAGAGACAATTTGTCAAAACAAGTTGCATAGTCAAAATGTGTAAAAACATAAGACAACTATTTAAATAAGTCGTGTTTTGTTTTGGCGTTGTTAATAATAAAGTTTATGCGATAAGTTTTGTAGTTGTTGTGTGAGGGCTGGGAGGCTAGTAGAGCCGCCCTTACTGGTGGGGCGGCCACAAATAGCCGTCGCACGGGACAAGCTAACCATCTGCTTTACTATAAATAGCAACCTCAATGTAGTACCAAGGACGCCATTGTTTATTTCATTGTTTTAATTCATTCTTACAGGTTAGTTTAAGTTATATAGTTATTGCAATTATAAGAACGTCAATCCTTTGCTTTACGATGTCTTTTTATTGTTAACTTAAACTATACTTGTAGAAATTTAACATAATAACTGTTTTTTTAGTCTATGCTGGTTAACTAGAAAGCTGCAAGCTGAAATTGTAAATTTAAAATAATTTTTGGACAGTTTTTATTAAGCTAAAATTATAATTTATTATATAAACTATGTCGTTAAATTCAATTTAAAGAAATGTGTTGTGAAGTTATAAATAGTATTCGGTTAAATGATGAAATATCGTAGCATAACTATCGTCTTAATATTTAAATAAGCACTTCCTTTACGTGAAACCCCTAAATCGAAGCCGAAAAACATTTGGTTGGCAGTTTTTGTTCGAAGCATTCCAATAAAATGTTTATCACCGAGCACATGTGGCCCGGCCTCTTCACTAGAGATTATTCTAAAATTTCCAGATTGCCACCCCCGGGCAAAAAATAAATAAATCCAGACTCCGCACAAAAACTTGTCCCGAATACTCGAGATCCCCCTTGAAACATCGATTTACCGTTACAAGACAGACTTAATTATGCATGTACTTATTAATTAGTCTTGAAAACTTCGTACAATTTTAGGTAAAAAAAACTTAATTATTTTAATGAACTTTAAATATTAAGTATTGAAATTAATTCATTAATTATTCGCACGTGAAAGAATTGTAGAGAAAATTATAATTTTATTTTGCAGTTGGACATGTGTTTAAAAAAATATATACAGATATATATATATATATATAGGTCAATAAAAGCCTATAAGTTTTGTGAGTAAAAGATTACCTCTATCCAATAATATATTTGCTACGTTCTATTTTATCTATTAAAAAAACAATATACAATCAAAAAAGTTTTTGAAATCAGTATTCGTTTAGAATTTTATTTTAAACCGTATTATTTCACTAACAAAATACCTAAAGTTGTAAACAAATGAATAAGAGATGTTTATGGGTGTGTATTATATGTACAAGTATGTGTAGTATGTATAGTAGTGTGTGTGCGCGATCGCTAGTGTTGGGTCTGCGCAGGCGCAACCCGCGGGTTATCATTTCCTGTTCTCATTTTAAATTTACAACATAATATTTTTTTGCCTGCGCCCGGGAAGCTGAAGTTTTATTATTTCACCGTATCTCCTGAAAATACGACCATCATTCCTACAATACTAATACAAAATTTTTTACAATGCATAATAATTTTTTATACATTTTTTTCGAATGTTAAATTCGATGTCTAAACAGATGAAATACTTAGCACCATTGGACGTAGTCGAAATGATTAGGTACATTATAGTCATCTATACCTACTAATATTATAAAGAGGAAAGATTTGTTTGTTGGCTTGTTTGCATTGAATATACTCCGAAAGTACTAAACAAATTTGAAGAATTCTTTCACTGTTGGGAAGCTACACTAACCCCAGGGGAAATAGGTTATAGTTATTACTAGGATTTTAAATTCGACGCGGACGAAATCGCAGGCAACTGCTAATATGAAATATTACATTTTCGTAGTTTAACCTTTGCAAGGGCAAAAAAATTTAATAGTGAAAAAAGTTGGTTTGTAAAATTGTTCAACACGATGTTATTGCTGTACAAATTGAGTTATTGTTTTTATTAAATCGCTGCCCGAGAGGTCCACAGACCGTGTACCAAGCTTCACGGGCGATAAAATGTCGCGCGGCGATTTCAATTTTTATACCAGTAATTGTTTATTAGGTCACGCACGGCCGACGAGACTCGCTTTGTCGGCTGGCGACAGCGGCATTTTATAGCCACCGATTCGATTCAGCCTAGGCTGTACTTCCCCAGTTACCTTAACATTTACCTTTATGGAAATTAAATTAAGTTGTAAAGTGTTTTATTTACGGATTTTTATACGCCTAGCAAAAGTAAAAAAACACAATTGTTAAAAGCATAAAAAAATTACTAATGACTTCAAGAATATTTTTTCGTTGCTTGTCTTTGAATTCGGGAATAGATTAAATTAAATAAAATATGGTTAAATGATAACATTCATTGGTATGTTATTCAGGGAATCCTAACAATCGTCTTGTCAAAACATGCCACGCTTCTTTGATCAGCCCATTATTACAAGAGTTCCTGGAAATTACTTAATGAGTGTACACGGTAACCAGCCGATGATTCAGATATAAGTTGTACTTTCGCTTTCTAGCAATTTTAGAGTGATTGTTCTGATAAAACTTGAGGCTACAAGTGTCGTAGACAACAAAATATTTAAATATACGTTGCAAGTTCCAACACAAACTCGAAGTATTTTTATCATGGCAAAACTCGAAAATTCAAAAATATTTATGTAAAATATCTTTTCTCACGAATTTATAACATTAGCTCACCTCTCTTATGTTTATCTCTTCATTTTATCGCACAATTTTCGATAATTACTATGAAATTTGACGTTAAATTATTTAGGTACTTGATTTTAGCGTTGATTCAAATCATACGATACATATACGTTTTATTTATTTTGCATAAAAATTTAAACATTTTTTTTTATTTAAATAGTTTTTATCATATCTGTATTTTGGTGCTGAATCCTTGCTTAGCTCTGCAGCGCTGCGGGCGCCGACTCACGTTTGTTTGTGCGGCGGCGATCACAAAGCGCGGCTGCAACGTTTCCTCTTTACGACCTCCCCAACTGTGGAACACTTTGTATCGTTATCCATTGTTTTATCAATTTCAATAATTTATCACTTGAGCGAGAACGGAACGCGTCTCTTAGCACATAAAATATCACGTGATTCTTGATTTTTCCAAGAAGTAAACAAAAACATCGTTTAAATGTAGACGGAATCATTCTATTTCTAAACGCACGGTGGCCGGTTGTTGTGATTTAAAATGTAATTATTTTGCCTTTGCTTATCATAAATGTGATGATGGAATGTTGTGTATTATATCAAGTGATTTGATATATTTTATCATATAATTTTTCTTCTTAACCCTAAGCAAACGTTTGGAACAGCAATTATTTTTGAGATTGAAAAACATTGATTTACATACTTGAGTAAGAAACTCACGGTTATAAGATTTAAAACATATCACGGTGGCGACATGGGTCTTAATAAGCCTAAATAAGAGCATTTTTAGTCCTAATTTTACTTACTAAAACAATTATTCTTTAAGTAAGGAAATTAAACTGTTATTTTGGTATCTGTCTATGTCATAAAGTAAGGCAGGTGTGAAGATACATTCCATGTCACTTGTAATCAATCAAATGGCGTTTAAATGAAACATGGTTATAAAAATTGCGGTGCGGGCGCGCCACCTAGCGGCGAGGCGTGGTACCATAATGAAGGCAGTCCATTAACTCTTTAGTGGCGGTTTATTGGTCTCTTAAAGACTGCTTTAATTATTGTGAAACGTGTATTATATCGAGTGAATGATGGCAAGGATTTATACGGTGTTCTACCAGAGCCTGAAGCTAGGAAGTTTTCTGTTATTTAAAATAATATTTATCGATTTTTATTGAGTGTAAAAAGGTGAAAGTAATTTTTTTTATAGCCCAAACTTTCGTTTTGCATAATAAGTGTTCCTGTTACACAGGACCACAGGGAAAAGAGTTACATCTCTTAAAATCACTTAAAAGGTGCAACCCTTTACATCGTATGAGTCTATCCATGTAACTACATATTTTTCATCCTTTTATTTCGCATACAAATAAAGATGAATCAACTTCAAGAATAGTGACGTCTTGTTCATTTTGATAACAGAGTGTGTAATCGATAAACAATTGACAGTAACATAACGTGTACAAATAGTGAATGATGATGTAATTATTAGTTGTTGTAGGGTGCGGATACACTGGGGACTATTGCGGTATTGACTATCGGGTGATAATTAAAATGGCACGTCGATCCCCGGGCCGTGCGAAACGAAGAGTGTTCCGGCAATAATAGCGCCCCGGGTAATTGAGAGATCCAATCATCTGTCCACTATTGTTGTGGTCTTATTAAGTTTTTCTTTGTAAACTTATTTGTAATTTATAATCGAAGGGCGGGGTAGTACATTTTCGTTTTAAGAAAGCTATGTTTATATCTTTTGAAGGTGGTTAACGATGTAAGACGTAAGCGGGTTACAGGTGAATGTTACCTTGGCTAATGACATCTGCATTAATATACTGTTTTGTAGGTTATATTTACTATTAATACTTCTAGATTCTCTCTCTCTCCCTCTCTCTCTCTCTCTCTCTCTCTCTGCCTAGCTTTCATAACTCAAGGTGGTGGGCTCAGCTTTCATTCAAGGGGACATCTTCTTCTGAGACTTGGCCTCCGCTCATGTCTTTTATTATTACATCTTTCCATCTCATTTTGAGTCTGCCTCAGGATTTGCGACCAGGGAGGGAAAGTTGAAGTGCTAAATTACCGACGTAGTCCGGCGGCCTCCTCCTTACATGACCAAATACTTCTAATTTTTTTATTACCCTGATTCAATCGCCCACAAAATTTTTATTGATGGTCATTGGACATACGTCATTACCTCCATTGAGTTTTTAAACAATAAAATATTTGGTTAACGAATGAATCACGCATCTTCCGTAGATTTAGTTGACGTTTCTCGGGGTTTTTGCTTTCCGCACCACAAAGAGTGTTATTGACAAATAACGTTACGACATTACGGGTTTATAGAACGGATATGATGTTTGACCAAAAGAGAAACCATTAAAGGTTAAAAATATACCTCATTTTTAAATTACAGATTGTCAATGTAAAGGAAAAAAATTATTTTTCGTAATAAGCAACGTAAATGTTCGCAAAATAAGATTTTTTTTTCGAAATTACATACATAATCCAATTTTTTTATTATAATTGTATAGATTGATAATAATACTAATAAGAATGGATGCAAATCTTGCTTACCTTATATTTTTCTAGCTGCGCCCGCGACTACGTCTGCGCGGAATTAAATAGCCTATGTGTTCTTCCAGGCTATGTTCTACATGTATGCTAATCACCGTAATCCATTAAACCGTTCTGGAGACACGTTCTAACAGACATCCATCTATCGAAACATTCGCATTTATAATATTAGTAAGATAGTAATCGCAAAACTTCATAAAAACTCGTTACGAAATAGCTTTACAATAAGCATTGACGCATTTCCCTCTGGTCCATTATACCGCGATATAATTATTGCCCTCAGTACAAATACATCTTGTCTATAAGAATGTTAATTACAAAAGTCTTTACGAATACCAAGATAACTATAGAGTCTTAATAGCTTTAAGTTCTAATCTCTCAGCTAACTGCTACTGCACACTTTCCTGTATTATTTCATAACTAGCTGTCGCCTGCGATTACGTCCGCGCGGAAATAAATAGCCTACGTGTTCTTTCAGGCTATGTTTTACGTCTATGCCAAATTTCAACGAGATCCATACAACCGTTCTAGAGATATCTTGTAACAAACATCCATCCATCCATTCAGACATTTGCATTTATAATATTAGTAAGATAGAATATTTATTAACAACTATAAAATTATCATTGCAAGAACTGTAGTTAGCAGAAATAAAATATTTACAACTTGATGACCAAGATTCTTTAATATAATTTACTGGTTGTCAACCGCGACTCTGACGTGGGGAATTAAGAAAAAAGATCAATAATTGACATAAAAACTAACCTATTTCCAAAGTCGGACCAAATTATAGATGCTTACAAAATTTGATAAGAATTGCTTCAGTAGTTTCGGAGTTTATCGCGAACATGCATCGTGACACATCATCATCATCAACCTGCCCTAATCCCTATCGAGGGTCGGCACAGTATATCCTCTTTCACTCAGTCATTCCATACTTTTTTTAGTCTTCCTCTAACTTTGTAGCCATCTACATGCATCGTTACACAAAATTGCTTATTTATACAAGATTAGTAAAACGATAAATCAAGAATTCATAGGAACCAATAAATCTTAAATCTAAGGATTATATGATTTTATTTAGAAAATTATCAATAATTCTGCTTTCAGAAATCGTTTTTATCAAATCCTCTTTCATTGCACCCACATGGCGACTGACCATTTTGCTCGTTTCATTGTTTCATGCGGATTCTACGAAGCCCTAGTCAATAAGCCGTATCTCTTCACTTCCTCTGATAATAAAATAAAGATTCTTTCGTCTTTTGTTTGTGCATTACAAAAATAACATTTTAATTCGTCATTTGAAAGGACTTTTGCCTGTTTTACTTATTCCATTGTTATTTTTATTGCACTTATTTTATTTTACGAATCATCGTTTGTCGGCCAGTGTTTACTAGAAATTTTATTGCTTCATAAAAAAAAATGTTAAAAAGGAATAAAATAAATAAGGTCTCTTTGCGTCTTATTTTTATCTCTTTCTATAGATAAAGATTGTTAAGAATGGAGGATCCATACCTGCTAATATTTGAGGTAAATTCTTTGGTTAATTCAGCGTTTAATGTATTTTAATAATAATGTATATACTAATAGAACAAACAGTGCACTATTGTTGACTTTTTATTGATGTTGTGACGTCATAGTACATCTTAAGTTTTTCATAGATTATCCCAATTCTCGTAACGTAGCGGTCTGCTCTTGGGGCTTCCCCACAGACAAATTTAGTACACCGTATAGGTTACGAAAGTAAAAAATAGTAATTTATCAATTAATTTGTGATCCAAACTAACTTTCTTATGACGCTTTTAATTTAGTAAAATTATAGTCCTAATATTCTTATGACTCTTTAATTTAGTAAAATTATAGTCTTAATATTCTTATGACTCTTTAATTTAGTAAGGTTTTAGTCCTAATATTCTTATGACTCTTTAATTTAGTAAGATTTTAGTTCTAATATTCTTGCTTTTGTAGTAAGAACTTTTTGATTACTATACATTTTCTCATTTCTTCGTCGACTCGTTCATTGCTACATATGTTAAATATGATATAAAATCAATATTAACTACTAAACTTTCACAGTTATCATATGTCCGCGCAACCCTTTGGTATCACAGACCTGTCACAATAGTCGTAAACCCGCAAGCTGACCCGTATCCGTGCAACCGCCCGTATCGCGAAATGCTTCCACTTTACCCCATTACAAAGATATCAATAACGAGATAACATCCACCCCATGCAATCCCGTCGCATTCAATCACCGGATTTAATTGATTATTTGTGAAATATGAAATTATTATCCGCTCAAAACGAATACACAGCTCTAGCACCCTTCAATTCACACTAATGACGTACTCCCACGAACCCCGAAATAATTTTGCGCGCAACTTTGAAACGTCACGATTGCAATTCTTCACATCACTACGTACGAGGCGAGAATTACGTAATAAACCTGCGGTCAAACAATTATCTTTACACACTTAGCGTACGTTTTCATTAATTTTCAATACGACCGACTGTGAATTACGATTCTCTTAACCCAGATGCGGTTTCAAAACATGAATATTTATTCCCAAGATCCCAAGATATTTGCCGTTATTTTTTACGAGTCATGCCGTATGTCCGTACTGCAATATTTTAAACAATACAAATCTTTCAATCGTCATACTGTGCACATAGATTATAAAACAAACCCAATTCTCAGAATACCCTTGCGCATTGTATCCACACGTTTGCTATTTATAATTACAACTTATAATACTTGTCTGAAAGAAAAATGTAACGACATGTTTTCTGTTATTGTAATATTAAACTTACCGCGTCGAGATAAAGTTGAAAATCGATTATAGGTTTAATCGATTTAATACCGTTTGGAGAGCAGGTAAAATATTTAAATTTCGTAGCGATCTGGTGTGGCGACAACCCCTGCGCCGGTGCCGATGGGGTGGAGCGGCGCGTCTACCGAAACCTTCCGTCTCGTTCCCCCGTGCGCGTTTTTCTTATCTTTGTCTCGCCTATTATTGTCATATCAAGATTCGAACATTGCATTTTGTTTCCAATTTTCAATTTAGTTTATATCTGATGTTGGCACGGGCTAGACGTCTGGCGTGTCGCCGTCGCGCTCTGTCCACGTGCTTGCGTCGCGCGTTATTTTGACACTTCTTAACAATTGGTTTCTTTTGGTGAAACTTTACGATTTTATGTGACTTATTAGACTGTGATATTATTTTAAATGGAATTCATGGATTTCTTCAACACCTTAATGGAGGAGCAGCGACAGAACTCGCACAATGATCCTCCAAAAATGCCGAACTTCTTTGAAGTTGATAAGAAGAAGGTATGCTGTTAATTATTAAAATAATTTTCTAAATTTTTTATTATTATTGATCAATTAATACTTTCTTGAATTTTATACAATTTTTCGAATGATTGATGAAAGCTCTTGATTGTTTTAACTCGGTTTTTATTTTCATTTTTAAAACATTTCCTTTACTTTTTTTTATTAATTAAAAGGCTTTTATTAGTTATACCATGTTTTATGTATACATATTAATAAAGTTGTAGTTTTATAATAGATTTAGCTCAATTCAAACTC
The DNA here is from genome assembly GCF_000836235.2 of Papilio xuthus. NCBI lineage: Eukaryota > Metazoa > Arthropoda > Insecta > Lepidoptera > Papilionidae > Papilio > Papilio xuthus. The sequence goes on along the minus strand of NW_013530507.1, from coordinate 2,402,506 downwards.
TTCTCTCAAAAGACTTAAACGCATACGAAAGCTCTGCTAGGTTACACTTTTATTGTATAGACTTATGCCCTTAAATTATTTTATTTGCATAGAAGATTGATTACACGATAGTTTTGCCAACAATAACGTCTATAAATTCTAGAGTGTAATGTCACGTGTGATTTAAATCAAAGATTAATAATAATATAATTTCAATTCGTCCTAATTGTGTTTACCAGCTTCACAAATAAAATTATATTTATTTTATCAATTCAATGGAAAACATTAGTTATGATTCAAAGAAATCATTTCGATTTTAATAATATTTGTTTATGTTTAAAATTAATTAACTAAATTCAATTCAAATTAATGGGAAACAAACAAACTAAAGTAGGAACAATAGTGTTAATTACATAATTTAAATGATAAGCATCTTAATAGTTTTAAATGAATATATTAAAGATAAGAATACGTGTAGATTTATAAATTGGTTGCTATTTGTTCAGTATCAATCAAGTATATCAACTTGGTACAAAGCCTTTGTAATTTTGTTATAGTTGGATTTGACTGCAATGAAACTTTTTTTTATAACGTATTGTCTCTGTTTTATCAAGGTGAATGAAAGGGATGACAATATGTTTTAGTAGTGTGGGTGCTGTGAACTTATGGGGTTTTAAACATTTCAAGAATTATGTAATAAGTATTATAGATCGTATCACTAGTAAGCTTTATCAATAATCTTGGATTTAGACCCATGATTATACAAGTTGGCCACCCCTGCAATGGATGCTAATTACAGATTTGATAAAAATGGATTTTATTACCTAGTTATAATTTTATTTATTTTAATTTCCATTCTAATTTTACGGCTGAGAATTTTTTTTAAAGTTTTATTGGTGTACTTTGTATAGGATTAAAAAGGATTACTCATACTGATTTTTATTCAACAAATTCCGTAGCCCCAATTGCAACCGATAAGTTCTCTAAACAAAAGACTATTGTGAGAACAGGAATTTTGAAGTTTTCTAGAAATTTCTCTTTTGTACTACGACTATTTAAAGATAGTTATATATGGCAGGTATAAATGTTTACTTTAATATAGAATTACTATAATTCTGACTAACCTTATTCCTAATAAGTGTTCCTAGTACCGTTTTTTTAGGAACAACTTAAAGAGTTACAGTTTAGTTATAATTAAAAACCTGTCGCCCGCGACACCGTCCGCGAGGAATTAAAAAAAAGATTAGTGACCTCTGTGTTTTTTCAAACTATGTTCTATAAGTGTGCCAAATTTCATCAAAATTTGTTGAGCCGTTCCGAAGATACCTTCAAACAAACATCCATTAATCCATCCAAATATTCGCATTTATAATATTAGTAAAATTAACTATATGGGTTTGAAAAATAATATCAATTGCTGAAATAAAAAAAGGGACAGACAGACGGACGGACAACAAAGTGATCCTATAAGGGTTCCGTTTTTTTTGTGCTACGGAACCCTAAAATACTCGCTACAGTAAAGGTATTGATTGTTCAAAGAAAAATTTAATTATTAATTGTTGCACGAGTAAAATTAAATATACAAATTAAAAAGAACCTTATGAAGTTGGAGTATAATTTATAAAAAATACATAACTTAAGTAACAGTAAACATCTTACAATATTCAATATGCATTAACATTACTTGACGAAATTATAATTAATTTAACGCGACAGAATATTATTAATTTTTAATGAGCTGGTGAAAAAGAAATTATAACTAAAAAAATAATATTCCAAACTGTTAATTAATATCGAAATTAAACGCGAATATTTTAATATACGTTTAAATGTTTCCGAATAAGAACTCGATTGTTAAAATGTAGAATTGACTTAATTGATTTATGAATATTAAATCTTGGAATTAAAAGTCCGGATCACAGCAAGGGTCCTTTTAATATGATTGTTAATTATAGGCTTAATATAAGGCGATATAAAATTAATACTGTCATGTAGACGGATTAAATTCGAATGGATTCGTTATAAATTTTAAATATTTATGGTACATTTAATACTGATTTAATCTGAAGTCGTTAATGTTTAAATCTGGATGCTAAATGATGAATTGGATCTTTGTATAACTTATATCTAAAATTTATTACAATTATTTCTACGAAGATATTTTATAGCGGAATCATAAATGTATTTATGTCACATTTTTAAATTAACTTTTATTAAATCACTAGCTGTCGCCCGTGATTTCATTCGCGTAGATATAAAAAAAAATAGTGTAGCCCACCCATCCGTCCACATCACATCCATCTAAACATGCGCATTTATAATATTAGTAAGTTTAATAAAAACCAGCTCTTCAAGGCACACATTCGAAAAAAAAATCAAATAGTATCCTATGTCCGTGTCCTGGCTCTAAGCGACCTCCTCACCAATTTTCAGCCATATCGGTAACGCCGTTCTTGAGTTATAAATAGTGTAACGAACTTGCTTTTATATATAAGATTGCCTTTTTAAGATATCTCTAGATCTTGATTGCAATTGTTATTTGGTAGTCACACTAAGACCAAAAACAGTTAATCACTTAACAATTTTCTTAATGTTTTTTTCTTCAAATAACAATTTGTTCTTTACTGCTAATCACATTTAGTGTTTGTATTGAAGTGTTGAAAGGTCTTCCTTATCCACATTGATCCCAGGACCTGCAGATTACAAGTCAAGTGCTTAACCCCTGCCAATGCTCTGATGCATTACTTAACTAAATAAAACTTTCTGTAACACTATCGTACAAAGTTGGAAAATATTCATAATTTACATATCTGTATCAAAAGTATGTGCTTGTTTTATTGCGGTACATGGTATAATGTCAGGGGTGTTCAATCACGCGGTCACCGATTATTTTTACGAGCTGACTCCATTTTATTGCCGGATAACGCGTGAAACGTATGATTTTATAACCGGTCAACTATCGTAACCATCGGATTAAGTGCCCTTTTTATCCGTGTTGATTTATCAGACGTCTACGCTTTAAGGTTTACTGTACCGAAGTAACCGAAACGTTATATGTGATCAGACAGAATATATTCGAATCACCGTTAAATTTAAATATCGTCTTATATGATTAGTTATGTATGTTTAAAAAGTTAACGTGATTAATTTATTATAGGTTAATTTAAGACCGTCGGCTAAAGTAGATGTTTCCTGTATATTTAAATGTAAGTTCATGGAGTCTCCCAGCCTAGAATTTGAACATTTTCCACTTTAAATGTATTTAATTTGTTCCCACCAGAACTATCTTGTTATTTGTTGTGCAAATTTCTCCTTTATTAGCTTTAATATAAGTCCGCTTAAACATATCGCAACGTCTAGCTAATTCGTAACATTGGTAAGCAATGCAAATATATCGACAGTCGGACATCGACTGTGAGTGCAAACTTGCACAAAGGAAGAGGTTTGTTGCGCGGGGAATTAGCATGTCGCCGCTGTGGTCATCCCTGTTGTGTGTGTGTGCGTGTGGCCGTCGGGGTCGACGACCGCAACACCTGCACAGCCGCGAAATGCATATGCGTGTGCGCGTATTTATCAAAGCTCTCGCATGGTGGAAATCTTTGCAAATATTGTTCGTAGTCATAGGAAATGCGGATTTTCAATATGATGCTGTTAATTGAATACTTTGTATTTACATATGTGTGCGTGCAAAATAGAATTAGATAAATTTTGTACAACATACAAACATAGATAATCATAGAACAGTTATGGATATTCACAGTTAACTTAGACAGGCTATAACGATTAATAAGAACGCGATAAGAAAGATAAGAAATGAAGGACTAGTTGTGCCTGTTCATTAATTAATCACACAATACAATCTCATAATCATAACATTAATAATTAAATTAACTCACAATAAAGACTATATAAAGATGCTGTATGTAGGCGAGTTGTTCGTATAGATGGCGCTGCGACTGTGCTAATGCTTTTAACACGCGCTGTTCGTCCCTTTCCGCGACCGTATTGACACATTGCCTTTGTCACTGTGCGAATTAAAAAAACGCACACTGACCAATACAAAATAAATGGCATTTTTTTGCTGTACATGAATGGCGAAGGAATTCCGTAAAGATATTTATTGGTTATGTTACGTGTTAATGATAGTATGACTCATAAGTCAAACTTGAGTCCATGTGTTGAGGTTTTTTTTGAAAGAAGCCCATTTTAGGAACGTATAGTAAAGCACTTACTTGTCTATCGTATTTGATCATGAAATAGGTGTTTCTCATAGAATAGAAATTCCTTAAGGACATTTTGACACGTAATCCGGTTAGGAAAGCTTTTAAATTTGCAATTTATCGGTCAAGCACATTTGAAAGAAATTCTGAAATCCCATTTTCCCTGTATAGCAAGTTTATTTGAAATATCTTTTCTAATGAATATAAAGTTTACTTTTCTTCAATATATCTTCTTTATTTGTGCCTTTTTAGTTATTTCAACAAATAAACATGGAATATTAAATATTTTTTATAGATAATAACGTAATAATTTTAGAACAACACAATTAAATCATAGAAATTTTATAAAGACGTTAGATTTTTTTTAATCTATAATAATATGGTTGTGACGGTCAACTGATTGGAAGTTGACAATTATTGTCAGTAAGAGGCTTAATGGCCAGCAGATAATTGTGGTCGCCAATAGATTTAGCGGAGGATTAGTCTCCCGCCCCGTGCCGCCCTACATCGTATTTTACCGCCCGCCCTAACGCGCCTTCTAAATAACTACATCAAATCTCTTTGTTAATTGATTTTATTTTCATTCTTTGTATACTTCGTTACCCCAAAATTGATTTTTGATAAACTTTACCTAAGTCTTCTAATTTTTATAGTGCGTAAGGTATTCTAAGTTACTACTAAGTTATACATGAATTGCAAACGCACAAGAAACTTCTTAAATTATAAAAGAATAATATATTTAAGTTAGGTCAAGTGATTTATGAACAGTAACTGCCGTACTCAAAGTCTTTGTCTTAAAAGCCGCTTAGTCTAGATTTCTCATACTAATTCTTTACTAAGTTGCTTAGTGACCACTTAATAACCAGGGGCAGTGTGTTGATATATAAAGTTATTATGGTTTGTATAAACTAGAATATTATACATCCCTAAGGGATGTCAACAAGTAACATATTCGCTAGCAATCGTCACCCTCTCCCCAACGCGTGCGTTAATGCGGTCCCCAAAATGTTCATCTAATTGAAGATCAAAGAGAGGGCGTGTAATCGTGTATACTGCCTTTATACTCGATAGATGTACAATACTAAGATGTAGAGTTACTAGATATGGCTTGTTTAAGTATCTATTCTTTAAAAATCATAAACTTAATTACTTTATATAAAATAGTCATCGTTAATTGTCAGTGATTACAGAAATAATTTTCTACATACAACATTGAAAATAACTCATGTCCTAATTACATATACGTATAACGAGAAGATTAACACGGCAATTCTTGATTGACTTATATTAAGACAGACTTATAGTTTTCTTTTAACGTTTGGTATAACTCGTTTTTGTAATCAGTAAGTTATTCTATATGATATCTTAAAAAAACAAAGACTTTATTATTTACGAGATAATCGTGCAAACAATGAATATAATATAAGTCATGTCGATGTCTCATCTAGTAACAGTATATCAATGTAATAAGCACGCATTGCTGACCGCCACTGACTATTGTTTTTGTCGATTACGCGATTGCTTATCCGGAATAAATCCACTACCGGACACCCGCTCGTATACGCTTCACTTGCTGAGGGTGGGCATAGGAACAATAGGTATTTTACATTACAACACTGTGAAGATTATTATTACTGAAACGTATGAATCTTTAATATATAAAGAGCGTCGGTGACTCAGGGGTCAAGCATTTGACTTGCAGTCTGAAGGTCCTGGGTTCGAATCTTGCCATGTACCAATGTTTTTCAATTTCCGATTTACATATGGACATTTATCCGATGTTCTTACGATGAAGGAAAACATCGTGACGCAACCTCCACATATCTAAAAAGAAATTCAAAGATATGTGTGAAGTTAACCAACCCGCAATGGGCCAGCGTGGTTGACTATGGCCTAGTCACCCTTAACTTAGAGTAGGCTCCGAGCCCCTTGGTGGGGTCGTATGAGCTGATAATGATGATGACTCAATTTTTTGACGAACAAATTACAATTCATTGCTTCTTAGACGATTAGTTCAGTGTTTATTATTTTTAATAACGTTGATTTAAAAGGTAATTATTATTACATTATTAACTTTGATTTCTAAAACAAATGTGAAATAAAATATATATTTGATGTCCGCTATGAACTTTAGTTAGAATTGTATTGCGAGAGATTGAACAATAAAATGTTTGCTAAGAAGAAAGGCAACACTAGAAAACAACATTATTCAAGACATTTCGATAAACACAATGGCATTTGCTAACGGTACATTGTTCAATATAACATGATTTTATATTCGCAAATGACGTTTAATAATTTTAATACATTTGTAAGACAATTGGAATTGACTTTAAGATTTATGCGCGAAACTTTGTGGTTTTTGTTTAGAGTTACTTTTCCGATTGTAAAGAGAATGCTTTGTGTTTACAGCTTCTAAATGTCATAATAATGTCGAAGCGTCAAAAGCCTAATGGTTAATGGTACGGATGTCCGATCACGAGGTCGGGGGTTTGAAACCTAAAATTCGACTACAGTCGTAAACCACATAAACATAGAGTTTAGTTGGAATGGTACAAGAAATATTAGTAAATTAACAATAATCTACTAATATTTTATTTTAAAAAAAGAATGTCTAACAGTTCATACGTCGGGTTACCAAAAAACGACCCGTTTCAAGTTTCAATTGAGTCTTGTCTCATGATTGTTGGATTTCAAACGGTTATTCATATATTTACAGTAATTGAAGATAAAATAAGTACGTGTAATTTGACATTACACTTTGTCATAGTAAGTCGATGTCAATCAATCATAGAATGTGCCAGCGAGGTCAGAATTAACTATAATTTTTGTGTAAACACTAACGGAACTCGTTTACCAATCTCAGTTTCATCTTTATTTACAACAGTAAAATTTGAACACAACGCACATTACAAACAGAACATGAAATTTTTATATTCTATACTTATTACGTATAGCAATCGCCCGCGACTCCGTCCGCCCGGAATTAAAAAAAAACATAATTAGCAGAATATGTATTCCTTTAGGTTATATTCTATATGTATGCCAAATTTCATCTAAATCTGTTCAGACGTTCTAGAGATACCTTCAAACAAACATCCATACATCCATTCATCCATCTAAACATTCGCATTTATTATACTCGTACATAAGCTAATTAAAGTATAGGAAAAGTAGTGAAGGGATGATATTTGTTACTTTTCTTTGCATATTTCTTTTACTTTGGTATACAAATTTATACTTTTCACATTAAGTAAGATTATCAAGTATCACTTAGTTACGAAACTTAAGAATAAGCAATGTTAAGTGATTCTTAGATTTATGTGCCTTTAATGGACTTTTCGGCTGAAATCCGAGGGCATTTACGTTTCGACATCGCTTTCCTCGTATCAATTGAGGCTTTGTTTCATCGGACAACGCCCTTAAAACTGTTATACTGTGATAAACAATTAAATTTTACAATTTTAAGACACAAGAGATAGCGGGTTTGTTTAAAATTGTATTTAAAATAATATTGTTCTTTTTGTTATATTTAATTAATCTTATCAATATTATAAATGCGAATCTTTTGATGGATGGATGTTTCTTTGAAGGTATCTCCGGAATGGCTGACGGATTTCGATTTTTGGCATAGAAAATAGTCTGGAAGAACACATAAGCTACTTATTAAGTTTGTTTTAATTCCGTGCGGACGGAGTCGCGGGCGATAGCTAGTGTTATATTAAAAAGCTTTAAAATATTATATTAAATAGCTACGAATATTCTTGCTAATGGTGTCTAGATGAAATGATACCCGACGATGACTGCCTAATGGTAAATTATTTGGATATTCTTAAATTAAGTTTTTCTCAAAACCTTTAACTATATATAAATTTAACTAAATGGCAAGGTAAAGTCACGGACGGTAAAATTATTTTAGCACGCCTTGAGTGGTACAAGGATTATCGTTCATTTTTTTTTTTGTTCATACGTTATCAATTTTCAAAATCGCTTTATCTCATGACTTGCTCCACAAACCTGACATGTTTGTTTACCCCATTACAACTTCGGTTAAAACTGTGATGCAATTGTGTAGGACAGGCACCTGCAGTACCTGCAATGCCCTCCGCCATGCCCTCTACTGCCCTCGTCCGACAATTAAACGGCACCACTTTGCATCGATTCTTTGAAACGTCATTATTCAATGAAATCGATTTCGGGAGCTTTCCGTGAAAGTTCAAGTAATTGTGTTGTTGACGGACGAAATTATACATCGCGTTTTTATGATAATTGCTATAATTTTTGCCGCGGCATTTGTAATTTCATAATTAAGATGTAAGTAAGAAAATACGGATACAATGTCAATTAAATAATTATAAGTTGAAAATAAGCAAATGTCAAGTTACAAATTAACAACAACTTAACGCTAGGACATTGCAAATATGATTTTTAATAAAACAAAAACCTGTCGATTTAATTAAATGTTGTAAAAAAAATCGAGTATTTTGTATTATGAAATTGTAAAGCTTTTTTGTATTTGTGTTGATAAGTATGAGGTTAATAAACTTTAACGACATTAAAATGTAGGGTAAGTATTTTCAGTTATAAATTGCAACGACGTAAAACTGTAATCATGTTCACAGTTATGTGTCGTGACGGTCCTGCTATGTTTTCCTGACGACGCAAATAAATTACGACTACTCATATTATCATGTAAAATTCTAGCTACCGTTTGCTATATAAGTAATTACTATGATATGAAAATAGGTCGACTTATCGAGCTGACGAACACACGATTAGACATTAAGGTTGGTCGTTTTTACGACTTGTTTGATGGAAAAAGTTACATTGTTGAGGTAGTCGAACGACTGAAAGCGGTATACGATAGGCAGTAATTATATTTGCAGCGTAATAAGTGTTGCATTGTATGCTAAAACCACGATGACATTATTTTAATAAGCAATAACTATTCTTTATTGCAATGTAAAAAAAATTCTTTATTGAAATGTAAAAAAACTTGCGAAAACTAGAATAATTACTCAAAACGCAGACTACAAGCTTTTAAAGGATAGTGTGCTTTTAGCTCTACGAGTTCTGTATTAAAATGCAGAAAGAAATTACGGATTTATAAATTGACTAGCTGTCGCCCGTGAATCCGTCCGCGCGGAATTAAAAAAAAACTATGTACGTAAAATTTCATTGAATTCCGTTTAGCCGATCTGAAGATACCTTCAAACATCCATCCATCTAAATATCCAAAAGTAGGTTGAGGTGTTTTATGTTTTAAATTCAATCGTTTCTTTCTATCAAGGCCAGTAATTAAATTTGCTATTTTCTAAAAAAATAAATGAACACAACAATGTTGAATAATAAATAATCTAGTATATCTCGCTCTTAACTGAAGGGGTTCATTCGTAAGGAATAAACTAATAAATCTTGCACGAGGCCCGCGAATTCATCATATCGCATTTAGATGTAAACTCAATAAGTGTAAATCTGCGGTATTTCCATAAATGCTGTCTCAGTTGTTCCTACAGGGCGCGAGTCGAGTGCTTTATTTATAAATCCATCCTTATATTACAAGTGTGAATTATCGCTTGCAATTTGAAATTGTCTTGCGGCGGCGCGGTCGTAGTTTAGCTTCGTAGAGTTCGCGGGTACACTTGAGATGTTATTTAACGTGATGTGCTTATCCATACTTGTATTGTCTTATTAACAATTAAAGTAACAACAAATTGTCAAAGCAGATGTTAAGAATACTTTCTTAGTAAAGTAAAAGGATACATGATTGATTTTTTTTATGATTTTAATTTTTGCAATACATGTGAGCTTTACTCTTAAAAAGTTCTCTTGTTATTATAATTCGATAAGTAATTATAATACATATTATTTTCGTTTTCTTCTGTTTCAAATGTTCAAGAAGTGACAAAGTAATAAGTCGAAACTTGTATAACTTTGAATACGATGTAATAATCAAACATTGAAGGTGCAAACACCAATAAAATGGAATGATTTGAGACGATATAAGCGCCCAATACAATAGTCAATCTTAGCACAATCGTCCGCATCTGTGTCAAAATCAATTTAAGTGCCTGAGACCACCTTGACCCGTGCACTGAGCCTTTTGATTTATATCATTCGTGATACATCACAAAACGACAGATCAACCTTGGCTTGGATACGATATATGACTCTAGTTGTATGTTGTGTACTACGATACTATATAATTGCTTTTTCGAAGTTTTTTTACAAGTTTTCTACTAATTTAGTTTTGTGTTTCAAACGTTTAATCTTACTTCTTTACTCTTATTATAAATGCGAATATATAGATGAATGGATGGATGGATGTTTGTTAGAATGTATCTCCGAAACAGCAGTATGGATATCGCTGCAATTTAGCATAGATGTAGAACACAGCCTTTTGGTAAAGGTAAACTGGAAAAAACATAGGCTACTCATTAAGTTTTTTATACTTTCGCGCGGTCGTCTTCGCGGGTAATAGCTAGCGTTTTATATACAATAACCACAAGTCCATCTGTGGCTGGAGTATGCTACCATTACACTAGTCCGTTATTTATGGACAAAATATTTTATGCTATATGAAGGTCAGTTATCCGAGTTTCTATAGAGCTGTTGTAGCGTGGTCCGGGGAATTATTACCAAACAGTGTGATGTTTTACAATATTTATTTATTTATTCAGGCGGAAGGGGAGAGTCGGTAATTGGCACACCACAATGGAGATTACGCGGCTTAGTGTTGAGTTTTGTCATTCAAATATCGACGGCTCGGTGGGCGACAACAGACCCTGTTATGATAATATTCCCTTAGCTTTGTACGTTCGCAAACTGTCCACATACATTTTTGACTGCTTTATATCATAATCGAGTGCTTCCTTAAAGAAAAATTCAAATCTTACACCTCTATTGTACTATTGTAACTTTTTAATCTCTAAAACGTATTTGAAGATTCTTCAAGCAAAATCTTCACACATTAATATTTAAAGCCATGTTTTGTATTATATATGTTCCCTAGAGATTATGTTTTGGAATTACTGTTAGCCGTTGACCTCAACTTTGTCCAAACAATCATCAAATCGTGATTTTTCGACATAAACTTTATCGTCAAAAACCTATCAGTTTTATTTCACGTTTTTCGTTTAGGATTTGTGTTAAAATTGTATTATTTTTTGGAATTCCTCTTTTACATCATAAAAGACAGTTCTTTTGTCTCACCTAAATAAAGGTTGATCGGTGTCGATATCACCTAATGAGTGTAAACGCGAGGTATAAGTACAGCAGTGACCTCTGGCGCATCAATCTTCGCGATCGTCACTGTCCGACGGTTGCGCCCTCCGCGATTAATCACCAGCCAGAACGTTTTCGATTAGCACCGAATAGGGCACCAAGAAAAAACTTACAACGTTCCAATTACAAACCATTCGGCTTTCGTATCATTTGTTTTAACAAAGGGTTAATTTATGTGCAAACTTTATCTATTTAAAGATATTATGTAACTAACTTTTATTTACTCCGTGCTTATTAAAACAACATTAATTAGTAGAGTATGTGTTCTTTCAGACTATATTTCAGACTCGATGCCAAATTTCAGCTAGATTCATACAGCTGTTCTCTTTGGAGAAACCTTCTAACAAAAATACAAACTCTTGCGTTTATTAGTAAGATTTATTTTTATGTACTCGACTCTTCTTTAGACTAATTATTTGTGATTTTCATATACTTCCAGTTTGTCTCTATTAATATGTCTACTTTATAATACAGTTAATATTAATAATACAAAGGAATCATGTTTTATAAAGCTTATGGTTTTTACTCGTAAGTTCGACATAACGGAAACTTTAGATATTTCGATCCGCGTACTTATCGATTTATTTAAATCTAGAATGACAGTCCTTTGTGAGTGAAACCAGCGGTACATTTCGCACGCTCCAAATGCCCTAACACCTAGACTATTTAATGAGGCGTTATACAAATATATGAGACGGAAACAGGAAGCGTCAAATGGCGTTTCGTTGTTTCCACGGCCCAGTTCTTTGGCGTTAAGTGCTCCGATGTAATTGTCCGGCCAATGCAAATAGTGTGATGTTTGATCGTCGCCAGCGTCACTTTGACATCGCTTTTGAACATTCGCCCATTCTAATGTGGACCGGATGATGACTTTAGCGGGATTTCCTATTTCATGACGTCATTATAAAAGATTTCACGTTGAATTTAATAATTCGTACTTCAAATATCGTATCATACTAAAATTATAAATGCGAATGTTTAGATGGATGGATTGATTGATGTTTGTTTGAAGGTATCTCCGGAACGGCTCAACAGATGTAGAACATAGTCTAGAAGAACGCATAGGCTCATTTAGATTTTTTTTAATTTCGCGCAAACGGTGTCGCTGGCGACAGCTATTAGTCATTAAAGACAGTTCGATGTGTTGATTTAATCTTAAAATCTTGCAAATTGACAAACTATTCTTATTTATAAGCTTTACTAAAACTTTTTGTTAAAATGTAACTTACATTTATGCAAAATATACTATTTGATATGCATTGAAATAGATATACGTAACAGTGGTAGTCCTTCGCTTCAGACCAATCAAGCAATTTTATCGCTGTGTTCGACTGATAAAGCACTTTATCTGCTTTTTTAAATTGCAAAGTGCGTTCAAAAACCGGATATTGTACAATTTGCTACCAATGTTTTGTCAGTTTATGCACGATGGGGTGGCCGATTACTGCAGCCTTGTACAATGTGAGATAGTGTGAACTTGTATAGGGTTGTCCCCAGTACATAAAATAGTACGTAATAGGGTTGTACAAATTTAATTTTTTAAGTAATAAATTTATTACAGGATATAGATTTTTTAGAATGATTTATATATGTATTTAATATATTTGGTAGTAATTTCGGCCAATTTAGTATTTTTTTTAACTGAAACGCAGTAATAGTGATGTTTCTTTGTTCGACATTACGTTCAATATTTTTAAGAACTGCACAATAAGGGTAGAAATAGGTGTTATTAGTAACAGGTTACGCAATTTATTTTAATGTCTACTGATTAATTCATAAGGTATGAGTAAAATAGTGAGTTTTTGTATAAAACGGTTACATTTACCCGGACATGCGGGCGCACGTGTGCCCCGAGACTGCGCTCCGGTGCACAGCACTTCCTAGATCGAATAATATTTTTTTAAATGTTGATTAAACGTTGGCAATAACTACGTTCATTACTGCATACCACAAATTCTTGTATAAGGTTAAAAACCCTTAGTATCGCCATATTAAATACCTATAATAATACCATTAGTTTTTTTGGTACACAAAATTAAAAATGAACATTCACATTTGAAGCATTAAATTAAAAAAAGGAAATTGTCGGTACATCTACTTAAGGAAAAAATTTAGGAAACTATGGTATTAAAATTGCTCTTAAAGAACGCTAAAATAATAATTGTTGTACCAACCTCTCTGCTTTTCATTAATCTAAATTTATCTAAGACGTTGTTATTGATTGCTATTAATAATTAAACAAAACTGTTCTAATTGTTACAGTTATACGAGATCAGTGATGATCCCCAACGCAAGGAGTTCCTGGACGATCTGTTCTCGTTCATGCAGAAGCGCGGTAAGTCCTCACCATATTAAAACTTTTTGATACAACCTCCTTACATCTAATTTATCACTGGCCATTTATACTACATTCATCGGTTTCGTCCAAATTACGAAGAAGATCTTATTGTATTTAGTTGTATATAATAAAATAGGTAGTGTGATGATTAGTTTTAGATATGAATCAGAATAAGTTTTTATCTTTGGATCCATAAATGGTGAAATAAGCAGTTTTTTTTTCTGCGTGTTTATTTTTAGGTATTGTCATGACATGGTTCGTGTGACATTTCGAGAATCTACTCTCGATTAGAGGTCTTTGTGTGGAAACATTCCATCAATAGGGTTATGTATATTTACCTTCTATATTGAATGTACAATCTTTCTTATCGATTTAAATGTATATTAATCATAGCAATATTGGTCGTGTAAGACCTATGTAACCCCAATATGGTACTAATGAGAGCGCTAGTGTGGGAATTTGCCATAACAGTGTTATCTGCACAGATAATCATTGTGTTTTAAATATCATAATAGAAATAATTAAGCGAGAGATCGTTCGATCGCTCGGGGCGTTGAGTTCGTGCGCGGGCGCGTGATTGATAACCGTACAACTTACCTTGTCTGGCACACGGATATGATGATATCCTATCTCTGTTCCTCATTAATTGATCTCCGTTGCAAATGGCGCCATCAATGTCGTTGTACAATTGATGTACGATCCAAGCTTGTCGAATCAATTCTTATTGTTGTACGATTAGTTTGATATCGATAAAGCGTTCCCCTCACTATTCATTACGTCACCACTACGTTGCTTTTGTGTCGCCGTTATTTGTACTTTGTAATTTTCTTTAAAATTTTAAGTATAAGTTCGAGCTTACCTTACTTATGCGTAATATTAAATTCAAAGTTTTTAATTTGTACAAAACATAGATCTAAGATTGAAAATGCCGTTATTTAATCATCGATTTAAGTGTGAAAGTGTCCCAATTACTTAATCCGGCCAGTAGGGTGTAGGGCGGCGCTACTGTCCACGCTCCAATGTTTATTGCAAGCGAGTAATTGAAACAGAATGTTGTTTTGTACGACACTCACACCGTAATGATCAAAATAATCAATTTGTATCGTATTATCAGCTAACTTAACTATTTTTTTTTAATTTAAGCTCAGATTTATTTGAAAAACATTAAGTCTCTATAACAAATCCAAAATTAAAAAAAAAATGACTTAGAACCACATTTATGCACTTACCTATTATAATCTGTTTGAAATTTAAGTTAGCTTCTAATATTCTGCTTTGGTGTTGGAGACCTCCCACCAGGATATGTAACACTATAAAGAGTTTTGTAGTTGCAATCATGTTACGCTACGGTGTAAATCAGTCCATAAAGACCGAGTGTCGAGGTTTGCGATCAGAACGAGTCCGGCTTATCTCGTTCGGAATAAATTATTATTCAATTTATCACCCCCGGTCGCGGCCAACAAACTTCTGGTTGTTATTACGCGAGCCGCGATAACGATGAGAATTAATCGATTTGATTGTTTTTTATATCGATTTATATTTGTATACTATCGCGATCGGATTAGAATCGAATAAGGGTTTCGATTTTGCTTATATTTTATTACGTTTTTTTGATTGAAGATATTTGTTGTACAGACTGACGTCAAGATTTAATATCTTAATATTATAAATATACATAGGGTGTATTATTTATTTAACATTATAATAATTATTACATAAGAGTAAAGACTACTTACTATGAAAATATGTTACATAAGCCTGATACGATATTATTGTTCTTTGATATCCCCCTTTGTTCGTTACTATCAAATATTATTATCATTTTTTTTAAGTAAAACTGAAGCGTAGTCGTGAATAGGATAAAATAGTTTCCCTATATCCCGAGGCAGTTAGACATATAATTAGTGTTTCATATTGCCATGTCATAGCAAACATCAAGTTTTAATTAGTTAGAATTAATTTATTCGAGGTGGTTTAATCCTCACGTGAGTGGAGAGGCATCACTCGGCTCGATCTCGGCGTATTAATAATGTTTTATCATTTATTATTGCTCATGAGTAATGAAAGTGAACCCGCCACGCCCCGCGCACCACTCCATTCCGTCTTCGTCTCGCGAACGAAAAAAAAAACAACAGATTAAAAATAATATCGTTTTATTTTTATTTTTTGTTTAAATCAATCACGGGCACAAGCGTTTAATTTAAAGACAGCGACAAACGATTATGTAAATTCTAATTAAAGTGCAAGACTTTGTGGGTGGTTGATATGTTTTAGTTTATTAGTGTTGTTGATTTATATAACTGTTTGCGTATTGTCTTTGTGATAAAATTGTCTATTGCATTACGATCGTAAATATTTTGAAAGATGGCATAAATGATGGTAGCAATTTCTTTTTATATATGTATTATACACAGTATGCTTTAATTTTGTTAAATTATTTAGTAGTTTCTTTGGCGAAATATTGATTTTTTTAACTATAAATTTAACCATTAATTGCAAATATAAATTATGCAGACTGTATAAGACTTATAGTCCAAGTTAACTCACAAGTGAATAACTTCAGACACGATAATAGAACTTATCATGTAGTCTCTTAAAGCTATCATCTTCAAATCACGACAGGCTTGTTGTTTTGTAGAAATAGAAAGCACATAAGTGCGGGCGATGTTAGCACGTGATCGGCTTGTTAGCCGCTGATTGATCGGCTATCAGGCCAGCCCGTCCTTAACTTACACAGGATGATATAAAATATAAAATGTTTTTTATCATTAAAACAATGCGTCAACTTAAAACAGTACAGGTATTTAGTTTAAAAGTAACAATTTTTTTCGTATTTAACATAACAATTTCTTTGATTTTAATTGTAAAAAAACACTTATATTAAAATTTATAAGGGGTTTTGCATTTTTGTAAGATATTACCTATTAATTGTTGTTTTTAGATTTCTTTTTAAAAGCTCAGTAAATTCTTTTCTTTATCTTGGGTTGAAATGTATAACAAGATAACTCGTTAGCAATAAAATAATCAGTGTCAAAAATAATGTAATCGTAATGAGCCCAAGCACAATCAATCACTAGATCGTGAAGCATCAATTTGTAATTGCAATAAGATCATCCTGTAAGTGGCCGGCCATTGTTTCACTTGTTAATGGCGACTTCGCTATAACTAATAACATCTCATTCGGATTCATTTCCCGTGATTAATTATCTGTTTAATCGATATGAGATGTTGTGCCAACAGTCTTCTCAAATTTCAACCAACAACAAGCTTTAGTAATTTGTATTTTATGACCGGTGTGTAAAGTTTATTTTCAAATGTACAGTTTTGGATATACACTAGATTAAAGAGTTGATCTATCATTTTTTTTCATCATTTCATTGAAGATAGCCTTTTGTTGGAGGTTTAATTGGTGTCTTAAACTGGCTCGCGGTTAATTCGATTTCGGGCCGAGCTTTACCTTAGCTCATTTGCCTTCGTCTTTTTGTCTGTTGGTCGCGACGAGTGTTCATTTAAATTTGATTGATTAGACTCATTTCGATGTAATTGTATAAAACTGTAAAAAACATTAATGTGTTCGTTTGAAAAGGTAATTTCCTCATTTGTTTAAGGAACCTTATTTCTTATAATGTATGAAATATGAAATATTGGTCTATAAGGTTTTTATGCATTTAGAAGTACCGGCCAGTTTTCACTTAAAAGAATAAAAAATGTTATATGACGTCATTGAATTGAATTTAAAAAAAACGCCTGCCTCCGCATATGCCGTAAACATTTAATTGTCAAAGTCTTCGTGTCGCGCTTTAAAATAACTCGTAAATTGATGATGCGATGCGATGCGATTAGAACAAGGGCGAAGATTGATGATGTTGCCTCGAGACAGGAATTATGTCGCGGTGCGTTACCGCGCCACGGACTTTGGTGATTTTAATTATTGTTTTAAATGTACAGGCACAATTTTGGTATCATTTACGGCAGAGGTGCGAAACATTTTATATAACAGTTAAGTATATATTGACATTTATAGCATTTATAATTTTTCTATTTATTAATTTATTATACTTTATGAAAACTTTTCCTGAAAACTTCTGTTATGTAACTTCTTATTAGAAATAAGAACTAATCATCGCAGGACTTCGACGCGCGAAATAAAAAAAATCTTTATTAAGTATTTATGCCAAATTTCAGCGAGATCCATGCAGAAGTTCTGGAGATACCTTCTTACAAACAACCATCCAAACATTCGCATTTATAATATTAGAAAGAGAGTAACGATTGGACACAGAAACTAAATGTAAGATTAAAGTACACTGTATTTTGAAAGAATTTAAAATGTTCTTATACGAAAGAAGGGTAAGGGAATGTGTTGTTTATAAGTGTTGTGTGGGCAAAGGTTTCCCTTGTAACTTGTAACGACATACGTCAGTTACGAGCTACAACATTGTGACGGTCATCTCGCGCCAATAACGGTCGCATAGCGCCAGTCATGCACGACCCGCCCCGACCCGCTGCTGCTTGAGTCATGAGAATCCAGCGTTTTTATGTTTTAAAGTAAATCAGTAAAATTCTAATGCCTTCTTCGTTTATTAAAAATTTAATTATGTACTTTAACTAAAATACTAACTACAAATAACAATTTTATCGTGAAAATAAAATCAAGTAACTAAAGTATATATTTTAATTTTTTTTTATATCCCGACCAAGTTTTTAAATATGTTGTCATTTTTATATCAGCTGTCATTCAATGTTTCATTCTAAAGTAATCGTATATTGTTGTGGAATCAGGCAAAGTAAAACTAAACAACACTACTGTAAAATTTGTCTATCATTGACATTTAAAAAAAAAGTATTTAAGATATAAAACTTTTTCAACTAGCTGCCAGTAACAAGCATAAAGCAATCGATTTATTCGTCATATTCGATGAATAAATGCATTTAATTTAGTACCTACTTTTATAATAGAAATCGCTCTCATCTTATGAAACGAGTCAAAGGGCCAGAAGCTTGAAGCGTCTATCGATGTTTACGTACAATGAATAAGTCAGGAAGAAGTCGCCGTCTCAATTTTAAACGTTTTGATACGACAGTCGCCGCGGTCTAAATAACTTGTTAATTATGAAATCAAATAGAAATCGGTAAAAGTATTCAAGTAAATATTATTGGCATAGTTTTATAATTGTACAGATCAAACATACGTTAGCTTACTAATACTGTTTGTTTATTCATTTTTTCATACTAACTTTGCATGAAGAGTATTATTTTAAGGCGATTCATCTTTAACGATTACTTATTATTTATGATAGCATAGTTTTTAATGTTTTTTATCTGTGCTATTATGTTGTACCGACAGAATTTTTTTATATCGTTTTAGTTTTGTTTATCAGTATTTAAAATGTTAAACGTATCACAGCTAATTTATATAATTTAAATGAGTCCAACGATACAGGTGTGTTACTAATTTCAACGGATTCTTTAATGATAACGATCTATTATTTTCGTTGAGAAAAATGTTGGACGTTTTGTGATCGCGGTGTAGGCAGGTTCTGCGCAATGGCGGCGGGCGTGTCGCGATCAAACGCGCGCCGGCAGCTGCCTACTAATACAAATAAAACTAGAATTAATCAACTCGAGTGTAGTGATGTGACACGTTTACACGTATTTTATATTTATCTTTTGTTTAGTTTGATATTATATCTCAAGGTTTCTGAGCACGTTTTGTATGTTATTTTATATCTTTTAACCGTTGAAAGATATGGAATTCGTTTATAGTAATTTTAAAATGAAAAAATATTTATTTACTTCGATATGTTTAATAGTATTCCTGCAACATAGTTTTAGTACCTTAATATATTTTTTTAAATTAATTTCATTAAAAAAAATTAAAATGATAGTTAAAAATGTTGTACTAAGGAACATTAAACGCAAATATCGTTGTCTCATGTCGATTAAAAATAAATATTATCGACAATAATGCACATCACTAATTGCTGCGCGATCTATGCGGCGCACGTCTCCCGTTGCGGTCGCGTTTTTCGATGTTAATCTCTCGACGAAATGCGTATTTTATTAATATATCAAAGCCAGCCACGTATCTTAGTGCTACATTTTCATTTAAAAAGATAAAAAAAAAGTATAACGCGAACATTTACAACTCTATTAATATTCTTTATCTCGAATTAAATGTTTTGGCCGCTATTTATTAAGTATAAAGTGTGCCATTGATCTAAACGCAGCATTTTTTAATTCTCAGACATGTGATGGCTCATTTGTTTTATTTTTATTGCGCACAAATTGACAAAGTGCTAGTCTGAATGTTTATGATACTTTGATTTTACATGGAGCGTTGCAGAAAAATAAATGAATTTCAAAGATGTTTATGTGATTTAGTGATGATTTTTGTTATTTTCTCACACGGTTCGATGTCTAATAGATTTTTTAAAGTTACCAAAATATACTAGACCTAGTCTTCGAATGAAAATATATATTAACTAGCGGACCCGACAGACGTTGTCCTGTCTACACGTCTTTAATTCGAATATTATTTAAAATTTGACACTGCGATGGTAGCGCCGTCTGTCGGATCCAATGTAAAACATTCCAAAATCAACAACTACTAATAAATTAAAAATTAAGTAAAAAAACATTGTCCAGCGTACAAAATTGTGAATCTAAACCATTCCCAGATCCCCTTGAACACACACAAAAAATTTCATCAAAATCGGTCCAGTCGTTTGAGAGAAGTTCAGTGATGTCACACACGCACACAAGAATTATATATATAAAGATTTGTAAAATAATGTGATAAAAGTATTTAAAAATCTAAATAGATTTTTAAATACTAAAAGTAATACTAAATATAATAGTTTTATTCATAATTTTATTATAATACTATTAATATCAATGATTCATTACAGAAAATAGAAGACTTGTCTGTACACAAGCGGTAAATAAAATGTAATTTTAAAACGTGGGTGCAAATTAAACGACAAATTCTATTAAAGAGGACTCTTGAGACGTTTTCGGATGGACGGACGCAAATGTGCTGTAACTTGAAAAAAATTGCTAATAGTTAATGTACGAATTATTTTCGTTCGTTCCCAAATGGTGGTCGATGACCTCAGATATTCGATGTTGAAATTTAATTCGTAACCAAAAATGCATTGTTCGATATACACGCGCGTGTTTAATCGATTTTGTTTAGGTATCGATTTCGAGTTTTACCACCGATTTTATTAATGTTTGATATGTGACCCGGAGATTGGGATTACAACATATGAATAAAGGATATTGTTAGTTTGTTTTAATAATTACGTTATATTACTTCTATTAATAATTACTAATTATAATAATCTCTTTTGTTACGTCATCTTAAGTTGTCACAATTTCAGGGTTGCGCGCAATTACATTCCCTAGTACTGTATAGATAAAGTCGATAGTAAGAATCGACCACAACCCTATTTATTAGTGTTAATGCTACGTTTTATTATTTTTTTTAATTAATACATACACAGATTCCTTAAATTTTTCCTTGTATTTCTCTAAACGAAACTTATTACAGAATTATAAAAAATATTTTCTCGAAGGATATGCAATAAAAACTTATCCCACTTGGGTAGTAGGGGAAGCGACAAGGAGGGGGTTAGTACGACCGCATTATAATACTAAAAACACGAACCGGCGATTCCAGTCGGTTTGTACGACGCCTATTGTTGTCCGTCTGTCCGTCCGCATCAAAAACGCCCATAAATCATATTCGTCGTAAATTCGATACGAGTTACAATGAGAGATCTGTTCTTATATGAATTTGAGAAGTTCCTACATCAGTGACATAATTCTTTATAATAAAAAAAGTCACTGCATTTTTTATTATACAAATATCTATTTTGCGATTGCTCGTACGTTTTTATAGCATTAAGTTTAAGACGTCATCGTAAAGCAACATCAATGTTGTTTGTATGATATTGTGGGTAGTTTAACAATGAACTTTTACGCGATATAATTTAAAGCTATAAGTATATAGCTATAACAAAAGCTGGCTACATATTTAGCTACACATAAACACCAAACAATTGGAGCGGGCGTGCTCGTAAAATGCGTAAATAATAACGAATTATTATCGATTACAATGTAGACGGGCATCCATGTTAAGAATGAGCTATTTCCACACAGAGACCACCTTTCTCGGTTACCAAATTAGCAAAAATAAAGGGCTTTTCACAAGCAAGAGGTAATTATGGCGTATTATATAGCTGAATCACAAATTGTTCTAGTTATTGTTGCGGCGGGCCCCACACACCACGACTGTTTATGCGACGAGCACGTACACTATACTTTGTCGCGCGACATCTGTTCAACAATTTTATCCGTCGCATTTGCGATTGAATTGACACTTATTACAAAGGATTAAAGTAGGATATCGCATAACAAGATGCAGAGCTGAAATCTATGAAAGACGTCTTTCTAATTTTGAAATCTACGTGTGAAATAGTTTTTATAAGGGCTTTATTTAGACTTTACAATGCCAAGGTTCCAGACATTTGTTCTAGTGCCAATGTCGATCTTTAGAAAAAAAAACTGCGACATAACTGTACTGATAACGGTTTTTATTATATTTGTAATAAATAAATATTAACCAAGCTTAATATGTAGAGATTTCTCAAAATATTTTTAACAGAAATTTTATCCATAACACGAAATTTTATCATTTATCATAAAATAATAAAACAATTGTCAACCCTTAGGCACGTCTATACCGGAGGTCCGATAGATAAAACCAATTTGTTAGCCCGCACTAACAAATTGATAACCATTTATTCAAGGACAAAGAGAGGTTATACAAAACTGAATTTACTAAATTCAATCTTCTACGAATGGAATAAAGTTTAAAATTGCGCTTTAAAATTAATAATACAAAAAAGTGATAAGTCTTTTGTAATCTTGCTGACGCCAAGTGAGCTTACAATAAGTTAATTGCATAGAAATGCATTTTTTACGTTGTCTGGGAAATTTTTTATTGTATTTTCGCCTACCTGTAACAAGAACAATACTCTATGTACCCAAAATGTACGAAACAATTCGATGACTCGGATCTGAATCATGAAGCAAAAATGTTAAGATATTTTCAAAGGATTTCCATAGTTTGTTCAATTGTTAAAAATCGATTAGTAAAGATAAACTGATTTAGATTATATTAAACAATGTAATCAGAAAGTCATACTGTTGTTAGTAGTAGTTTGTGTGTACACTAACTTTCGCCCGCGACGTCGTCCCAACGGAATTAAAGAAAAATTTAATAGCCTATATTAAGTTCTATTGTTCTACATCTATGCCAAATTTCAACGAGATCCATGAAGCCGTTCTGAAGATACCTTCTATCATACATCCATACATCCATACATCCAAACATTCACCATTTATTTTATTAGTAAGAAAGTATAGCATCATATTGTCTATTTAAATCATCACTCATAGTTATAATATAATAATTACACATAACTTAAGGAATTCTCCATGTATACTGTAAAACAACAAATATATTAATAGAAATTATAGGTTTGAAAATAAACAATCAGTTATTTTTGAAAGCAGAAAGAACACGAACAACAAAGGACTATTCTGGAAATGTCAACAGGCGTTTCCTTTACGAATGAGGCATGAGGAAACGCAAAGGAAGTAAAACAAGCGATTCGCAACAATGTGTCCGATTTATGAAGTCGTACGAATCGATTACAATCGAGTTAATGCAATGCAAGTATCGATTGTGGGACAAGAAATGTCGAAAGAGCTTTTGAAATGAGCTTCGTATATTACAATTGCACTTTAAAAATAGTAACACAATTATTCCGTATAAATTGTTTATAGTAATTTTAAATATGCATTACAATAGCGTCCGCATAATTGAAGATAAGTGAGACGAAGATCGCATATAAGTGTATTTATCTATCTTACTAAATTGGATGTATAGATATAGATGGATGTATGTTTGTCATAAGCTATCTCCAGATCGGCTGCATAGATCTCGCTGAAATTTGGCATAGATGTAGTACATAGTCTGGAAGAAGACATAGACATTCCTCGTGTACGGGTCCGCGGGCGACAGTTAGTCTAATATATGTGTATCAAATAAGTAAACGTGTAATGGAGGCGAATCGTTTCTACCCTCATTTGGCGTACAAGTCGATATCCCTCGTGATGGCGCTGCAATTTGCACCGCCGCTAGATGGCGTTTCGCGGAAAGTTTGCGCGGCGTCACGCGGCGCCGGCGCACTCTGTATGTAATTTATTGGTTATTTCGCTGTAATTGTATCCTTGCCGCCCCCTCACTAAATGTTTCTTGAAGTCGGCGTGCCGGCAACTATGTTCGCATTTACAAGATGCGTGCTTGATACTTTTTATTGCAAAAAATTGAAATAGATAAAAACATTGGTTAAGAAAGGAAAGAGAATACTATAGGATTCAAGTATTGTAAATAACAACCTTCTGATATCTAATTAATTAATTATTAGTAAATCCAAATCATTTGAGTAAGTGAATAAATATTAGATTTCGAATAACCCTTAACAATTCCAACTGGAATCTATTCTAATAAAAATTAATAAAACATAAGCCGTTGGTTTCTGAGACCAAAATATCTGTATAAAACATATCGTCATCCCTGTCATTATGTTTGACAAAACAGAGATAACAATATATTTTAAAAGGAGTTTTTAAATTCAGAAACCCACTGTAGGTTGATTACTATTGTTTACTTGCGGCTGGAAGCAGATATACAAGCAAGAATCGTAATTAACTCACGTCACGGTACTTAAGTATAAGAGTGGACAAACAGAGGTAGAGATGCCGCTGCCGGTGCTACCGGCCGGTTTCTAATTGTACCGATCGTGCACTTTCTATTTGTGATCTGATAATTCTAATATTGAGCTTGGCTTCCACTAATGAATATCTTACACGATTACTTACTATTAGTTGGTAATTCTGATATCTCTTATTCTGATGTAACGTAAAATTAATGATAATTTTCGACAAAAACATTTTTAAATAAATAATACTTATTGCCCGTAAAAATATATCTTTAATAGACATTTAGATTTTAGTGATATTTAGTTGCTATGCTATAGTAAAATTATGCATTTTATTTGGAAAAATACAACTAAAATCTTGTCATATCCTAGCATTGAAAAGAAACGCACGCAAAAAATTAATTATATTTTATAATTGGAGAAGTTGGGAACACTATTATCTTACTTCTTACTAATATTATAAATGCGAAAGTTTGGATGGATGAATGAACGTCTAGAAATCCAATTCGGTAATTATAACGAAGTAACGGCCTGAACCGAGGTTCCCGAGGGAGCCCTCGAGCTTAGTAACTCTTAAACGAAGTTAAGGCTAAGTGCCTTCTGCGCTCGACCACCTCAAGCCCGGTGAAGCTGTAAATGCCTCTTCAAGGCAAACAGTGGCAATCACAAAAAAAGAACGTCTATTAGAAGGTATCTCCGGAATGGCTCAACGGGTCTCAATGAAATTTGGCATAGATATGCAAGAAAACAAAGGGTAATAATTTATTATAGTTTTTAAATTCCGCGCAGACGATGTCGCGGGAGATAGTTAGTATAGATAAATTCCAAATCTGTTTTATCTATAATTGCAACAAAAACAATTCCGCATTACAATATGCAAAGATAAACTCACCGTGAAGATGAAATGCGTCAAAACGTTTTTGTTTTAAATACAATCGACTTAATATTATTCAAACGTAGTTCAAATTTATAAACTCGCTGAAAAACTTCGTATAGAAATAGGCGAATGTTGTAATCGTCTAAATGTAGAGGAATACAATAATACCAACGGAGGTCGAATGCCGGGGAAATGTAAAACACTATCTGTAATCCAACACTGTTAATACAATTTTAATTAACATATTTAAAAATTTATAGAAATAAGAACGAATGTATTCGTATACTGGAACAATTTGAACTGTTTGACAGTTCTTATAGTCCAGGGGTGGCCAACTTGATTAAACCGGAGATTTTTTTACTAATGAAACCCTGTGGGATCTACTTGTTACAAACTTCATGAAACCTAAAAAAAACACAACGTTATTTAGTAGAGGACATCAATGTAGTTTTTTTATTTTATTGCAAGGGAAAAAATGAACTAAAAATTATTCTTAGTACTTGTGTATTTGTATGTATTAACTTGTGTAAATATTTATATTTTTCGCCTTGCTATTACCGATTGGTCTAATAGTTGCGAATCGCGATTAACTGGTGGATCGCGTTCGGTTGACCGCCCCTGCGTACAATGCTGTTTACAGTGAATTATTAACCAGTTTTGTGTTTTATGTAAAAGTAATATAAAAGAGAAAATAACTACTACGACAATAAGACAATTTTAATTTAAATTAATTTAAGATTTGACCTAGTGGTCTATTTCAATGTAAACAAATAATAATTTTCTACGAGTTCGTTCAAAGCAGTCGCTATAAGCATTTCGCTCATTAATCATTCAATGTAAAATGTCGCGAAACTATAACGTGCTTTACCGCGAAACAATTACATTTGTCTGAAACATTCTGAAAATTACGTTCTCTGCTAACAAAATTTCTTTCTGATTACTATAATTTTTCATTGTTATTTAAATAGGTTAATTTATCTAAAACACACATATATATATACTTAGATCTGTTGTTTCTTTTTATGTCTACAACAACATACCGTGGGTTTCTGAGATCAAAATCTCCGTTTAAAACAGTGGTTCCCAAACTTATAAAAAAATATTTTCACATATTTAAAAACCACTAAAACTTCAAATTAAATTAATTATTTATTCTGACCTAGATATGTATATTAACTGAGAATTCTAAACGAAACTTTTACTATAACCCGCAACTTAAGACCTGCAGCGCCAACAAGGCGGCGTTATCGCCCACTTTGGGAAAGACTGGTTTAAAACATCGTCATCACTGTCATTGTTTGGACTCAGAAACCCACGGTAAGTTAGTTTCATTTACAACTAGCTGTCGCCCGCGACTAAATCCGCGCGGATATATAAATAACTTAATAAGTGTAGCCTTTGTGTTCTTTCAGACTATGTTCTATACGTATGCCAAATTTAATCGACATCCGTTCACCCGTTCTAGAGATATCTTCAAATACCCATCCATCATCACATCCATCTAAACATTCGTATTATATGAAATGATTATAGAATGAATAAATAGTATCCTATGTCCGTCTCCTGGCTCTAAGCACACCTCACCAATTTTCAGCCATATCTGTAAAGCCGTTCTTGAGTTATAAATAGTGTAACTAACACGACTTTCTTTTATATATAGATTTAGTTGACTATTCATCCGAGTACATTTGTCAAAATATTGTCAAAAAATCAGTTAAAATTTTTCACACACGGAAACGTAATGGTAAAAAATGTCATTAGTACATCCCGGTACTAATCAAACGTCTTCAATTTGTAGAAATAACAATAAAACGAAGAATATTTATTGTCGGATGCGAAATGATTTTGGATAAGATCCAACTCGCGCCGATTGTAAAGATCATCGGAATGTTTTACGGTTACATAAATCAATGCGAATTGTTTTATCAATGATTAACACGGTAACTAACATAAATCAAAATAAGTTATTAGCTTATTATAAATTAAGTTATTTATATTAATAATAAATACGTACGTAAACCCGTAACCATGAGAGACAGACAGAGAGTACGGATATCTATAAGCCAAAAAAATAATTTGCGCTGTCCCCACGTAAGTAGGAAAAGGCCAGAAAAATGATGAGTATAGGCGGTGGTATTTGCATTTGTTATATCTTATTCTTAGACCAGGTATGGCAAAATACTGGCAAGTTAGCTTTATTTTGGTCAAAATATTTATTATGCATTTCCAAAACAGTTTCAAATGGGTTTCTTATTTAATAATAAGATGCAAATGCGAGTGAACCCTACGCTACGGAATGTTTCCAAAATTAAAACGTCAAAATTACTTGACTCATTTAACTTTTTTTATTAAGATGCTTTGTTACGTAAGGCTTCGCGATCCGTTTCCAAGACCTTACGTAGAGCAACTTCTTATTTAGGTGAATCCAATGTGTAGTGTCTTACTTTAAAGCGATTTAGTTTAATCTTAA
The DNA here is from genome assembly GCF_000836235.2 of Papilio xuthus. Taxonomy (NCBI): domain Eukaryota; kingdom Metazoa; phylum Arthropoda; class Insecta; order Lepidoptera; family Papilionidae; genus Papilio; species Papilio xuthus. Next base: position 2,374,542 of record NW_013530507.1, on the reverse strand, counting down.
AGTATAATAATAATTTTACATTTAGATTTTAAAAATAACACAAAAGCCGCAAATCTAATTATAATAGAAAACGACTTTAATTCGCCATAGCTTATGATTGAGTTCGGTTGCTAGGCATTGTTTCACAGTGATTTAGTGAATCCTTTGATCAGAGCGACCCGCGCCGCAACATTTATTTCGTCTGAATGATATTAATCAAACACGTTTATAGCGGTCGCATACGAAATTAACTGCCGTAGATTAAATGCACGTTCCAAGAACACGGCTATCAAATATTTCCTATAATAAACTTACGACTTATAACCTAAACTAGCAGTCGACCGCGAATCCGTTCGCCCGGCATGAAAAGTAAACTTTATTAGTAGCTTATGTGTTCTTTTTAGCGAGATCTATGCAGTCGTTCTGGAGATACTTTCGAACAATCATCCATCCAAACATTCGCAATTTATAATATTAGTCAGATTTAGGGGAGGTCTATGCCCAGCTGTGGACGATATATGGCTAAGAAAGAAAGAAGAAGAAAGAAACCTCAGATTCTGTCTTCCATCATACATAAGACAATGATTACTCGCGACATAATATTTTTGGATAAACGCCAATGGTTAATGAATATTTGCTGTCATAAGACAATCCGCGAGACCATTTTTTATTGTTATCCGGTATTTTTTCTTATTCTAAACATACCATTTGGACCACATACATATACATATGTGTATTGAGAGTTGTGGTCAGAATGTGAACAAAAGTTACATGTTTTCTTCTTTTTGCATTATAATGAGGTTTTTTTTTAATTTTAACAAACTAACTAGTATAAGTAGGATCGCCAAAAAACTGATCGTTTTTTTGTGTTATAATTGTTTTTTCTCTGAAGCCTCATAAGTTCAATTGGAAGCGGATAGCGGTTGTTATATTGATAAATTATGTTTAAATTACGTTACGATTTAATTTAATATACTAGTAGCCCAGTATGTGATATCCAATTAGAGATTTCATGACATAAAATTTAATTTTTATGTTGTTAATTTTTGTGATTGAAATTTTAATCGAAAACCTAATTTTGACATTATAAATAACATATAAGTTACCCGAGTTATAGTTGAGCGAACAAGGGGACACGAAATCTCCCGCGACGTCTGTCAAATTAGCATCACAAACGAAAATAGCGTCATTCTAATTATTTTGATGACTCAAACGAAATACAATTAATCTTGCCCGCTTCTGTGAACTGTCGGAATGACGGACGGACTGAAATATCGTCGCATTTCGCGATGAATAAAGTTCGGAGTCGGATATCGAATTTCGATTCCATCGGTGCCGCGTATCAAAGATTTGGTTCGCGCCGTGCCCCGGACTGATGGAGCGCAGTACCGTCCAGACAGATCATTTAGCGTTACTTTACAACTTTGTTTTATAATTTAATCATTCAAATTGCTTAATTTATTTGCATTTGATAAATAGTTTTGGATAGCAAATGAAGATTTATTGCATTTAGAAAATGCTTTTGTTTTTTTTTTGTATAAAATAGTTTTAAAAAACTTTTTTTGTATATGAAATATTCTTCTGCAAATTTTGAAATATTGATTAAGACAATTGTAGCATTTGAAAGGTAATCAATCAAGTGTTGAGGATCGTCAGCCTCGTCAATGGCTTGTCTAATTCAGGAGCGGCTAATGTTCTTGTTATTTGTAGACGGACGGATATCAACTGTCCGGCTCCGGCATCCGACTCCCGGTAGCCGACGAGTCCGGGACCGCGGCCAACATCTGCGCTTACCTTGGATCCATTTACTTTCCGAATCCATTGCGATTTGAATTAAATTGTGGAATGAATGTTTCTGATATGAATTTTTCCAACTTAATTTCTTAATTGATCTGCTACTACTTAGGTTATGGTTTATTTTATACATGTAAGAATTACTATTTTATACACCTTAAATCTCTTACATAAATTTATTTACAAGTTCTTAGTATAGATTGGGTTATAAGAGTGATGTAACGTGTGTCAAACCATAGCATAGTTAATTGCTATCGAAATAATAGTAAAGCGTTGACACAAGACGTCTTTGTGCGACTGCGACTTCGTCTGTCCTTCGTCTAGCGACAGTCGTAAATCAAACGCCCCACAAATCGGCCGGCCGCTCACATCTTGCCACTACAAGTAGAAAAAAACCATCCCAATAATAACCACGGATCTAAACGCCATAAAAATATGATTTCGAGTGGGTTTTTAATCCCGCCGCGGTTTTACGACCGTATAAAAGTTGATTAATAATGCCGAGAGTTGTATTTGTTGGCCGCCAGAGGTCGCACAATGTTGCGTTGTCCCATATACACATGATATGCGATATTTTGACTGCTCAGCCAGACGTAATAAGACCTTTGCCTTCAATCACGTTTATACACATTTGACTCAATTACTCAAACCTTTGTTCGAAATGAATTAGGCGCGAACATATTTGCAACGAACTTTTAAATTGAATGATTACGAAATACCACATCACTCAGCGTGAAGTACGTACTGTACCTACAAGGTCGAGTACTACGAGAATACAATTAAATTATTACAAAGGTAATAAAAGATTTTGTTAATTATGAAACATTTTTTTTTTAATATAAGGTGGCAAACGAGCTAGCGTTTACCTGACTTTGCCGATGTTTTAATTTGTGGTTTGGTTATAATCTTTTTTTTTTAATTGGATAGCAGTAGCTACCTACTATATCATTAAAGTTATAAGATGCAACTCAGTTGTTTTAAACTAATAATTTCTATAATCACATGAATGTAGAACAATGTGTTCTTTATTTCTATCCAACAGTCTGTCTGTCACGTCGACGCAACGTCACAGTGTCACTGAAAATTTCATCGAAATTCTTTAGCATTGTTTAGCAATGACTTGTCTAACATCGCTTCAAGATATTTTTATCTCACATTTAAGAAAACGATATAAATAAAAATCTACTACCATGTTTTTTAGCTTTTGGAATAGTTACCTTTTTAATTATATTACACGATAATCCAACCATATCAAGTATTTGATTTTGTAATTTATGACAATTTTGGAAAATCTTTACATATTTTTCTAAATTTTTCTTTGGCTTGTAGGTTTTATGTGTACGATACTTTAGTTGGGTCTAATCAATTTTTTTTTGTGAGTAAAGGTTGCCACAAATTTTTTAGATAAAATAAAAGCTTTTCTTATTATAATATTTTCGCAATTCTTCCTTAAGAATGTCTTATTAGCTTCGGATCAGGGACGTCGGCCGGTCGGGAACGGAACGCGTAATAATTCTCGTTACGGGTCGAATTTATTCATTGGACATATATATTTTATTGTTGTGGCGGGCGCGCCGGGATCGCCGCGGGGCCCTATAAAATTATTCGAATAAATAATCGACGAGATCGACTCGTAATTAAAAACATAACTTATTAATAACCGTTTATTAATGCTGGCGGGTTTCGCGCCTCGCGCCGCGCGTCCTGTCAGAAAAAAAAATGAATTACCGTAGTTGTATCACATTCATCTGAATTTATATCACATGATAAATGAGGACAATTACAAGTAATAAGAATATTAAATAGATAGACATATCTAGATAATATTCATTCTTCTTTAACAAGGTTTTGATTAATAGAATATAAAGACTAATTTTGAAGAATTGTAAACCTCAAGTGGCGATGGGCCGGCCATATCGCCCGCAGAATGGACGGTCGATGGGGCCGCAAAGTCCTAGAGTGGCGGCCACGGACAGGTCGACGCAGCGTGGGCAGGCCTCCCGCAAGATGGACCGATGACCTGATCAAGGTTGCGGGAGCGTCCTGGATGCAGGTGGCACAAGATCGGTCATCGTGGCGATCTTTGGGGGAGGCCTATGCCCAGCAGTGGGCGTCTCATGGCTGAGTAGATAGATAGAAAGACTAATTTGACAAATATCCAATACAACTAAAGGACATATTAGATTAATTTAATTTGGTTATACTGTCGTCATCGATGATTTATCATTAAAATAAAGAATACAAAAAATACTGGTATAAACGTGAAAACGCAAAAAAAACTTGATTTCCAATTTCACTAAAGTCCACAAAAATATCCGAAATTGTGTAGGTATATTTGAGATTAGATTTTAAAAGCTAAAAAGTCTTTGAGTTCCAGCAATTTGTGTAAGACTAATCTACAGTTAAACAACGCTATAGATTTGACTAACAAACGCGTTACTTGACTTGTTATTTATAGCGCCACTCCAATAACGCTTGAATTACTGACCAGAACCTTCTCACCCGAGGCTCGACCTTTTGACGTTTAACACCAAGCAATTGCTTTCTTAGTTAATTTCTGTCAATGTTGTATTTGAATTAACTATTAATTTAACCTCTATTAGTTCAGTAACAAACTGTGATTTTAAGTTAGTTACCGGTTATTTTTATTTATTTATTTATGTTAAGTATTGATTAATGTTTGTTTATAGTAATGATAAAAATAGTATTTTGCAAACAATGAATAACGTTTCTTTGACGTTGGATAATAATACGATAAAGTTATAGCAGGTTATTTGTAGTACTATAATTAATTATTTCTTTGTCGGTTTGTTTATTTTGATAAATTCTAAACATATCAGAGTACAATCCGCACGAATATCGATTTATCACATACAAAATACGTTAGTAAATCGCGAGGCGTCGAATGATCTTTGTAATACGCAGAGAGATCTGTCTTCGGTTTCACAGCTGTGTACAATCGGTCGAAACAACAATACTCGACAAGGCGAGAAGAGAACAATAAACCGGTTGATTTATTTTAATAAAATAATTTATGGGCCCCGTACAAATTGGCCTCGGCGGGCTCGCTTATCGACTATCCACTCGATAAAACCGATGTCGATATATCGAGGAGTTATTAATGGTGAACTTATTGTATCGTTTTAATGAGATACATCGATATGAGTCGACCCACTCTACTAGTGTTGATATATTGCAATTTTAATTTTAAGAAAGTTAACGCTTTGATAACCTATCTAAAGATGTTATTTCAACAGCTGTCGCGGGCAACTCTATGTGTGTACTTAAAAAAATAAAATGATCCGTGCAGCCGTTTTAGAGATACCTTCTAACAAACATCAATCGAAACATTCGCATTTATAATATTAGAAAGATTAGATCGGTTACATAAATAGATACAGATACTCTTTTCTATATAGAGAAAGAAAAACAGATAAGTAAAGATAATGGAACGGACTAAAGATGTGTTTGTTATAAGATTTTAATAAAATATATTTGCTGGATTTGTGTGGATGTTCTCGAAGGTTAGCTAGTTGTTTTCATTGTTGTTATAACGTTTGTGGTAAAATGATCACGCAACTTACCTTTTTTTGGAGCGATAAGCATACAGTCTCGTAAATCGGAACGTCCATAACTCTCGGCCCTTAATTACGAATAAATAAATAAATAATTGAATGTGAGCGGCCGCGGGCCTAATCGATCGCGTCTGGAGGTGCTAACAAGCCTCACACCTTCGCTTGTTCAATCTGTACTCGATACAAACATACGATACATCGATGAATTACGAATCGATTTACCGCACTGTTTTTAGCATGACGTATTTAAATACCCACTTCTCTGAAATAAGTCTGTCTCTCTTCTTGCTATCTGTTGTGTCTCTTTTTTATACTTTTTTTTCTTCTTTTATCATCAAAGCTTAGCTGCCAGCATTAAAACCGTCACCGTCAACTTGTGGCCAAACATGTCAAGTTTGTTTTGCATTCAAAAACATTTATGAAATTGATACACCGTCCAAAGATAGTTGCGGTCGCGGAAGACGTCCCTATTGTTGACTCCATTCATTTTTTTCAGTGGACGATTGACGCGTATCCATTTCCCTAAGCCGAGAATAGTTGCCACCTCCGTTGGTATGAAATAAAAGGCATCACTCGTCGCGGCAGGCCATCGGGATATCTCGGGAGATGCGACAGATCGCCGCTCGTTAGAATGTAATTAGCTCACAGATCACTCAGTCGCACGTCTATTTCAATAATGAACGAATAATTTATAAACGATGTGATATTATTTACGCAAATATTTCCACAGGTATTATTTCGAAGAATTCATTGTCGAAACACATTTGTTACAGAAGTGTACGCTGGATTACGCAATTAATTAACATTTGATTTTATTTATTACACATCAAACAAACTACGAACAAATGATTTTTAGTAGAGCTATTTAAATTTGAAACAGTATAATAGTATTTAACTGCTCCGTCCTATAACTTAAAACCTTCAGAAGATCTTTTAAAGGATAAAAATAAAGTTAACAATATATGCTTACATCTCTATTAAAAATAATCGTGAACAAATCTCATCAGACACAATTAATTAAAATATATTTTTGGAATAAAAATGACTAAGATAAAAATATTTAGTATTTATTTCAATATGTCTAGAATAAACGGTCGCTAGAATATATTTATAAATTCACACAGTTTCATAGTGTTCGTAAACAAACAGCAATTAAGAGTGGAGTTTTGTTTAGATAGTCGTGGAATCATTGCGGCATCCAGGTCGGTGCGAAGGTGGAGGCTGGCTTGATGGATGAGCGTCCAAATTGCCTCGCCTATCCCCCCTCCCTCCTATCCCAGCCGCTAACGACTGCTGCCCAAAAGTGATTATTTATACAGCGCGATGACAGCACTTCCGACTTCTTTTTATACGTATGACAAGCATATCGAAAACATTTACGATTTACTGCAGATTTTTTCCCTGTATTTCACAAAATGATTCATAACGTTTTAAATTTATATAACAAACGGTGGCACGCAACTCCGTCCGCGCGTGATTAAATATTTTTAGTAACCTATGTTTTCTTTCAGACTATGTATGATGACAGAGAGATCCATGCAGCCGTTTAGAATAGATACCTTTTAATAAACATCCACCCATCCATTGAAACATTCGGATTCATAATATTAGTTTGATTAGTAAGAATTACGTTTATAAGCTACAAATAAGAGGGTTATCATGTATTTTCATTTGGACTCTACACCTTTATCGCTTTTGCTATATTAATTCCATAGGCGTATGTGCTCGTCGTTTGCTCTATTAGTAGTGAGTCATTAATTTTCTTTATAATTTATCCCAAACGTACTCTACTGACACTGTCTTCTAAATTTGTTTTGTCTCTCTTCGTTCATCTTTACATGTTCTAAAATTATGACATTAAAGTAGGTAAAATCAAATGAATGCGTTATTTTTTTTATTCTAAATAAAACCTCGTTTCACAAAAATAGATGTTATAATATGTATTATCTATGCACATGTCAGTTCTGTTTTTCAATATTCTATGTCTTCTCACTGCATTAAAGTGGTAATAACTGTACCAAGTGGTCAGAAATTATCCATCCGTATATGTACTAGTTGTCGCCCGTGTCTCCGTCCGCGCGGAATTAAATAAAACATAATTAGTAGCCTATGTGTTCTTCCAGACTAAGTTCTATATGCATGTCGAATTTCATCGAGATTCCTTCAGCCGTTTTGGAGATACCTTCAAACATGCATCCATCCATCTAAACATTCGCATTTGTAATATTAGTAAGATTATGTAAAACATTGCAACACACATTTTTTTACATTAACTTGTACATAACAAGGTGATTCTCATATCTATTTACAAGGCGATAGAGTGAGGCGCGGCGGGAGACAGGAAGCAAGATATTAATACCATGATAACCATAATACGATCCTTTATCTCTACATGCAACAACAAAGAGCTTCTTATCTACAATCGAATGCCTATTACATTGTAATTTGATTATCTCTAATGTCAAAGATCAAAGAATAAATATCTTTTATATTTATAAAACGAAACGTTGTCTAATGTCGTTGTATTCGACCAATTTTGATGGATAACACCTCGAAAAAGGAGTATTTTGCTCCAAAACATCTTCTCTGGAAGCATTTACATCTCTCTCAACCGGAAAATTTACTAATATTATAAATGCGAATGTTTAGATGGATGGATTTTTGTTTGAAGGTATCCCTAGTACGGTAACGGCTGAACGGATCCGGCTGAAATTTCTCCTACACGTAGAACATAGTCTGGAAGAACACATAGGCTACTACTTAAGTTTTTTTTTAATTCCGTGCAGACGGAGTCACGGGCAACAGCTAGTAAAAATATAAATTTAAGATGTCACGAGTTGTACTCCTTCAAAGGAATCTATTTAAATTTCATTTGCTGCTTTCAATATTGACTACTAAACCAATACAACAATGCTACTGGTTTGTTCATTGTTTAAAAGATAGTTATGAAGAACAAGAAAATCAGAAATTGACCCTTTAGTTATACCTTTCCCAATCATTTGCTGCTGAATGTCACCCCGACTCTAGTCGTTTATGTTAATGCCCCATTGTGACCGTCGCCTCATTTGTCCCTACGACTATTGTCAAACAGTGTGCCCTTTGACTCCATTGTGAGTTTTTTGTTACTACTGCGCTGGATTATTTTATTTCCTTTATGTGTTATAGCGCTTTGTTGACTCACACTTTTATATTGAAACGGTACTTTATAATTTAACGATCCCTTGTATAGATCATTTATGATTGAAAATCCTATTAAATATATACTATTTCTAAGTTTAAAAACTTCAATTCAAAGTATAATGTCTGTATTTCGATCGAAATTACTTTTAATTCAGTAATCATCAATAGCAAGATCAGAATAAAAAAAATAGAAATCTCAGGGATTATTTTTGCTCATATAGGTACTATTATATTTTGAACCTTTTTGTGTAGACCTCTTAAGTAATTGTTTTTCTTTTCATTCTTTCCTAATTCTATTGTTCCTTATTATGTTTTTTGTTTGTTTATAATTATAAAATCGAAAGTTAATATATCATTCAAGTGTCAACTACTTCCTCTATATAAAATACTTAACCATGCATTTGCATTATTAAATCGTAAACAATGAAAGAGTCTATCCATCTCAGGTTAAAACATGTTCAATTTTGGAATATCATAAATTCGAAGTGACGCCTTGAAAGTGCATCGTCACAGCGACGCCTGTCCCATTGTGATTCAAATGAACTAAGACGAGGAGATACACGGTGGCATTCTTCGTTTCCGCACCTTACTTCGTCCTCAGTATCAGTTAGTTTTAAATATTTCTAACGTACTTTATCCTACTCCCTCTGACCATAGGGAACGCATCAGCAACCCTTTAAACTGCTGAAGATGTCTATAGGTGGACATCACTTCGTTATTAGGGTTCCCAACTTCTAAACGAAAAAAAATGGAACCTTTATAGGATCACTCTGTTGTCTGTGTGTCTGTCTGTTAAGACCATTTTCCTAGGAACGCGTGAAGGTATCAAGCTGGGATTTATTGAGTTAAACCTGCTTGTTTGCTCTTTTTCCACATAAATTATCGCCTTTATTAGAGTAAACAAATTGTTTTATAACGTGTCATTTTGTCAGAGTCTTGTCCCACTATTCTAGTCACGATTTCATTAGATTGTAACACAATGTAGAGATAATTCATCATTAAAATTAATTATCATAAATTTTGTACAACACGACAACGCGTGTATCTAGCATAAAGTTACGTTGATATTGCTATTTCTTTTTATACACATTGTATAGTAACAATTAGCAACATTGTGTGCCGAACAAAAGAAATGATAAACAAAATTAAAGGTTTCCAATGATATTTTACGATTCCCGTAAGCGACAACAGCCAGTCGTAAAAACTAAATAGACGGTGCGGCAATAACTAACACGATACTTTATTTCGAAGAAACTTTAATATAGTTTGTAGGTATTCTTAATGCTAGAATTAAATACTCAATATTTAAAGGTCTAATACATGTTTGTTATAATTACGAGTACATTCAGATTTAATTAGTCTTCATTTTTAAAGTACCTATTCAAAACTGACGGATAATAATTCTGAGCCCGAAAAATGCTTAAACAACTTTAATAGTATACGAATACGCTTGTGTATTCTTTTATTTTGTATGAAACTTAAGTATTTTACTTAACATGTGTGTATTATACAAACATTAATAATACGCAATACGAGAGGAATCCGTATTATAATCTGAAATTGTTGCACCACTGTATATGGACTGACTTTCACAATTGGCAAGGTTTTGTTAGGACTTTGTACAACTTTACGGCCGTCGATAGTTGCCACCATCATTTCAAGGATTCCATTGTTGCATTCATCGCAATGATCTGCCATAGTCGCGTCGCTTTTCAGCCGCATCCGACATTTCCATTGTTGCAATTTTATTGGCAGTGTTACCGTCGCCGCGCGGATCATAAACCACGCAACAGCATTCGATACTATCCACCACGACGGCGGTGCGGCGCAGATGGGATGCGCGACCGCACCGCAAGTATTATCGGGAACCGAAGCCACCGCAGCCGCGGATTTCATACGTTTCTAATAAATTGATACGAGGCGAGGTAGGACGAGCTCCGGCCCCGCCATTGGCCGAGGCGTTCCCCAAGGTTCGATACTCGGGCCCGGTTGTAAATCAACTTTACAACCTTTAATTACAGATATTTGCTTTCTCATGTGGGTGTACGAGATATCGGAGGGTTGTGCTCGCGAAAATATCGCATAATAATGGGTATTGACCCGTAATGATTCGCCCGTAGGTACTATCGGCCGCCTTTGTCTCGATGGTTGGAGCGAGAGAATATTCTTTTCAGAATGATTGCCAATTACATCGAATGGCCCCTGAATTCCACGGAGATATGCAAGACGTAAATGCGTTGTGCAGGTTTGATTTGAGTCAGCGTATATAAATGATTTATGCGATATTAAACTAAACGCCTGCAAAATAGTGACGTATTTGAGTGTGTTTTTTCGCTCTTTCTTTATTTATTACTTAACTGAAATGTTTAATTACCCTTTTTTAATTTTGCGATCAAAGTGCGACCATTGACTTGATAAAGTTGTCAGTGTGCGGGATATATCTAATAAGAAATGTAATGGTGCGCGAGCGCAGTTTGCCACTTTGTTGCACCGGATAGGGCGGCCGCCATTTTAATGTCTCTCAGACGGAATTACGCTGGATTGTTCTCAAGTTTACTGCTCCCCTCGTGATTGATCGTCGTATCCTCAGCCTTATGTCATTCTCGCGCCGTATCTCTCGGAATTTGTACTACAAGCAATAAATACATATTGAGTTATGATAACTTCGCGGGTGAAATTATTGCGTCCGAGCTTTTGCGTTCGTATTGTGCAAGTTGTATGGAGCATTAAGAAACATTTTTATCATCTTATTGTTTTATTTTCGCTTTTATTTTTATTCTTCTTACAAATTGCAATTTTCGAAGTGTGGAAATTAACACTAGAGGTTGCCGTGCGCCTAAATTAAAACTCTCTTCGGAGCTGCAATAAATTCAACCGCTCGTAAAATCATAACGATCGCCTAAACAGAGGCTAGCTGTCGTTTACGGTCCTAATGTACGAATTTAAAATACCGACCAGTACATTACTTAAAGATTTCATAGTTTGATTATAGTTTTATGCTAACCTTTATAATGTCACTTTTAAATGAAAAAAAATATTTGGAAAAATTAAAATAATTTTTAAAAGCAAAAAATTAATCATAATCTACAAATGTTCATTAACAGTAGACAAAAAGCACTTTATATATAAAATTTTGCAATTAACAAGGTACATATAACTGGTAATTTATATTCATATAAAAGTTATTAATACTAAAATAACAAATTGATGTTACTGCACTTGATGTGGTTGCGTTTGTCACCTCGACATTAATTTCTACGTCGAATCGTAAACATTTTAGTGTCGTATCATTTTCCTTATGTTTTACATTACCGACGCATTTACTCTTATTTATATTTATAAATATATTACCGTGTTATATTGATTATACGCTACAACAAATAGTCGATATATCAATTATGAATTCATATTTACAGAAAGACATAATATGGATTAGAACAGGCTAGCAGCAGTGGGGGGTATTAGCTTAGTTATAGAGTTTGAATTGGTGTGCGCGGGAAGTTGCTAGGTACAGTCTATAGGCGAGTAATTGAGATCGATCAAGTCGTGAATCGAGTTGGGCGGCGCAATCAAAAGCGTATCAAGCCAATGAGAGGCCGGCTGCGCGTCTCGCAAGCGCGCTATTGGCCGGTCGCAGGGCCGAGGGGTATAAAGGCCCTTGATACAGCTTCGATAAGCGGGAGGCGTCGATTCTTGCCCCGATCGATTATCGTCCGTGTCGCTCCCAACTTTTAATCGAATCTCTATCTTATATCAACATCGCATCGTTATAACTACATACAGATTGCAATCGCTTCGAAAGTTCCACTGTTACAATGATGATTCATACGTAACAAAACTTTACAAACGTTTCGTATTTAACGTCTTTATTGAGAATGAGTATTTCAAAACCACAAAATTTGCGTGAAACCTAAATCTGACCGTAAAATGTTACACCAAATCTAATTTCGACTACTTAAAAATTCGAATAAGATTAAAGGAGCTAATCGTTAGTTATTTACAACCCTTTATCGAGAGATCGGGGGGCGTCGGGCAGAGGATTTATGGCACAAGCACATTTGTTGTACAAAAGAGTTAGCTGCTCTAAGCGACATCGATTGCCAATAAATATCGCTGGAGGTGCGAGCGACGCTGTGTGCAACTCTGTAGCTATTGCGGCAAAGAATCGCGCGCACCACGTCATAAACCTGACGCCCGTCCATAAAGTGAAATTCATAATACAAATTTAGCGTAAGGTTTTCGTAGGAAAAGCAATAATTTGTCACAATTGGGCGCGATTAGATCGGCTCCGGCGGCGATTTAGCATACGTCGTAAATTACTGGTTAACCGACCCAATCGAGTGTACGGCTTGAGTGTACATTGGTTGTTGGATTGGGGGGGGTTTTAGACTCTGTAGGGTTTTAGCAGCCGCGCGGCCGGGCGGTTGGACACACGCGCGTCGAATCGCGCGTTTTCCGCCGGCGCGCGGGGCGCGGTTTGTGGAAATCGTTATTAGGCTGATCGCTTTCATAAACAATAGCTTTTGTCCGCCGCTTCTCGCAACCGAGTTGTTATTTGTCCGGATAACGGGTCGCTTTCCGCCGGCTCCGTGTCTGATAACACGTTCCGCGTCTCTGCAATTCCGTTTAGAAACTATTAGCCGGTGGCGGGGCGCGGAGGGGCGACGCGGGGAAAAGCGCTGGTCGTGCTTTATCATTAGCTCGCTCGATCAGCACGCGATCGCTCATTTGCCCTTTGTGCATGTTTCCCTTCCCAGTAGTAATAATTTTAATGCTACACCTATTACCTTTATCTTGAGAAATTATAAAACAACTGTATTTCGTATCGACTTAAGTTCGCCATTTTTAAATCATCGTGAAATTAAAAACTCGTTTGACAGAAATAGCTAAATTAATCTTTTTCCTAATTGACCCGAACAATCAAAATTAAAATTAAATTATTGAATAAGTAGTTGTAGTTATTCTGCCCTTTTATATCAGTTATCTTAATCCATTAAGTTAGATCTAAGTATCTTTGTATATATGTCTCAAGGTCACATCATATTGACTTCTTATTAACTTTTAAACATTTTACACGACCCTAAGAATGACTTTTGTTTATCTCATTTCCTCATTTACTTTTCCATCGCATCATCCAAAGTTGCCTTGAAACATGAAAGCGGCAATTAATCTCGGAAGAGGCGACGTTTGCCCCCATCTGCTAAGCCCCCACCCATTCCAGATAACCAACTCCATGATTAAGTGCAGACGGGAAGGCGTACTGACAAATAGGCGTTTAGGTATTCGTTAATGCCTCGCTCTCATCAATAAACGATCGCTTTGCTCGGGTTTTCTCCCCCTTCTACATATACCTACCTATATATCAAGTTAGAAGCCTTATTCATTCTAATGAAGGGGATACAAGCATCAAGAGGACCTTTTAGGTACAAATTGTGGAAATTAAATTTGTAAGATAACATATATAACTACCATAATATCAGATAATAGAATTGATTTGCGAAACGTAATACAAAGAGAATCTTTATTTAACATTTAGTAGGTTATGTGTATATCTCTACAAAACTAGAAAGCGTGTTTAAGTTCAACGCTTCGACGTCACATAATCCGGGCGTTGTTTAGCCGCCAAATTACTGTAAATCAAGTGTTAAGTGGTGTTAAGCGGCCGCTAGTACTTCCGCGGCCACCTAGCGGCGTGCGCCGGCAATGCGCCTCGTAAACCGCTGTCGATCTGCACTCGTAAATCATCGATCTTGCGATGCGATGCGATTTGGCACGCTCTCCCGGCTTTACGGGTCTTACGGGCTTTATGAGTTTTACGGCCCTTACACGATGCGGCTGTAAAGGGTTTTACAGCGGGAGCGCACAACGATCTGACTTACGGCGCGACGCTCGCCCGCGAAGCTCGTTTCCTTGTCGTTTGTATCGCTTTGATCTGTACTCGCTTCTTGTCTTGTTCGGAACCTAAAGACAGCTCGACTGTAGTTGATCGACGTTGTCACGTGTTGTTATCCAAATGAAAAAGACAAAATACTGCGACTTTGATTAGAATAAAACGATAACAATCGTCAAAAAAATCATAATCATAACTTATTTCCTTTAAATTCACTCTGACACGTTTTGTCGTAATTTTACTTTGCAATCTTTGCATATTTTCTAAGATTAAATTCCATTGTTGCAGGCACTCCTATAAACCGGCTGCCGATAATGGCGAAGTCCGTGCTGGATCTATACGAGCTGTACAACCTGGTGATAGCACGCGGCGGGCTCGTGGAGGTCATTAACAAGAAGCTGTGGCAGGAAATCATCAAGGGTTTGCGACTGCCATCATCCATCACCTCCGCAGCGTTCACACTGCGTACACAGTAAGTATTCTAGCGTCACTCAAGAACAATAGACAGTGCTGTGTATTTAAAATTTGTGCAGCGCGTATTGGGCGTAAAGTCCACCAAAAATTTGACACTAATTTTGACATAACTGATGATGACGACAACGATAGTGCTTGATTACAAATCCTGCTTAGTACTGTACTGTTATTGTTTAGACACACTGTCAAAATAGACTCTACACCTCTTTGTACGCCTTAAATTGGTTTTAGTAAATTTATTTAAGGAAAAAAGACCCCATAGATGTTAATACATGAGGATCGTTTCTATTTGAATGTTGTACAACTGTATTTGCTGTAAAGTTTGCAGATGCTTATTCCCAGCCGTATAAAATGTACTTCCACATGGTTACTTACGCGACTTAAAATAGACGTAGAACGTAAACATTAACTACTCACTTGACATTAATGTTTCCATGTATCCTGAATTCGTTTTACACCATTAGACCGTATAGATTTATTTGTTGCTTCGGTCAGATTCTATTCGAGTGTTCTAATATACATCAAAAAAGGGTTCATATATTTGTGTGGTCCAAGCCGGGAGCTTCGTTTCTACTTTCTTTGTGCGTACATTTAAATTCTCACGAGCTGTAGACAAAGCGTCGTCCACAATGGCCACGTACGTTCAGCGCGACAATATGACAAACTTCATAATTAATATCCTCTAACTCATCTCGACCAATATAATTTCCTATTTATCATTCAACTCAGTTCCTTCACCTCGTCTATTGTCGGTCCAACATAAAGGTGTCTTACATTTAGTATTCAAAGTGGGCCCGTTACGCATGACGCGAGGATTTCCAGTCTGGTTTGTGATGTCTGGCTACTTTCAATGTATTTCTGCGACTACTGTTTACTCTTATGTAAGAAAATCTTTTAATGCAGATGCATCATGTTGATTAAATTAGTTTATAAGGGCTTCAAGTAAAATCTATGTTTCCATTGCAGTGTAATTTCAGTGTCCAAAAGTCTTGTTATCAAACACAGTCATGTATCAAACAAAAACTCTTAATATATTTTAAAATATTCATGGACTCAGGGGAAAAGGTTTGGCTTAATAAAGCACTTATTGAGCTAAAATTATACTGAAAAAAGAAATGTGTCGTCTCTCAAACGTCGTTGACCGCGCATTAAATCATAAACCGTTAATGACGAATGTCGTATAATTTAACTCATCCATTTGACAGTTTATGAAAAGGTAGCCAGTTTTTACGTCGCGTCGGGCGACTCAAAGATTGTCATTGTATTCTCGCATTAAATATGTGAACATTTCCTATGACTGATGGTAACGAACGTTTGACAATATGCTCTATAAAATTGACTCTACTTTAAATGGGATTAGAGATGTAATGGCTTGTTCTATTATACTAATAAAGCGTTTGATCTTCATTGAGTTTAGAGATATGATTTAAAGGCTTGTCACAGTGCAAAGTACAAAGCTGGCGACACTAACATTCACTATAATATAACTATTGTTCGTTTGTCGAGATGCCGAAACTTGTCTTAAATATGAAGCTCTAAAATGTAAACTAACTAAATCAAATGAAGAAGAAAAATGAGGGGTGTTGGAAGTAAATTCGCCGACATTAACGCGAATCACAAAAACAGAAATTACCTCCTAGTAAAACATGATATTTTGAAGTTCTTTATTTATAAATTTAATTCGAATAAAACTCACAATAGAGATGTAAAGAAGATAAGTTCAATGCGACGCTGCGTAGAAAAAAGCAGGATAATGAAGCTTCTTCTTTCTTATCCATACTTGGTACGATTCTCTTAGGCTATTAGATTAATATTTCTTAACGTTGTTTTTTTTTATATACAGATACATGAAGTATTTATACGATTACGAGTGTGAGAAGAAGAATCTGTCGACGCGCAGCGAGCTGGACGCGGCCATTGAAGGCAACAAGCGCGAAGGTCGGCGTGCTTCAGGACAGTACGACGCGCAAGCGGCACTCGCTATGGTCAGTATACTCGTAGTATACACGGTGTAGTGTGTATGTACAACATCATCAGCTCACTATACTTCTCCATTAAGTGTGTCGAAATCTACCCTTAGTTAGGGGAGACTGAGACATGAGTCAACTACGTCGTCAAAGTGCGCGTTGATTGACTTCACACATATCTTATGTGGTACATGTAGCTATCTAAATTTTAAATTTTAAACCAACAGTCGATTATTGTTGGATGGTCTTCAGCCTTTCAATGAACTCTCTTGTATGCACTAAAATAAAAACGCAATAAATTTGAAAAAAGTCCTTGTTAAAATTATTGCATCATATTTTTCTCAATTGATTTTGCTGTCACAATAAAGGCGAGTATTTAAGTGAATGTTTCATTGTGTTGCAGCCATCATTGAACCGCGGCGTTTCGCTGTCGATGCCGCTGACGCAGCCGCTGGCGCTGCCGCTGGGCGCGGTGCCGCGGCTGCCGATGCACGCGCCGCATCTACACGCGCACGACATCGAGTACCGCGTGCGCGAGTACATGAAGATGATACAACAGCAGCGGGACCTCATCAGAAACGGTACATACACTAACATTCTATCATAAATCACTCTGAAGCAATCCGCCGTGAAGACCACGCGCCTTTTACTCATCGTCAACGCGTGTAGACCGCGTTGTTACTGCTTCAAAGCTGTAGCATCCTTTTGCAATGGAAAGAAACGTTGACCCAAGCTGTTTGTTGACCAATTTGTTTCTTTTATAAAAACGTCGATTCATATAACGTATTTAAACGTGAGATAAAAGGCTATAAGTTAAGGCATACTTTTACTTTAGTAACCAAATGTTAATTTACAGGGTCAGAATCGCCTCCTGGTAACGGTGGTACAATGATGTCGCCGCGAGAGGCTGCGCTGAGCGCGATTGACGTGTCGCGCCTCACTCTCTGGTCTCTCTACAACAACAACAACAACAACAGCCCGCAGCCAGACCTCGAGCCGCAGCGGTACGAGTCTGTATTTTACTCCATTTTTTATTTTTTTTTATTTTATAAGTTTAAGCTAATAAATAAATATAAATAAGAGGGAATCGTGATTAAAAAACATTTAATGTCTACAACCATCTGCGTTAGATTAACATACAAAAATCATTAGCGAATATTAAGTATGATTTTTGGATAACGTTATATAGCTCAATTGACTAGAGACGCTGTTATGACAGTATAATACATTAAAATACTTTTTTGGTATTATTTGATAACAAAATATTAATAGAATGGTTCTATAATTTAAGCTAATAATTTAATTTGTATTCCAGTGAAGCGTTGAATCTGAGCGAGAGTCCGAACTCGACAGCGAGCGGCGGCAAGCGAGAGGCGTGCCGCTCCCCGCCCCCGCCCGCCAAGCGCCGCACCCCGCGCCCGCCCTCACCCTCGCCCCGCGACACCCCGCCGCGACACCCGCACCCCGCACACGCCCCGCACGCTCAGCACCCCGCACACCCCGCGCACCCCGCACATGGCAGCCACGGCCCGCAAGCGCACACGCCGCACATCAACGGCAACGCCAACGGACTCAACAATGGCGTCAACGGTGCCGCATTCAAGATCACAACCAGAGGTAACATACACATTTAAATTAAGGTCTAGAATATATGATTCATAACATAATCTATTAATAAACTATTAGGCTATGAGACCCTTGCCGATTTGCATATATTCTTGTTTTGAGTGTCGCAACTAACTGTCGCTCGCGACTTCGTCCGCGCTGAATAAGTAGCCTATGTGTTCTTCCAGACTATGTTCTAAATCTGTGCCAAATATCATCAAGATCAGTTGAGTCGTTCCGTAGACACCTATCTAACATCCACCCATCGATCTAAACTTTCGAATATATAATATTATAAAGATCGTGGTGTATATTTTAATGAAACCAAATTACAATACTTTTTAAGAAATTTTACTGTTGCAGGCCAACAACCGTACCGACATTTGTTTTAGATTAGTCGAGCTAATAATAAACATGATTTACAGGTGATGCAAACACAGGAGACCAGCAACTCGTGGTCTCAATAGAGCTGAACGGTGTGACGTACGAAGGAGTTCTGTTCCCCTCGCAGAGCAACGGTCAGGCCGCTCACAGGCAAATGGTCTCTTAAATAAAACCTTTTTACTGACATTTCAGATCAAGAAATACTGGCTGGATAGACATAATGTGTTGAATAACACAATGTTGTTTTAAATAAAAAAAAAAACAAGCGAAATATTTATGTTAGTATGTGAAATATGGCGGTCAACTGTTACGTTAAATAACCAGCTATTAGTTAATCACGTTATAACGAATGCGAAAATCTCTGTTAGTAGTTTTTATGGTTTACAAATTATTTTAACATCTTATAGGTTTGATTGTTATATTCGAATTTATGCTTACACTAAAAACTACTCAATATTAATAGAGATTTAAGTCGCTTTCACGAAGCCGTGATAATCACATTTTTGTACAGCTATCTGCCATATTTACAGTATTTGAATATGAACAATTCATATTCTAACCTACAAATTTTAAATCGATAACATTTTATTTAATTAATTTAAAAAATTACAACAGATTAAAACAGTTTATAACGTGAAGTAAACTTTTCTTAGTTTGTTCATTTTATATTTTTAATGGATTATTCAATATTATGTAATTTTATAGATTTTTTTCACTGTTTTGATTTATTATTTCGATAGTAAATTTAAAAGAAATAACTAAGAAAACAATTGAATATTAAATCGAAATTTTTCATTTTTTAACAAAATATTTTTTTAAATGTCCACTGTCTAAAAAGTTTCAGTACAGTAAAATGTATTTTTTTTTTAAAAGATAATTTTATATTTTTAATTTGTCAGAAAATGACAATGTAAATATAGTTCCATATTGAGCTATGTTATTTATGAGTTTGATATTTTTGTTCGTATGCGTGTTAACTCGGTGGTGTGTTCGTTTGATTTTTTTTATTATTGTGATGTAAATTTTTGTAAATAGCCATCTCGTGTATAGTACATAGCTTGATTCATGTATGCTTGTGATTTTTAGGTACCTAATTCTTTTAGGATGGTGTATATTTTCTATTGTGGACTCTGTCAGTATTTTATTAGAGTTTAGTTATTTATAGTATAGTTTATAAGTGTCTCAACTGTCTGCAAATGTTTGATAATTTTTGTTAAAAAATGTGAAACTAAATTTTATATGTTTTTTGTATTGTCATAAAAATAATAAAATAATGATTTTATTAAATATCTCGAATAATTTAGAAAGTAAATTAAGTTTGAACATCATTTCCGAAAATTCTTAATAACATTGACTTGATGATTTTGACAGAAGATAAAAAAATTATAACTGACAGCTAACCTAAAAAACGTCAACTATCTATATTTGGAAATATTACTTTTTTTAATACATGCAATTATGTTAAAAGCATTTGAATTATGCCACTTTGTTATTTATTTGATTATCTTCTGTTTTTAAATTAAATTAAAAACAACGCCATCTATGAATCTGTCAAGGTTAAGATAGGAAACATTAACTACTTAAAAATATGGCCTCGGCCGGTGCACATAATTGTTAGGAAGTTTCAATTTATGCCATTTACTTAGTGTAGTAGATTTTTAGAGTAGAATGTAAGTTTCAAAGTGATTGTAGTTGACAAAATAGGCGTGCAATTGAAAATGGAAGCAATATTAAAATGCTCGAATGTACTGTCTTTGGTATCGAAAAAAACAGTAGGACAAAAAAATTGTTGAAATATATTAAAAGTTTTTTTTTAATAATAACTTGCTATCAATTAAGATTTAATGATATGTAATGTAATCTAGTTGTTAACAAAATTGGGCTGTAGGAAGTTTTTTGCTTAGAAAGATGTGGAATTAAAAGATAAACCAGTCGAATTGGGTGATATTTCCTTTGTAGTGCAATATGCCCAGTTCATAGCTCCAAATGAATAATGTGAATCACAAAATTTAGTATTCGTAGTACTTGTTGTAAAAATAAGAAAGTGCTTTGTAAATGACTGATTTAATATTTTATAGTTAGTTTATTTAAAGTATTTAATTTTTAAACATTAACTTGTATAATTGAATTTACAATTTTTTTTTAGAGACACATTATTCGAGGTAGGTTCGGTACATTCCGGATGTACGACATGCGAACGAGCAGTGGCCTAGTGCTGGCCTCCGCCACTAGGTGGCGTTAGCGGTTTTCGTGTTACACCAAAAATTTTTGATGTATTCAAATAATATACATGAATAAATAATTTTAATTATGAGAAGCCTTTTTTATTTTTATTGTATAAACTATCTATTTCTTTAAAATCTAAAAGTTAAAACAGCGATCTGTCTAAAGTCGTAGTCGACTAGATGGTAGTTATAGGAAAAAAGCTAACGAACAATATACGAATAATGTCGTTCCAAATAATACGAATATCCATTTTTGAAGATGTAAATTAAATGTTAAAATTAATGTAAAGAGCTTTGTGTATTTTGTAAATAGAAAAAAAAAAATAACAAAGGTATGGATCAGTATAATACTCACTAGGGATAAACAAGCAATTTTGTTTTTCATGAAAAAAATTGTAATGTATGTAAATGTTTTCTAAAATTTCTTCATTGAAAATACCGCCATCTAGGGTTTACATTAAAGAATACGACTATCCCACTTGACTACTTCTTTGTGGTTGTACTCAAGAAAATGTAGATGGCGCTTAATACGGTTTGATTGCGAAAGTTCCTATTTGCGGTATTATTTTACAGACTTCAGAAAAGTGTTTTCGAATTCGACTGTATGTAAGTTTTGCGCTTCTATGTAACTGTGTAATCTGGTCGGACTCTGTTGGTGCAGACGGAAGTACGAAATGTTGGTATACTGGAAACTTGGACAATTGTTATGTTGGTAGATTTGTAGGAGAAATTGAAAGTTGTAAGTTAAATTGTTGGAGTAGTACTACTTCGTCAAACAGTAGGGTTGGAATAATCGAAATATTTCACCGCAATAAATTAAACTGTGCTTTTATTAAAGTTGAAATATTCAGTGTTATAAGAACAGCAATAAGTTTTGTGCAAACTGAGCTTAAGTGGCTTTAAGTGTTGTAGTTTTCATTTATAGCTCTATAAAGTTTAACTTAATCTAATAAGACTTTATATAAGGTTACTAGCAACCTTTAAATTCATGTTATAAGTAATAACTATTTGATATATAAGTTCATAGAAATACAAAATCATTAACAAAGGTGTTAAATTGAATAAAGCCTTTATTCTCTGACTATATAGTTTTACAATATTGACAATTTATTTTCTGAGAAATAAACATATAATTTATATAGTGGTTTATGAACAGTTTTATCATCCTGGATCCAGTTGCGTTTGTTGAAGGTTGTGCTTTGAAAAAGGCCTCCCCTACTTTGTTCTACATTTTTCTATCGGGCGCTAATATTCTCCATCCCTTTGGTAAGTCATCTTCCAATATTTTTATTTGTCATCCTCTTTGCCTTTACCATTCTATGGGATACTAATAAAATTAATAGTAATTGTATTAAAAACCTTATCATTCTACATAAATTGTCGAGAAATTGAAAATTTTTATTAGCGACAATACGAGAAAAAATGCAACTTATTCTAAGTTCCAAATAAAAGTATGAATATTGTAAACGATGGATAGTCCTGGCATTAAACCCTAATAATTATAAAAATAAATAATTATAACTAGTTTAAGACATTACCAAATCAAATGTCAGAATTATTAATGAGGGGACATAAACGTTGACATTTTAGTAAGGCTAGTGTTGTGCCAGTACACCGTCATATTATCGGATTTTCTTCCTAACACTGGGTAACATTTTTAATAAAGTTATAATACCTAGTTAGCATTAATGGCTAAACTAGAGGGAAGGTTGTTTTACACTATAAAGAGTTTAAAGCTTTCGCCAGTGTGGTTAATGAAGGTATATGGATATCTAATTACTAGTAACGAGCATTTTCATGCACAAAGGAAGTGCTTGTGCGTATTTTAATTACATAAATTAATATCACGTTTCATTAGAACACTATAGTTAATTTAAAAGTTATGTTTTCTAGAAGAAATACAAAAAACATGGCTACTTTGGGTCTAACCACGGGTTTCTGAGACCAACATCTATGTATCAAACATGTCGTCATCTCTGTTATTATCTTTGACAACACAGAAATAATGTTTTAAACGGATATTTTAGTCTCAGAAACCCACAGTTAAGCACGTAATCTTGTGAGATTTCTGTTTCTCTCTGTAAAATCAACCTCTAAAATTAGACCTACATGTACCAAATCAAATGTACATTAATTTCTGGTCTCTTTTCCCTACTAAAATTGAAATAAAAGAAAAAATTGAGAAAAAAGAATGAACTATTGACAATTTGTTTTTTTAATATTTAAGAGGAATTTTTCTGGTTTAGAAATTTTTGATACTACTTGTGGTTCCTCCGGACTATTCGTCCAGACTGTCGTGTGATCGCCTCTTTAGCTCAGTGGTAGAGCACTGGTCTCGTAAACCAGGGGTCGTGAGTTCAATCCTCACAGGAGGCATCACGACTTGTTTCTTTTGCCCGTGACCTTGCCATGATGCGTAGGAGGAACAGAGATTTAATAGGCATGCTTCCCATCCGGAAGAGAATCCCACACCACTACCGCGTCCCCCCCGGGGCGTGGAGTATGCATAAAGCATTCCCCTCTGAAAAAAAGACTGTCGTGTGACGCTCAAAATCAACTTAAATACTATTTATAAAAAATAAGTCAGTCCACCAATATTTATTAATCAAGCCAGTATCAATTTATGAGTATTATCAATATAAAAGCTAACATACACACTGATTACAAATATCGTCCCACAACATCGTTACGTAGACTGATTTTATCTACCATTATGGTTACCATGGTAACAGCTCCCCTAATAACGGAAATCCAATACATCGGGTTAATACCGGGGAACCTTCGACTAATGAAGAATAATGATTGTTACGAAGTTGATTTTTTGTATAAATTGATAGAAATCAAATAGAATTGCTTAATTTTATCAATAACATGACAATCTTATTTATGAATACTATGCTACTAATATTATAAATGCGAAAGTTTTGGTGGATGGATGGATGTTTATTAGAATGTATCTCTAGAACGGCTCAACGGATCTCGATGAAATTTTGCATAGATGCAGTCTGGAAGAACACATAGGCTACTAATTATTTTTTCTCAATTCCGCGCGGACGGAGTCGCGGGCGACAGCTATTATAACAATAGAAAGGTATAAACGTTTTTTTAAACCAAATCTTTTTAATTAATAAAATTAGAAATTAAATAATTGAACACCATCTATCTAATATTATGTAACATACTGTATCACAGCAGACAACACAATATAAAAAGTACGATGATGCTTGCTCAATTGGCGTTTATAAATAAACATGCCAATTGCCAACATCTAGTTATGAATAACAACACACATGTTGGATAGAGGCAACGAAAAGGTAAACCATTTACACGTAGATGAAACAACTGTATTAAAAAATCCTTTGGGGGTACCTATTAAACATTTTTCGCTTGGGCGGTGGCGAAGTTAGGGCGAAGTTAGGGCGGGCGGCGGGGACTTGATTCAGTACAGTTTCAGTCGCGATGCGTCCGTCGAAGGTGTAGGATGTGCGTTTCGTTGCTCCGTAGCTCGAATCAGTTAACGGTCTCGAGTAGTAAACGTTTTCGTAAACAGGTCAGAGGGGGTTGCCAAGGACTCAGTGTCAATATTGTGCCTAATTATTCATTAAAAGTAAAAGGAATTTAACTTTTTAAAAAACTCCGTTCAGTGATTGTTTTTTGTTTTGACAGAATTTACGCTTCATTGTACAACTTTCTGAAGGTATGTTTTGATACTTTTTAAATTACCTTATCCAATTATTTTCAGACCATTTAGTTGATATAACGTTAAAAATTAAAAATAAATAATCGTCACAAAACATATTTTAAACTGCTAAAGAAAATTGTACACAATAAAAATGTGTTTTATTTGAAATGTTATGTTACATTTTGAATTAGGCAGGTTATATCGATTTAATCTAAAATTATTTTAAATCACTCATTATTAAAATGTTAATAAACAATTTGATCCAGTAATAAATAAAAGTAAACACTTTATTAAAAATCTACTATATTATATACTTTAAACATTTTCCGATAGTTATTTTATTTAAATCGAATAATAATGAGTACAAGAATATGACGAGATTTCGTTATCACATGTGAAGTAACGTAACTGATGAATGCGTCGTAGTATAGAGAAGACATCGTAAATATGACGATATCGACGGGTGCTAATGACTATGTCGTGTGTATATACTTTTGGCTTCCTGTATCATACAGAAAGACATCAATAATAATATATATATATACAATTAATAATATTGTCGTGTCTGTATGTAGTAAAAAAATTCTTACACATGATGTACTTTACTTATAACGAAAAAATTATTTTTAAAATTGTCTGTCCGCGTTTGCTCCGCGTAATCACCGATATTCAGACCAATTTTGACGGGTCTTTTATTTTAGGTAACTAATGTATGCGAGATATACTCCCGCTCTCATCCATCGTTATGCTACTTTTTATCTTTAACGCTATATATTTAGCTATATTATTCATAAAACTAAATCAAGCCTGTTTATAACAAAAAGACGCAGTGACAATGGTTTTATATTATGCAAGTTCTTTTTCTTCTACAAACAAATATCGAACATGGATTCTTCGCTATGGTATTCGCACTATTTAAGAAACAAACGAACATCATAATCGTTCAGTGGTATAAGCATAAGCTACAATATAAACTTATCCTGGTACTAATCTCGATAAGGGTCTATCACGATGTTACATGTAAAATGGACCTTTAATTCCCTACGGAGCCTCACAGTTTAGTATTTAAGAACGATTCCCAGCACAGATCGTAGCGTATTAATCAGGCAAGCTTTATTTATAGTCTGTGTATAAAAAATACATAGCTATTAAAGTTACAAGTATTTGTAATAAATATTTTAAATATTTAAGTTAGTAATTTTATTATAAGTTATTGAAGAATGTTTTTATAATTAAAGCATTCTACTTATTATTGATTTTGCTAATCTTGTAACTAGGAGTTAACATATTTAATGTAAGCGAGTAAGAAGATATTATAATCGGAAGCAGATAGTGTAAGGGACATGTTGCATATGCAATCTGATTAAGTAATCAATATTCAAATCACCCACAGGACGCGCTGAAAAGCCACGTCGCTTGTTAATGGACCAATACTTGATCGTAAACGCATGTCAGTATTACCAATAGCTTTTAGTTTTAACTTTTTAATCTATAAATATTTTAAAGCTTTTTAATATGCCAGTATTTCATTTCGTTTACCAGATTAAAGGTTTCTACAACTTATTAAAATATTTCTCGTATATTAAAATATGATTTTCTTGATTTCATAATTTTGAGGTTATGTAAATGAAACGCAAAGATGTATTCATTTTCTCAAACTGCCATGATACTAATAGGAACAGTTTGCCATGACTTTTGTTTTACAAATATTCATCATCATCATCATAATCAGCCTAAATTTATCCACTGCTGGACGTACGCCTTCCCTTATCGATTGCCACACTGCCCGGTCTTGTGCTGCCCGCATCCAGTGCACTCCCTTACCTTGACCAGGTCATTGGTCCATCGTGCGGGAGGCCTACCTACGCTGCCCAATGATGGTTATAAATATTATGTTAGTCAAATTTATTCATCTCATTGCTTTTAATGTAAAAGCTTTTTATCTTATTGATTTTTGATGCTTATTACCAATAACAATATTTTATATGACATTAATTCTGTTTGAGTTCCTCTTTCGTCTGAGAATGGATGCGACGGATTTATCAAGTGGCTTGAGTGCACATTCGTCACTGCATAAAAAAGAATAATGTCGCACGGCAGATTGTTTTCGCAGATATGTCAACGAATATTCCGTTGACCTCACATGAAGTTGCAAATTCGTCTCGCAAAGGCGACAAAAAAGTTTCATACGAGGTCAGCGAGGCAGTACAGGACAGTGCAGTATTACAATTGTTCACCATAGACTGCATGAAGTCCATAAAAGGATGTTTTAGTCGGTAACGGGACTCAGGTGAACACTAATAACCTTGAGTCCGACATACCAGGCATGTAGCTCCAATGTCTGACGATGCCTCAAGGCATTTTTTCCTTCTATAAAAAAACTAGGGAGGGGACTGTAAAACATTACTAATTCCTTTGATAAAGTCTCATTCGATTACTAGTAATATGAGTCGTATCGAAAGTTAGTTCTTTAGCGATAAATTTTCTCGGTCTGTGCGTTTAGCCAATATCAGTACAACACTGTTCTATAGTACAGCATCTACCCTAGTGTGAAACTAGCATAACACTTGCAATGTTTATTGGTAGTGTTATCTTCGTTCTGAAAGTAAAACGAAGCCGACCCTGAGAGAGTGCACACTGAATACAAATAAATACAGTGAAACGTTTAATTTGCATTAAATGAATTGCCGATGGAATTATATCTCGTTAAATTATCAACACATTATTTTAATAAATGCCTTTAATTTAAAAATAAATACTGAGAAATCGTTTTATATTTTAAATATCCGATACATTTATTTATTTCGAATTCGGATTTGTTTATGAAATTTAACAATTTACGAGTTTAGAGATTTTGTATTGCGTTAAATATGTTATTTCATCGGAACTGCCGTAATATTTTCAACAAAATTGTTGTACAATTTATGAAAATTATGCAACGTATAAATTAAATTGAAGCAATAGCAATTTAAAAGGAAATTTTATATAAAGAAGTACTAACTACTGTCGCCCGCGACTCCGTCCGCGCGGGATTAAAAATAGATGTTGGCCGATTCTCAGACCTACTCAATATGCTTACAAAATTTCATGAGAATCGGTCAAGCCGTTTCGGAGGAGTATGGGAACGAAAATTGTGACACGAGAATTTTATATATAAGATAAATAAAACGAACACCTATATTACTTAACACTTTAAATAATTGTCATTAAAAAAAATCGTAACACTTTTAAGTGAAGCATAAGTTTCAATAACAAATCCGTGTATTTTATTTAAATATAATTCTGTTTACAACATTTCTTATTCAATGTTTTCATAAAGGAATTTTCAATCGAATAGCGACATTCAAATGTTTTGTTAGTGAGCGATGTTTGCTCTCAAACATAATGCTTCGCTCTCTGAAATTGATTTGAACCACTATACACACAAGCGCAGACTTTATTACTAGAATATAGTTCAAATAATTGTCAGAGTACTACGAAAATAACTAATTTTATATGTAGTTAGTAGTTACATGTAGTAATGGATTAAATTAATAAAAGGCCTGTTTATTTGACAACGTATAAATATACTATCCATTTTTAAAAATTATCTTGACAGACAGACGGACAACAAAGTGATAAGGGTTCCGTATTTTTCCTTTCGAGGTACGGAACCCTAAAAAGGATAAATGCAGTAATTCTTGGATACATAATATTTTACGGAATAAATCTAAAATTGATTTATATATTTTTGCTACCATGAGTCATATCTTCAGGTTATATTTGAAAGCAGTAAAGCTGTGCTGCATTGAATAGGCTATTGTGCGCAGTCGGTCGGCGGTGACACGCGTCAGCTTTGCAGGCTGTGAAGTTTCGTTACAAAAGCCTCGCACTATGTTAAAGCTGGGTATATCAACTACTATATGTATGAAGACTTAGGCCCTTCGTACACAAAGCTACATAAATCTTGAAAACCCGGTGAATTTAGTTGCTAAGCGGATTACGCAATACATTGTCGCTGTTTCGTACCCGCGTCGCCAACATTTTTATCTGTTATATAGTACTAGCTGTCGCCCGCGACTCTGTCCGCGCGGGATTAAACATAAATGTTGACTGATTCTTAGACCTACTTAATATGCTCACAAAATTTCACGAGAATCGGTCAAGCCGTTTCGGAGGATTATGGGAACGAAAATTGTGACACGAGAATTTTATAAAATATATAAGATATTCTATCTGTCACAAGAGAAAAATCGCTACAATTTTCAACATGGCGGAGCAAGTCTATGCAGTTGACATAGTAAACAGTTGACATCAATATGCCTGCGAGGTAAGACAAAGTGCATTCGCTGCGAAGCGATTCCATGGCGAACTTCAAAAATGTATAGAACTGACGCGCGACAACTCATGACTTATCGGAAGTTATTGTCAGTTCTATACATTTTGAAGTATGTTACGGAATCGCTTGGAAGCGAATGCACTTTGTCTAACCCTGCTCTGGATGAATAGACGACTTGCATAGACGGTACAACATTGTGTGTACTGAGCGTAAGTAACATAAGTCTCGCGACGCAACCATAAGATATTATTTTCGACGATTTATGTTACCTTGTGTACAAAGGGTCTTGCAGGCACTCATAGTAGTCCGGTGAGATTTGACATATCTGGCAGAGAAATA
Organism: Papilio xuthus; assembly: GCF_000836235.2. Lineage (NCBI taxonomy): Eukaryota > Metazoa > Arthropoda > Insecta > Lepidoptera > Papilionidae > Papilio > Papilio xuthus. The sequence continues at coordinate 2,345,130 of NW_013530507.1, read as the reverse complement.
CGCATGTTTTCGACGTGCGAAAACAAATGGTAGATACTATACTATTACTGTTACTGCATAATATATGAAGAATAATGTTTTTTTTAATTGAATATAAATTGGATGAATATAATTTAGTTTCTGCTTGTCAAAGAGTATATACGTCAGTGTGCTGGTTAGTTAACGTTTCTCATCTTTCTTGTCGTTTTTGTATCCCGTATTACCAACATCAAACGAAAATATATTCAGGTGCCCGTTGCAAAACTAACCTGGGTATGGGTACACTATGTTTCAAATAAAACTGGTCAGACTTTGCTCCTATCATTATAAACTGCTAGCTGTCGCCCGTGACTTCGTCCGCGTGGATATATAAAAAACTTAATTAGTGTTGCCCACCATCTATCTACATCACATCCATCTAAACATTCGCATTTATAAAATTAGTAAGTTAAATAAAAAGCAGCTCTTCAAGGTATAAATTCGAAAAAAAAAATAGTATCCTATGTCCGTCTCCTGGGTCTAAGCTACCTCCTCACCAATTTTCAGCCTTACCGGTAAAGGCGTTCTAGAGTTATAAATAGTGTAACTAACACGTCTTTCTTTTATATCATATATATAGATTCACATGCAGTTTACACTGTTCATAGCTACTTTATTATAATAATAAAATGCTTAAATATGTAAATATTAGGTCAGGATAGATGACGATCCTATAATTATAATAGCTTGAAAAATAGAAAAGCAAATGAAAGAGAAAGTAGATGGCTTGATATATATCAAGAAGTCACAATAATTTCACATACATGGGAATATTGGAAGATGTTCCAATGACCATGGGTTTTTGACTGTAAAATGTATCTATAAAAACATTGTAGTCCCTGTCTTTTATCATTGACTAAACAAAGATAAATATATGTTTTAAATGTTATTTGGTTTTAATAACCCACGGTGTGAAAGTCAATTTAAATTATGATGATCGTTTTTTGTTTCAATTTATTTTGAGAAGCATAAAAAAACATTTGCGATGTGTTCATTCAATTAAGTATATTCTTCGTTGTACTTGTATTTTAACCAAAGTATATCGTTGGAGCGTGTGCGGAGGGGAGGCGACGATGCGTGACGTTGATCACATTTGCCTGCGAAACGACAATCAATAGATAACATTATCAGCACATGCCAAAGTCTATACTCGATCTATGTAAGTCACACTGCTCTGTGGTGTGCTTTACTCATTTATTATGCCGGAAATTATACAATGTTTGCGTAAACGCATGTTCATTTAAACTGTTATTAATACGAACGTTTGGATGGATGTATGTTTGTTAGAAATATCCGTAGACAGCATAGATCTCGCTGAAATTTGGTTTAAATGTAGAACATAGACTAGAAGAACACATAGGCTACTAATTATATTTTTTTCTTTAAATCCGCGCGGAGAGTCGCGAGCGATAGCTAGTTTTATAATAAAGCATTATAAAATTTTGTGCAACTAAAATTTCTCCAAGTTAAAATTTGTGGTAGTAATTGGATGTACTTTGCAGGTTACATACAACTATAGATTAAGTATGTTTACATTTCATTTTTTTCTAGAGAAAATGAAACAGAGGACAATAATGCGTTTTTATGTAGTTTTCCGTAGTGGAATTATGGCGATGTTTTGCATTCTACATGTACCCTAGCTGGAACTATTTTGATTGAAGTTTATAAATTTTAATAAAATTTAAACTATTTTGTAGTGAGTCAATGTAAGTTGAGATTCAAACGATGAAAGCCACATTAAGTAGATTGTTTATACGTCGTGTTGTTTGATGTTTACAAAACATTTTATGGCGTGGTCTTCTTTGATGTTGATCACTGGAAAATCTGTGTTCAACACTGTGTTTATTTTTTCCGATGAGATTTCTCTTTTCAAAAGCCAGTGGTAACTGATTTGCGAAAATGATTTACGTTTGAGTATATGAAACTTACAAATCTTATATCATTCTCTATATAGTTCTATTCAAATATCTCGGTGGTCCAACGATACGCTGCGCAGTGCTATCCACCGCATCTTGCGGAAGAAGTTAAGAGCTGCCAAGATATCTGTCAACAACTATATATTGTAGTAACAATATTAGATTTAGATATTGTCACTTTCACAGTATTTATTATATTTAACGAAAGGAAAGTATTTTTTATGTACAAGTAATTTGGTATTTCATTTTATTGATTCTAAATTAAATGCAGTTAGTTATAGCAAGGTAAACAATAAACCCTTAGGTCAAGACCATTAAAATTTGTTTTGTTTAACTGTTCGCAATATTTTTTATTATTATAATATCCAACATAATCGAACTACAGTTTTAATCAATTGAAAATAGTAGTAATAAGATATAATAGATGTTCAGGTTACGTAACACGATACAGAGATGCATCATGACGCATAGAGTCTGGAGATCACTTCACGAGAGGGTCACTCCGCTGTGACGTCAATGACCTGAGTGCCAATACTCCACTGTCCATTAGAAAAGCTATACGATAAGAGAGGTTAAGATATAAATGGAATGAAGAAAAAAATGCTACAATAACTTCCTAATTTATAAGTGTAATAGTTTATTTTCTTTAACAATACGTGTTAAGTATTCTGGTAGAAAATGGACATCTTTGTTTTTTTATATCATAAGGTGGCAAACGAGCGAGCGGCCACCTGAAATCGCTGAAATAGCGAAGTGACTTTTGCCCACAGACATACGCAATTGCATATGCGTTGCCTACCTTTAATCGAAAGAGGAGAGGATGTACACAAAGAAAATATTTTCCCTTTACCTGCATCCTCTCATCCGGCAAGTCCACTTCCCATCCTTTCCTTATAAGAAAAAGGGTGGGAAGGGAAAGAGGACTAAATTAGGCCTCTGGGAGGCACACTCATCAGACGAAACGCGGAATGGCTTTCAATTGACGCCTGTCTTCTGTGCGGTCGTGGTATTTAACCGGGCGAGCCGGGCCGATTCGTGCGAAGATGTTAAAGCGGGCTCTACCACTGTTAAGTGTTAAGTATTCTGGTAGAAAATGGAAATTGTTAAGTAGTCTTTCAAAGCATACTTAACTTATAGAAGGTATTCCTTAGGCTGTGGCCACGAAATTAGCGAGGATGTGCAGGGCTAGAAAGTACTATTCCGATCGCTGCGTAGTACCATATTTTAGATCACATCGCCTCGCTCCGCTAATCGCATCGCGGAAATTTCGTGCTCGCGGCCTTAGTCTTATGCCTAGGAGAAAGAAATAATATTTCTAGTACCATAATTTTATAAGTGGTTTAACGTTTGTGTGTGTTTATTTCTTGGTCAAATTAAATAGAACATCAAATTGAAAAAAATATCCGAAAAAAACCCCAAATATAAACGAAATTACTTGATAAGTGAAAAGTCTGCTTTACCCTGGGTCTTTGAGACCAAAATTCTCATTTAAAATATATTGTCATCTCTGTTTTGTCAAAGGTGAAAGTCAGGGATGATGATATTTAAACAAATATTTTATCCATAGTTAGTCATTTGTTGAATTGTTTACATTCCCAGATAATGTAAAAACGCGAACTATGCATAATAGATAAAGGTGCAAAATCATTAAGGAGCTGTGTTGTTCCTAAAATCGATAAGAGAAGCGTACGTTTAAATTGTTTAGTAGCTAAGGTCTGAGATAACGGTCTCATCATCCTTGTTATCAGCAAGATAGAGATAAGGGGCCACCGAGCACTTATAGCTATCAGCCTGTCTTAAAATAGTTGGGCAATTTGTGAGTCGTTCGCATATTATGGCTTGAGGATGCATTAGTTACCACCTGCCAGAAATCGTGTCTAATGGCTTTGTTTGTTACGCGTACGGTACTACTGTCTATTTTTAAATCTTAAATAAACTAATGAAAATTTAAATTATAGAACACTTCGTGAAAAATATAACAGCTGTTTAAATCTTTATAGGTTTTTAAACAACAGTTTTTTTCCAGTACAACTCATGATTGCCAGTTGTAGGATGTGACTCTATTGTAGCTTCTTGGCTACGAAGGTATTCAATGTTTTTAGGTCGAATCCAGGATGTTAATTTCACATTAACTGTGTCTTTATTAAAAACTTAATATTAAGTAAAAATAATTGTGCTAGTTTATAAATAAGCTATTTAAACAAAGTCTTTTTCACTGTAAAATTCATTTGGAAAAACATTACCAGCGGAAGCTGAAATTGTATTCCGAAAACCGTTTATGAAATATGGAAATGAGAAAATATTAAATTTTGTATTGACACCATTGACAGCGTGTTCACTGAATTGTTACAAAATAATTTAACTGTTGCAATATTGTTTGCAGAGATATATTAAATTAATAATAATAATTATTTATAAATATGTTTTGATGTGATAGAATATGGCAATCATGTCGCCGACACATATGGAACCTTTTTATACGTTTTTACTTATAATTTTTATATTTTTATATTTCGAACGTAATGTATTTTTTCTTCCTTTTTTGTTGCTATTTAAAATAGCAGTTGTAAATATATCTTCAATAAAACAGCGCGTGCTAATATTTTTCATTTTTTTTCTCTTTAAACTTAATTATATTATTTTCCAAAGGTTATCAAAATCCAACCGTTCTTTTCCATCCTATTTATTTTCTGTCGTCTTTAAATCTCTAGAAAATTTAAACCGGGTCCAATGACATTATTTATAGTATTTTCATCTTTAACGTTGACTCTTATCCAATCAGTTGCTGTTTTCGTAATAACGTTGTTGTTCTTTTTTTTTATTCTTAAGTCGATACACCGTTATACTGGCTGCTCGTGTCTTGAATACATGAGAATTTCTATTTTACGTCAATATAGCTTAAATTTTTATTGGACCAAACATTACTAGATCTCTCCAATACTGTTTGTGACCAACGTTAATTCACTGATAGTTGCTTTTAATTCATTGCCTGATATTTTTTTTTTGTTATAAAAATTAGAAAAGAACAAGAGGTAAGCTGTATGTCTCTTGGAAGATAAAATATTAATATATCTACTTTGTGAAACAAATAATATGATACATTTTTTTTTAATTTGTCTACAGAATATCACTTTATCAATGGTAAAATAATTAATTGGAAAGTTTAGATGGATGGATGGATGTATGTTTGACGGATTACTCCAGAACGGCATAATGGATCTAGATGAAATTTTGCCCAGATGTAGAATATAATCTGGAAGAACACTTAGACTACTCATTAATTTTTTTTTAATTCCGTGCGGATGCTTTTACGGGCTACAGCTAGTCAGTTATAAAAGTAATAACATACCTTCCATTATATCAGTATAAATAAATGTAAACCTAGCCTCTCTAATTAAACTCTCAGTAACTATTCATTGTCTGTTGCTGATAACAATGGTGATAAGATAAAGGATAGTGTTACCTGGCAACCCCGTCTATAGCGACTTGTCACACGATTAGACGTCACACGTCAATAGTACGGACATTGTGTTCATTGTGTAGCTGTCATGTTGTGTTAAACACATTAGTGCAGACAGCTCTGATAATAATATTATATTATACATAAAGACATAATAAATACAACAATGGAAATTTGTTTTATTTAAGAAAGATTATTTATCATCTATAATGAATGTTTATCAGCTTATTACTAACATGGTGATGGCTTTATTCTGTTGGACCCATGAGTTAAGGAAGAACAATTTAAACCAAAAAGTGAATATTATAAAAATCTTTTCAAATGTTTGTTTGTATGTTTTATTCAAGATTCAAATATAATTGTATGGCTTCGGAAAGTTTATGGACAAGTCTGCAATTTTAATTTAAATATAAACTTTAGATTCTTAAACATTCATTGGACGGTAAACAAGGTTCCGTTTTTGTTTTGTAGCTTGTAAAATGAAGAAGAAAAAATAAATATCTCATTTCAAAAGTTTCCTTAACCCAAGGGTCGTGGCTCTGGAGTATGAAATAATAAAGAAGTAAGAAATCTCAGTAATTCAATATTATGAAGCGCACCCGAGTTGTGAATATTTCAATTTACCTTTGACTGTCTGAACAGTTTTAAGCTTATCTTAACAATTGGCATGGAAACGATTTAAAAGAATTCGTTTGTTCTCAGTTGAATAAAGAAGCTATTTTAAATTTGCTTAATCGCTTTATTTCAGGTTATATTGGATGAATTTAACTTTAAGCGGTGATTGTTCACTTTTATAGGACCTTTGTTATAGGTACCATCGCCTATTTACTGGGGATTACCAACATAAAAGATAAATTTAATATTACAGTAATGTAATACCATAGATGAAGACAAATGAGTTTCTAACACAAAAGATAAAACGCATTAGACGCCAAATTTTAAAGTTTTCTCTTATACTTCTAGTAGTGTATCGCAATAGCCAATCGAGACCAAAGCAAGCTCAATTTTGATATTAATCTGACACTGATTAGGTTTGTTATCCAGCGAAACAGTTACTCTTACAGCAGGAAACAATATCTTACCTAGATGTTAACTCTCGCGTTCCATTTTTGCAACGTTTAATGTCTTTCTTTTTACGCTTTTCTTTGATTCCTGTCCGTTTTTGTGGCTGTGTGAGTTAAGAAAAATAATGCAATATAATACTTCAAAGAATATACAGCTGTTTGATGTTAACGCTTCGAAGTATCTTTGTTTGAATAATGAAATATTTAACAGTTTAAATAATGTAAAGGAAAAAAACACGATGGACATGTCTGGTGGACGGTTGCTCTATTATGTAAATAAATTTAATTATTATATAATATTTTTTTTTATAATATACGGTGGCAAACGAGCGAGCGGCCACCTGAAATCGCTGAATAGCGAAGTGACCGTTACCCATGGACATACGCAATTGCATATGCGTTGCCTACCTTTAATCGACGGAGGAGAGGATGCACAGAAAGATAATATTTTCCCCTTCCATGCATCCTCTCATCCGGAAAGTCCACTTCCACTTCCCATCCTTTCCTTATGAGAAAAAGGGTGGGAAGGGAAAGAGGACTAAATTTTAGGCCTCCGGGACGCACACTCATCAGACGAAACGCGGAATTGCTTCCACTTCACGCCTGTCTTCTGTGTAATATTAAATATCTTTTTTTAAATCTGCACATACATTACTTTCTATAACTTCTAGTAACATGTATTTAAACTAAATTAGGTTAAGATTAGATTGACGAAAAAGCTAAATTAGAGATCATTACTGCTGTTGTTGAAAATCAGATTGTTTCGTATAATATCGTAGTCAATAATTCGTAAAATGCTCTTGCGTCATCACACGAATGACGTGCGTATTTACGATGCATTTGATGGACCAAAACAGGGCATTCGTAAGCGGATTGTGACGTATAACTTCCGATTTGTATTGACGAAAATCTAAACGTAAACTATTCGTTAGGTTTATTATATAGCACTGAATTGATTTATTTAAACTTAGATCATTTTAACCTAAGTTTATTCTTTGATAAAAATCATATTTAAACCTCAATGTTTTATATTTGTTCTGATTTATATTACTTATAAGTTGGTGATTTTACTATAGTAATTTGATTTATTTATTCTACATATAATACTAAATATATATATATATATATATATATATATATATATATATATATATATATATTACATTAAAGTATATCAAATAAACTTTATACTAAACTAAACCAAACTAAACATTGAACTAAATAATGTAAAAAATCGACCCCAAATCCAAGAGGCTGGCTAATAGCTTTTATTATAGTTCTTTTTTTATAAAAACAATAATATAATAAAATTAAAAGAGCCCTAGCCCTCAAATTGTACGGGTGATATTTTACATCGTAACTTTTGAAAACAACTGAATAAAAGTAGTTAACGACAAAAGTAGAAGTCAGAAATAAAATAATTAATTAATTTCCAGAAACACTATTCACGTTCACAAATTGCAACGAATTGAAAGTTTACAGCCAACGTCTGGTTTTATCACCCAGTGCAATTTGACTTTAATTTTCTTTAGTACATTCTACTAACATTTTCATACTCTTTTATTGCTTTCAACAGATGTTCTTTTTCAAATGATTTTCGACTATTTCAAGTTAATGGGTTGTTGTAGTTTGATAGTTTCTCCTCTTTGTTTTAAAGTTATATTATTTCTATGTTTATTTGATAGCCGACTTTATTTTATTTACAGTTTTGGACAATTTTATGATACTAAAATATGCCTTGTGACACCTTCGAGGACTAGTTTGAACTTATCTAAACATATTGTTAATTTATTTTATAAATGAGTTTATTTAATAGTGAAATTAATTTTTTTGACTTTTTGAATCGGATTTCATAACTTTGCACCTTTAAATTCATTAAAATATCATCATCATCAGCTCACTATAAGTCCCGACCGAGAGACTCGGAGCCTACCCTAAGTTAAGGGTGATTAGGCCATTATCAACCACGCTGGCCAAGTGCGGGTTGGTTGACTTCACACATATCCTTGAATTTCTTCTTAGATATGTGCAGGTTGCATCACGATGTTTTCCTTCACCGTAAGAACGTTGGATAAATGTATATATGTAAATCGAAAATCAAAAAACACATTGGTACATGGCGGGATTCGAACCCAGGACCTGCAGATTGCAAGTCAAGTGCTTGACCACTGAGCCACCGACGTTCATTAAAACATGCGTTATGATAATTTTGAGTATTACTTTTCTGGGGTTTTAATTAACAAAATTCCAAATAACAACCTAATGATTGAACGAGCTAGCTATGTTTCAAATATTTTATAAACTTCCTGTGTACATTTTCCATGTTATGTTAAAAATTATAATGTACGTAAAATTCACGACTGCGGACACAATAAATCATAAGTTTACGAGAGAGGACGCAACATCCCGCTTACTCGAAACATAACGATGATTAAATATTAATCATGTAATGGAAATTGTTATTTCGTAATATATTAGGTTTTATAACTCACTATATGATATTAAATAAATTAAAGGTGGATGGTATGTATAGTCAGCTGCATAAATATTTATACATTTACAAAACATTAGCATCTTGTACCTACAGACCTCGGTTTCAAAGAATATTGTATTCGTCAAAATCATGTCTTCATGGTCGGAAGCACATGGGCTTTGATATATGGACACATTTTTTCTAAACTGAAGGCTTGTACAAGTTTCCAAACTTTGATAAATGTATAAACATTTATGTAGCTGACTGTACTCATCTCTGTTATGTAGCGCGTGGCTATGTTTTTGCCTATATTGTTCCCTGTCTTAGCATATCAAATCTCTCTCAGCGACATAAGAACATATTTTATATTTGCTCTTTGCCCTTTTACCATTTCTTAAAGAGCTCCTAACTGTTAGATATTATCACTATTTGTTTCACTGTCACGTGTCAAGGAATCTTTTGTGGCTCAAAATATAGTTTCAAGCGGGTAAACATTGCTTTTGAAAACCGTTGATAAAACTCCGTAAAAAAATGTATTCCTTCTATCATCCGTATTGTATTTTTTAAAGGAAATGATAGGGATGACATCATGTAATTCTACGGTAATTTGGTAAAGTCAATAAATTGTTTTTACCTACAAGATAAAAGAGCAAGTGTATTCATTTTGTGGAAATTGCCTTTATCTGGGCACATCAAGTAAAACAAACTTAAATGCCGATGTCTCGTGAGAACGCTTTAGTAGTAAGACAAGTCTTTATTCCATGTCTTTTAAATAACTTATAGTTATAAAAATCGCTGTCAGCTTATGAATTACTGCTATTCCTTGAGGTCGTTGCTTCGGGCCGTTAGCTATTGTAGGACGCCTGTTTATGCAGACTATGTTCGAGATCGTATCTTACGCGTGTTGCGTTTGTTTTGCAAGCAGAATGCGACCGCTAACAACGACAATACACGTTGTATGAACACGTGATGATAGCTGTATAGTCAAGCATTCGCGTATTTTTTCACCTTTAACATTCGCGCTGTGAAATTATTAGTTCTTAGCGATATTTCCAAACAGTTACCACTGGGAGTACTTTCAAGAAAAGAGCGTACTTTCTCCTTGTACACCTGCAATCCATCGTTCATTCTGCCGCCACCTGCGTAGGTCAATTGTCATGAATGCGTGGATATCGCGTTCGGACGGACGTTATGAGCGGTAACCTTTATCTCAAAAATATATTAAAATACTTAGTTGGAAAAACACAATAGGATAGTAATATATTTTAAAGGTAGGGCGGTTTGCGCGAAACTTCCTGCCTCGCACAGCAGCGTTGTGGAATAGTCTGTCCTCGGCGGTATTTCCAAACCGCTACGACTTAGGGTCCTTCAAGAAGCGAGCTTATCACTATCTCAAAGGCCGGCAACACATCTGCGGTTCCTCTGGTATTGCTGATGTCCATGGGAGTCGTTGAACACCTCGGTTTTCCCGTTGCTCGTTTGACCCCTTCTTTTATAAAAAAGGGCCATGGATAATTACTAGGAACATACATCTACATATATTGTTGAGTTTAAAAAATAACAAAGGAAAATTACCTACTTACTAAGCAAACATATCAAGGTTTTTGCATCAAATTAATCGCTTTTAAATTTATTCAAGAACAGTCGCCGATGCGCCTTGTGACGCGCACAGAATACAATATGCAACATTTTTCAGGTGAAGGTGTCGTGAGTGACCAGAGTACGAACATGTCAAGTATATCAAATATGTTTTATCGCGTATCCTTTTACCCTTCAATTACCTTAAACTAGTTCGTGCTTGTTAGTGTTAAGGAAAGTATGTATATCATTGTTTATTTTTCGTGGAAGGAATATAAATATGTTGCCAGTATTTTTATCCGCTTTTGAATCGGCAACTCTAATTTAAGAGCCAATATGTAGTTCAAACTTGTTACGAAAAAAACCGTGCAGTTGCTGAGTGAAATTGAGAGTTAAATGATCAAAAATAGCAACATTAAAGGAGTTATCTTTATATATCTCAAAGGCCGGCAACGCATTTGCGGTTCCTCTGGTATTGCTGATGTCCATGGGCGTCGTTGAACACCTCGGTGTTCCCGCTGCTCGTTTGCCCCCTTTTATTATATTATAAAAAATAATTAGTATTTCGTAGACGCATTCACGTGAAAGAAGCAACAGAATAGAATTAGGTTAGCATCAAAAATTTGTCGCTGGCGTTTTCAAAAACTACAATAGACTAAATTACACAATAACAAATCTAAATTGACTCAATCTTTCAAACAATTTATGAGTGAAATCTATTTTACAGTGTACGATAAATGTTACAATAAACTACAATAAAAGCAGTCAACTCGAAGATCATTCAATTTATTTAACAGACATGCAAATTAGGGGGCCGAGTTTATCATCGTTTCGTTTAGTATTTACTAAGAAAAAACAAGCCATTATTTATGAAAATAATGAAGCGAATCCGTCTTAGCGAAATACTTTGTCACTTTACAGTGACAAATTGTTACGGAGTTCGTATTTAGTGGCAAGGTGACAATCAGGGTTGTCACTTTGGGTAATTTGATTAAATACTAGCAATTGCCCGCGAATTCGTTCGCGTTGAATTAAAAGAATCTAACAGTAAGAGCAGTCATATGGGGATTGTGTAGCTTCCCAACAGTAAAATAACTTTTTAAATCGGTTCAGTAGTTTCGTAGTCTATTTAATCCCAACAAACAAACAATCAAATCTTTTGTCTTTATAATATTAGTATAGAAAAACTAAATGTATGTACTAGGGAAATAGACGAATGTATTGACTCTGTAATTTGACTTCGTCAACATCCAACTACACTTGGTGATAGTCCTAGGTTCGATTAAAAACTTGTACCGAATTAGATGAAACTTGAAATCAAAAATTGCATAATATATACGACAGTTTAATTCAATTTTTGTGCGGTATTCCGTCTATTAATCTAGATAGAACGGTAAAATATACTATAAGGATGTGCCAAGGTCTTAGGATTTAAAACTACGCCGGCAATAAATATCCAAAAGTGACAACCATAACGAGGCGTCCGTTTTATAAATATGTTTTAAAGCTTGGAAGTTAAATCACGTCAACCGTCAATATTAAATGAGTGTGTCTGACATGAACAATGAATACATTACGCAAACGGTGCACCAAATATTTATGTTCCATTCGTTTTATTTCAATTGAACAACAATATAATTTTTAATCATTTCCATCGTCTTCTATGACAGAATTGGTTAAAAAAAAGCAAATTATCATTTGAATTTTTGTCTTACTAAGATATACCTATGAAGAGAGGTCTAGCCACCCAAATGGGGTCTAAGCCCCCGTATAGGTGGCTAGGCATCGTCACGTAATTTTCATCAAATCACATGATATTTATCAATACCATAGATCAAGGTCGGCCTGCGTAAGCATTGCGTCGTCTTCTGTTGACATTGATTTACACGTTCGTATCCAATAGAATCCTGTTATTTATGTAACGTTTTTGCGTTTACGCGCAAATAAACGTAACTGTTACGTACGTCAATATTATCGACATTTTTGGTACATATTATATTTATCAATATAAGTAGACAAGTCTCAAAACTGAACATATAGAATATTAAAATTGTAGCCACAAGTACGTTTTTTATAGAATTACGAAGTTTTTAAATAATCAAATTAGTATGAAAATCTTGCAAGGGAATATATAAATGAGTCTTTTTTGTCTGTACAGACATGTAAATATATATTTACTTATTCTCATTTTACGATATTGGTCAAGGCGCTGATGCGCATGTAAAAATAATTTAGGTATTTCAGTGCTTGATGTCTCGCCAAATATTTTAAAGTTTACATTGGACAAGATTCTTCAAATTGCATCTAAGTATGTGATATATGCAATTTTCACAAAATGACGAAAGCAAACAATTTTTATAAAATACGTGACCTATGGCAGATAATGCCAAACTTTTCGAAATTTAAAACCTCGTTGAAATCGGAAATAAATGACAGAAATAAGAACATAAAATTTCTTTATATTTTTCAGAGAAAATCATAAACTTTCGAGTTAATGGAAACAGGATTTCCTTATTAACTGTATTATTTAGGATTGCATAAAAACAAATGCGTTTCAAATATTAGGGCAAGTACATAACAAAGTGCTCGTTACATCGGCCTCGTCTCGTTCTGGGTGACGTCAATCACGGCACTGGCAAGGTGCCTCTGATTCGTACCGAACGAAAAATCTCCGTGAACCGAGGTAATAAAGTTATTGTTGATTTTATACGATACCGTCTCACGCATTAGTGAGATATATTCTTAGCGTGGAGATAACGAACTGTGTCAGTGTTTTATACTAGTAATCAGATAAACTGCCATAAATTAAGTTGTCTCACTTAAGTGTAGTTATGGAAAATCTACACTAAGGGTTTCTCTTTGTGACAATAAATGACTGATGGAAACATGAGACTATTAATGTGTCTCTTTCTAATGAAAGTATCTCACGAGACTCATTTAGCAATCGTAAAAATATTTCGACGATACGTTTGCTATTAAGAGCCATTCATAAAAAAAATAATACATATGAGCGTTACGTATGATCTAGCAGAATAAAAAATAAAACATCAGCTTCACTGATCTAACAATCTTTGAATATGGTTAAGCTATAGTGGATGAGAAAACGCCATCTATTGACTGCTTTTCAAAATTATCAAACTAAATAAACTTTACTGTAATATGTAACACTTTGTTATTTTAGAATAAACTTCAAAAAATCGAAAAATTACTTTAGCGATGTTAAAAAGTTTTGACGACTGAGATTTCAACTCGTTGACTAATTTAGAATTCATTCTGTACACTACATGTGTTTTGAGCCGATGAAAGGTGATATTTCGGACAAGAAAACGAATCGAATGATACGTCTCATTCAAATCAGTCGTTTATGCAGTAGGCTACCATAAACTAACATTTCTAAAGACCCACATATTTATTATAAATAAACTTACATACGCGTGAAACGCCTCACACTCTTGCCCGTCGGGTAAAAATTTTCAAGTCAAAAGTTTAATATAGCAAAAACAAACTGCCAAGTAACTGACTCGCTTATAAAGTAATTAACAAAGTTTAATAAAAGCTTTTAGGTAAGGAAACTTCCAAGTTATAACTAGTTATTTGTTGCGAAAAGATGAAACTAAATTTACCAGGTTTCATCTCTTTTTTTAATACTTAAGAAATAACAATTTTTACCATTACGCAACTAATCTGTCTTAATTAATAAATCAATTCAAAAAGGATTGTTACTTTTTATTTTTTCAACGCAAATGAAACGAATTAAAATACTTTTTAGTGCTGTACCAGCAGTGGAAACCCACGGCTATTAGGCAACATAGATATACGTATAACAAAGTCCTTCAACGTAGCCCTAAGCAACATTTCTCTATCACATAAAGTCTGCAGCCAGTATTAAGGTAATGTGAAAAACTACCTGCTCGAACTAGGGTTGTGTACATTTATTTTGTCGACCCTTTCTTTACACGTAATACTATTTTTTCATATGAATAATATCTAAATGTGCACTATATAAGATCCGGAGACCTAATTTACTCCTCTTTCCCTTCCCACTCTTTTTCTTATGAGGAAAGGATGGAAAGTGGAAGTGAAATTTCCAGATGAGAGGATGCATGGGAATGGAAAATATTTTTATTCTGTGCATCCTCTCCTCCGTCGATTAAAGGTAGGCAAGGCATATGCAATTGCGTATGTCTATGGGCAACGGCCACTTCGCTATTTCAGCGATTTCAGGTGGCCACTCGCTCGTTTGCCACCTTATGATATATAAAAAAAACAATATTTCTTTGTAGAGTTTTCCTTCAAAACAAAGTAAACATACACAAATATTAATATCCCGATGTTCATAGATGTAAACACTACATTAAATAAAGGTGAGAGTATCGAAAGCGTTTTATTAAATAAGAAGATGACAACGTGATGCCGGTCACGTCGCTCCTCGCTATCACGTCGCAGTCACGTCGCAGTCCCGTTTCTGTCACGTCGGACGGCCAGCGTGCGAGGAAGCGGCGTTTCACGCTTGACCAGTTATTTAACTCAACCGTCTTCATATACGATTAAAGGATTAAAGGTTAAAGTTTAAACTTAACTATAAAACTTAATAAATTACGAATCTTAGGAAAAACTAGTTGAGTAATTGTTATCAAGTTTGAATAGGTTATTTCAGTTTTTTAGATTTAGAAATCTTGTATTAAAATCAAGATTAATCAAAATTCGAAGATTTAAAAACTAGTGCTGGATTTAAAATAATATCGTTCATTCAAATTTTTCACCGTTTTATAGTACGAATAGAAGCTTTTTGCTTTGTATGCTGAATATTGATTTAGAATTTTAAATGAGGCTTTGAACAATAGAGAATGGCGTGCAGAAAATCGCTTTACAAATTGCTTTCCTGCGACATAAAGCTGAATACATTATTGTAACTTTAGTTTAGTAAAATACACAAATTAGATCATTTACTATGCCATTTTATCATCAGCATGTCTGAATATTATACGGTAAGTTTTATAGAGGAATAAAACAGATTTTTTTTTTATATCATAAGGTGGCAAACAAGCGAGCGGCCACCTGAAATCGTTTAAATAGCGAAGTGACCGTTGCCCATAGACATTCGCAAATGCATATGCGTTGCCTTCCTTTAATCGACGGAGAAAGGGATGCGCAGAAAGAAAATATTTTCCCTTCCCATGCATCCTCTCATCCGGAAGGTCCACTTCCACTTCCCCTCCTTTCCTTATAAGAAAAAGGGTGGGAAGGGAAAAAGGACTAAATTAGGCCTCCGGGACGCACACTCATTAGACGAAACGTGGAATTGCTTCCACTTCACGCCTGTCTTCTGTGTGGTCGTGGTATTTCACCAAGCGAGCCGGGCCAATTTGTGCGAAGATGTTAAAGCGGGCTCTACCACTGTTATATCTCCATGTTTATCCAACAATGTATAGAATATTTATTATGTAAGTATTATAAGAAAACTTTGCCGCTTTTTAATACTCTATTGTACTTCTATGAAACTGAATATGTCTATTGTTGTCGTTAAAAGAAAACTTTTTAGACTACGAGGCGTAGGTACGACGAATACAATACACATTAGTAAGTTTTTGTTGCGTGGGAGATGTAGAGTTCCAAGTTTATGGACCGAACGATAGATAAAATTTCACATATAAGTCTTTACTATTATAAAATTTATTTTAGTACACTTATGTAAACTTTCTCGAATAGAATTTCAATACAAAAATCAACAAATCATCAGAATTTGACTATGAATAGAGCACACACACGCAGTGTGCTCGATTCATAGTCCACACCTGTTTTTACACACCTCTGTGTATTCGCTGCCACATAAATTGGACTAACTAGATTCGACGTGTGTATGAATGGATCAAGACTCATTTGTTGATAGTTATATTTGGACTCAAGCCAGGCAACAACAGGTGGTCCCTAATAACTTGGGTAAGTGACCTGTATATGTCAAATATGTAAAGTCAATGTTAATGAATTACATAACCTTATATTACTTAATTTCTTTGTATTTGTATTCATTTCGCCCTGGTATGTAATCAAGTTTCATATACCTACACACAAATAAATTTAGACTTTATGTCCACAGCATAAAGTGAAAATTGCATCAAATGAATTCGTGCTATAGTATTGTGTTCACAAAGTTCCCTAAACATTGAATGTGGAACATTCGAGAATTGATGTAATGTTTTGAAGTCGTTTCGTAACCGTATTTTAGGGCACTCCTTTTATAATATTTTTACGTTTGAAATTAGGCTAACACATCAGTGAGACTTGAAAAATATGTTGTTTTATAAATAAGGTGTTGTCAAATAAGGTTGAAGTCAGCTTGTTGTGAATAGACTTTGCCTAATTTTAAAACAAAAACTGAAAAATATTAGCTGTTTCTTAATTTTACTTCTTTTCATTACTAAGTTTTAGACATTATTAGTTAGAATCATTTAGAGCGAATGGCGCGCTTTCGTTACCAAGTCAAGTGTCAGATTGATTAGTGTGGTGACATAAACATTGACATTTAATAAGACTAGTGTTTGAGTGATTTTCTTCCTACCATAAGATAAAGAAAAAATTATTTACACAAGTGTATACATTTTGCGTTAACAAATAAAAACATGTTCATTGAGAGCGTAGTACTTCGATTTATTCAAAACATTAACATTTTAATAAAAGATGGCGCCAATACCAATATCCGACTTGAATTTATATGATCGGCGCCAGTAATGTCGACAGAATAATCAACCATTAATTCTACCCGACGTATTACACGATTCAAACTTTATAGCGGCTAGAAGTTGCGAGCCCGTATGCTACACCTGTGTTGGTCACGAGTGATCAGATCACTAATTGGATCACTATCCTTTTGTAATTGATCTGTTCGTCACAAAATAACCTGGGTGATTTAAACTCTACATCTTTTAGACCTGAAACCTGCGTTATCGAGTCTTATGAACCTGATAGACAAAGCGGGTCGTTAGTAATTCGGATTATGAAAAATGATTATTCGACGCAGTTTTAGATTAAACGGAAAGTGCTAGGTGGGCCCACTGAGAATGGAAGAAAACTCGGTTAAAAGTATGCCCGGCACTGACTTTAAGTAACGTTGCGAAGATACTTGAAATGTTGTTCATCGTAATTCATGGAACTGCGAGCTGCTATTAAGTTTGGATAGCACTGTACAAGGGAATCCAAAAAAAGCGTGCAAATTGTGTCTTTTAATGACGAGCGGCAGGCGAGCGTCGAGTGGCGAGGGATTTGAATTAGATTGCGTTCAAGCTCGTCCCAATTTAGCAACATGTTTCGTTTATGTCCGTATTTATTACGGATGTAACGATGTTGTTGCATTCTCTGAATTAAAAGTACACACACCTTTATGTGGTTTTTATGTGTCCTGCTATGTATCCTGTTTCTATGTGGTCTATTAGGCCAAACATGTTTTCATATTGACATTTACCTTACTAGTGCGTAGTGTTTTTTCGAAAATATATTTTAAAGGAATACTTTATTGTATTCCTCTAATAGATTTTTTTAAGTATAGAGGCATAAAAGTGTTAATTTATTAATCTGTCTTTATCGGGTCGGTAGCTGCTTTCTGCCGACAATATTCCCTTCGTTAATTCACCCAGAGGCGCGACCGAATATAATTATACTAACCAGATTTGCCGCAGACATTAAATATTTTCCTACACACTTTGGTGCAGTTTTCACCTTTGAAAAGTATTTTTAAAACATTGTTCATTTTAAACTTTCCTAACCCCGGCATATAAGAAACTCAACCGTAAAAAAATCCTGTAATGGAAACAGTATTGTTTATTTAACGTAAGTCATTCAAGACTAGACAAGACATTTTTAAGATAGTTTTGAAATGGACGAAACTTTATAAGACGATATGCGTTTGTAATAAACAAATTGTTTTCGTTGAATTTGTTTTTAAGTAATAATATAGGAATTAAGTATTAATTCTTTGTTAAATTTCAATTAAAGTGTCGGTTAAAAGATTTACGTTAACAGTCACGAATTCTTTGTAAGTGAAAAACAATCGTTTGATGTTTATAGGGGGCGCTGCGGGCGGCAGGTAAATTGTTCTACTCTGGTTTCTTTCATCGTAAAATCGTGACGGATTAATAAACATATCGACCATTACAACTTCATTTTGTGAAGTTAAATGTATACAAATTAACTTTGTTACGTTGTTTATTGAGTCGATAACACGGCGCCAGAAATGTGCAAAGCAAATTGCGTAGACTATAATTTCCTCGAAGCGACATAAAAACAGTTATAACTGATCGCATAATTCCGGTGTACTTTTAGAAGCTGCACGACGAAGTACTATGCTATTTGTATTGTCAAAAAAAATACAGACAAATTGATAGCCTCCTTCTTTTTGAAGTCGACTCAAACCGAATGCGTGAAGGATAATATGATACTAGGCTTTTATAATACTTTCTTAACGATATTAAATACTAAATAAACAAAAGAATCTCATCATTATCGTCAATTGAGAAATTATGCGAAAATTTACTAAAATAATCATAACCTAAATACAAAATTAATATGTTTATTTAATATTCAAGAAAAAGCGGTTTTTATTTCCTATAACTTCCCTTAAATATCTAAAAAAATATTAGAGAATTTTTGTGCCGCTTGTCGCATTATATTTAACTGTAATTTATTAACTTTGAATTTGCAACGTAAATAGAGTTGAGTCCACGGACCGTGCGCCGTGCACAGGCATCGTATCCAATTATCGGATTGTATGATATACATTCGCTTCTCTAAATATTTTACGTTTGCGATACACTAATTAATTGGATGTAGAGCTTTCTGGCATTATTAGCGGCAAAACTCAACACGAGTTTATATGATACATATAGTTGATATAACACGTAGAAGCAAACCGGTTTTACGTTTAAAGCTAGTAATAGCGCCCAGGGTTTGAAGGCATCTTCCTTTTTTACCATGCCTTTGGGGGTCAGGTGGTTAATAGGGTTATGTCGGACTGTGCAACTGCAGATCTGTGGAGCCCCTTTCTGTCTAGCGCCCTGGGTGATTTCCCAAGCGGGCACTACCCTAACGCTGGCCTTGCGTAGAGGAAGACCAAAGAATGTATGGATTGCTGATTGTGTGATGGGAGCGAATTTAGATATCGATTCAAATAATTACATTTTGCTTTTTTAATTCATTGTATCTATTTTTGCTTTAGCTTGGTATTAGGCTTAGTATTTTCACAGTGGTTAGACAAGTGTACAGTTCAATGCAAGTTTAACAAGCCGCCTGTAACGCTGGCGTTCCAGTGGTTACATTGTTACGTACAATTGAACTGCAAAATTGTCTCTACAGTTTCAGTGCAAGCCACAGCTGCAGCTTACGTGTATCTAATGGTAGTGTTGTCAGTAATCACATGTAACTACAAGAGAGTCTGAATGAAGATAAAAATAAGTAAAGTTATTTTATTTTAATAACAATCTTTTCTTTATAAAAAAGGGTAAAGTATTATTAGCGTCGGTGGCTCAGGGGTCAAGCACTTGACTTGCAATCTGCAGGTCCTGGGTTCGAATCCCGCCATGTACCTTTACAAACTCTACCTATTTTATTTCAGTTACACGAGTAAATTATACAAAAGTCAATACATCACGTAAATATATACAAAATATACAGATACATAATTAATAAAATTGCATTGCCTGTATGTAATATAATAAAATAAATATTTCTTACAATTGATGTCTATCCTTAGCTGTTGCCAAAAGAAGCGATTTTTAATTTTCTTCTTTCTATTTTTCTTTCTGTCTTTCCGTCTGTCCGCAAGGCGTAGTCGTGACGAAGTGACTGACAACGGCTAGTATGAAATTAATACACAATAAAAATAAATATGGCCAGTATAGGTCGGATGGACAAAAAAATATTTCGTCAAATATATTCGATAAAGATACGTATTTTTCAATCACCTTGCCAGTTTAATATTAACTTAGGCGGCCTTGACATCTCCGCAACATAAACATGTCAACGTCGACATCGGATCCCGAAACATCGGTACCGAATTTAACCGCTGTCACATAAATTTCACTAAGGTCCCTGTGAAAATACGCAGTTCTTTCGCTATACATATTTGATGAACAAGTGGTCTAAGTAAGATCTCTCTACTCGTATTATTAAGATAAATTCTATCCACCGTGTTCTATCCTTTGTTCTAATGTTACGTTGTTACTTTTGTAATATCATATGATTAGCTTTTCCAAATGATTACTATAGATAAGAGTCTAATTATTATTTCGCATAGGAATAAAACAATTACATCTCTTATTAACCGATGTAACTCTTTTAATTTTTTATTTAATTATAGAGTTTATCTTATTTTAGTCTAACAAAGCGTTTATTTCTTATGTCTTAATCGCTCGATATAGAATGGAGAAATTCTTAACCTATACCTATTTTTAGCAGTAATGTATGGCGGCGTTTTTAAAACAGTCCGTGTATGGTAGATCTTCATCTTCAACTTCTTTTTGTTTTTAAAGTCGTAATTTTATTAACAATTTAAAGATCAGTCAATGTCTGGGTAACTTGATTTTAATAAGTGTAGACTATGATATAATTACTTTCCTTTTATGAAAATTCTGCGACGAGGTCGCTAAATAACCGCAAATTAATTAGACGCTATGAATCTGTAAGCGGTTTATAAAGTCAAATAAATTCATACGTCCTTTCATCTTCAGTTTTCCCTTTGAAATAAATGTTTCGTATTGATAACAATTACTTTAATTTTCTACTAGCTGTTATGAAATTAATTTAATTACGAAAACGATGCCTTACCTTACTAGTTAGCTATACTTACACATCTTTTTATAACAAGTAAGATCACGACAAAAAAAAAATTTAGGTGCCCTATTTTAAAGTTATTTTGAACGGATGTGCTGATATTTCAATGTTCAAAATTAAGTTATTAACTTTAACTTATTAAGAAAATTTTAAGGTTATTATAGAAATTCTACAAGTTGTTAAAGTTAGCTTAAAACTTAAAATTTATTATGATAGTGGAATGCAAGTTGGCGGAATAGTTTTTAATTCAATCCACCGCCGCACTGTCTCACAACTTGGCGTCATAATGCCAGCTCTATAGTAAACGACTTTAGCTTATCCCCTTAGTATCTTCGGATAGAGTTGCAACGATAGATAATTTTATATTCAACTTAAAAATTTAATTTTAAAGAAAAAAGTCAGAAATATTTAAGGAAAATTGCAAAATAATTTAAAAGGAAATTGGAGATAATCTTTGTTCGTATCGTATAAGACATTGTCCAAAAACAGAGTTCGACTGTGCCACGGAAAAAAATCACAAATATTGCAAAAACGGTAAAATAAGATCAGATGAGAAAATATTTAACTAAAAGAATGAGAATAGTTATAAACAACTTTTTAAAAAGCATGTCTAAGACTTTTTGCCTCTGCATTTACAAAAACAATTATCAAATATTACTTAACAAGCTGTCGCCCGCGACTACGTCTGCATAGAATAAGTTTATTAGTAGCCTATGTTTTTTCCAGACTATGTTCTATATCTATGCCAAATTTTAGCGTCCGTTAGCGATCCGTTCAGCCGTTCTGGAGATACTTTCAAACAAACATACATCCATCTAAACATTCGTATTTATAGTATTAGTAAGAAGTACGATAATGGTTTATTTAAAAAAAAAACTTTTAATCGTTTGTCAGTATGTGAGACGTTATACTTAATAGGTTTTTCGTTGTAAGCTTCGCTTAAGCGACGACTGGTATATACAACGTGAACCATCTATTGTTTAAGTTAACGCTTATAGAGCGGTTGTTCTGAAGTGAACGTTTAATTTCCTTTACCTTGATGCTTGCAGTGTGGTGCTCTTTTACTTATAAGTGTTTTTGTAAATGGCGTTTACTAGAAAATCGTGCTATTATGATACAGAAAACTTATTGGTTGAGATATTTTAATTATGAAAAATTAAATAGAAAATTAAATTAATAAATTACTAACATATTCACTTTGCTTTTTCTTTTCAATATAATATTCAAGAAACGTACATAAAATAAAGTCATAACATATTATAATTTATCATTTAGGAATATTTATATCGTAAAATAATGTTGGATAAATCTAAGAAACCGAATCTAATATACACTTTTAAGATTAAGATTTTTTTTATATCATAAGGTGGCAAACGAGCGAGCGGTCACCTGAAATCGCTGAAATAGCGAAGTGACCGTTGCCCATAGACATACGCAATTGCATATGCGTTGCCTACCTTTAATCGACGGAGGAGAGGATGCACAGAAAGAAAATATCTTCCTTTTCCATGCATCCTCTCATCCGGAAAGTCCACTTCCACTTTGCATCCTTTCCTTATAAGAAAAAGGGTGGGAAGGGAAAGAGGATTAAATTAGGCTTCCGGGACGCACACTCATCAGACGAAACGCGGAATTGCTTCCACTTCACGCCTGTCTTCTGTGTGGTCGTGGTATTTCACCGGGCGAGCTGGGCCAATTCGTGCGAAGATGTTAAAGCGGGCTCTACCACTGTTACAGTATTATAGTTATAGTAACTAAAGTTTATATAGCGTTCATTATAATATTCACAGGGAATTTGTAATTTATAAAACGTTAAAGTTGTCTAGACGTTCTTGTCAGATAAGAACAGTCTGGAAATCCTAGCAAATCAACGGAGTGTTTGCTTCGTTCTTATTGGGAAAGAAAATATTTCTATATATACTATACAAAAAAGGGAAAAAAACTTTGTACCTCTTTTTAAGGAAATTATTATAACAAATGAAAGCGATTTTTGGCATTTATTATAGTCGTATTTCCACCAATGGTTGACCACGATTACATTGTTTTCCGATAATATGTAGAACAACAATTTATTATACTGAATTCATTAAAGCTTAACAAAATTCTTTTAGAGAAAATGTTTAGCAACGTTTAGGTAGATATTACCGAAGCGCGGTGGGGCAGAAGGTCGGATATTTTAATTACTTGCCCTCAGGTCGCACAATGGCCGACACGTCCAGCCTTTCCTCGCTTATTACGGTAAAATTTATTTCGGACTTGACTTAATAAAATTTAATTAGGTTCTCTAAGACAGTATAATATTTTTAACTTGTAAGGATGTAACAAAAATATAAATTGTGATGATTTACTTCGCATTTACCGTTTGTATTTTTTTTATTAAATAAAAAGGTTAGCAAACAATTGCAGATTTTTTATTACTATTCGGTTTCAAAAGGCGTTTATTACATTACTTCTACTAAATTATCATGTCGTTTGAAAATATTCATTTGAAGTAATAACGAAATATTAAATATAAAACTCTTGGATTACGCATTGAATTAACTTGGCAGTCAATAAAGACAAAAGTATAATTTTCCTTCATACATTTTCGGGAGATTGCAATTTTAGAGTAAAATACGATGTCTAGACGTCATTGGCCTGCGACATGTCTTGAAAGTAGATTGAATACATTTTGTGCACCAGCTCTCTTACTTAGCTTTGAAATTCATAAATCGTAGATAAATTCTTATTAGAAAAGTTCGATGCTCTGAAAATGTTTCACTAGAAATAATTTCGTGAATATTTGTAAGCAACACAATTTATAACATACTAGCTGTCGCCCGCGAGTCCGACCGCGCGGAATTAAAAAAATTAAAAGAAAGCCTGTGTATTCTTCCAGACTGTCCTCTGTCTATGCCAAATAACAGCGAAATCCCTTTAGCCGTTCTGGAGATACCTTCTAACAAACATCCACCCATCTTTCTTAATTCAACTTTCTATATATATACTATAAGCTATATATACAAAAGCTTTCACTTTTTTAACGTAATTTCCATGTGATTTTCTCTATTTATCATTACAAAATGTAGCTAATTCAGCGTGGAATTGACAGCTATGTAAAATTAACTGCAATACGAATGTTATTTGTAGTTGAATTGTGAGGGCGGAAGCAATTTAACAGTTGGAAATTAATCGTATATTAGCAGTACTCCAACACACTACGTTTCAAGTGGGAACTTGAAAGCAATAACGTGTGTTTGTTTCTTAAGAGCATTGTTTGTTACTTGACAGGAAGTTTAATAAGAATTTTATAGTGTTTTACAATTTTATTTAACCGTTAATTTATAAAAAAATCAATGTATGAATGCCCGTCATCAGTACGTCAGCTCCAAGAGACACGAGCCTATATGAAATTAGGTATAATAAGAGTCTTATCAACACTGTCAGTGTAGTCAAACTTGAATATCCCAGATATGTGCAGGTTTTTCCTTATATAATATTTTCCTTCGCCTCGGACGTGCAACAATAACTTTTATTTCGTAAAATAAAAAAATATAGTAGCATTTTTATACAACGAAAATCTATTTTAATATTGATCTATGATTAATTTAATTTATATTCAAACTCTATTTATCGCTAGAGATTGCTAAGGGACCAATATTAAGTCCAAGTCTGCGTACTGTCTGCTAGATAATATCTAAGTTTAAAATCCAATATTAAATTTGATACCTTAGTACATTGCCCTTGTTTGATATTTGATGTATCCAATTTGAGTTTACAAGCCGCAAGTTTATAGCCCGTAGTTACAAAGCAGTTAACATTAATTCTATTGAGGTATTTAGAGGTTTGATCGAGGAGTAGTTAACGTCTAGACGATATTGGTAATGACTTTAGGGAATTTCTCATTTGACTTCCAAAAATGCTTCGGTAATTAAATGTTAAAATTAAAATTTAAATCACTATTTTTTTTTACTTTTGCAACCTTGTTCTGAAACTTTTCCTGAAGCTAATTTATCGGAATTTTTAGTCTGCGTTTTTTTTTGCATCCAAAGTAAGACAAAAATGGTTCTTCTATATTTATTTGTTTCAATAAACTACGATCTGATTTGAAGTATTGAAGAACAAAAAACATTTTTCATTTTATAACATACAATATAAATAAAAGTGTTCGGCTTAAAAATTTATTTACTTACAACTAAAATATCACCGAATAATTTGCTTCCTTCTCTAACTCTAAGTCTAACATAGTCTAAGTAAGAAACTAATCTAACTATAATAATTTTATAAATGCGAATGATTACATGGATGTTTGGATGCTGAAACTTGGCATAAACGTAGGACATAGTTTGGATAAACACGTAGGCTACTAATTAAGTTTTTTTTTGATCCCGCGCTGACGGAGTCACGAGTACATCATAAGACTCAAAAAATTATAATTTGGCACAGAGAATGTTATCCCTAACCATGTAACAAAAAGGTCGAGAGAGAGCCTCGGGCGAGGCAACTGATACAAATTATGTCGGAACAAAGGCAACCTTGATGACGATGTAGGGACATTTACAAAATATACTAACAAAAACTTTACTTGAGCGTCAGTGGCTCAAAGGTTCAGGCACTTGACTTGTAATCTGCAGGTCCTGTGTCCCAACATGTACCAATGTGTTTTTCGATTTACATATGTACATTTAAACGACGTTCTTACGGTGAAGGAAAACATCGTGATGCAACCTGCACATATCTGAGAAGAAATTCGAAGATATGTGTGAAGTCAACCAACCTGCACTTTCCCAGCGTGGTTGACTATGGCCTAATCCGCTCCGCGGCTCCGACCGCTCGGTGGGATCGTATAGTGAGCTGATGATGATGATGATGATGATGATTACTTACAAAAAAATAAATATCATTAGAACATATTTTCTCTCAGTATCTTTATATGTTCCATAGAATTTTTATTTACAAAAATGTTTGTAGAGACGAAATTAGCAACGAGCAGGGCAGCACGACGTCATTTCATTCATGCCTGCGGCCTTTTCATAGCACAACTACATTGGTAATTACCAATTTTAGTATACAGTAACGTTCACTGTCTGTAAATGACAATAACTCAATTGCACGGATACGATTCTACGCAATCGGTTTTGTCCCTTAGAGCATTAAGTTTCCCATCAATCTAGTTCACAAGGAATTAGCGTATGTCCATGATCCATTCATCGTAGTCGGCGACATCGAAGATATTATCAAAACGTCAAAACTTAATTTAGTGACACTGTCTTTTCATAATACTTACTAATTATAAGGGACTCATTTTGCGACCAACTCTGTGGGCGTCATAAAACTGTTTTAATATTTACACACTTTATTAATTTCAAATATATGCCCTTTTAAATACATAGTTCGGAAACAAATTATTTTATCTGAACTTTACAAAAATATATTTTGATCTTAGAAGCAAAGTTTACTATAATTCACAGACTAAAACATAAAACAGTGAGGGTGGTCACATGCCGGAAATTAACAACGATACATCCAACTATAAACTAAAATGGAATAGTCAATATGAAGTATATACTCAAAGTTTCTTGCGATCCCTCAAAGTTTTGCACAAACATGGAATATCAAGATGGGGATAACTTGAAGTTTACTTTGTCGGAAAATATCAATACCCTTTTCCCGGAAAGAAGTTCAAAAAGTACTTTAAGGAAATAACGTTTGCTTACATTAAATTTGTTAAAATAATATTATCCTGCATATATCATATCAAGCGTATACACTTGTTTGTCATAGAAATTCACTGCTTTATAGGGGACAAAGGTATATTGCTATTTAAATTATTTCTAGAAGAATGAGAGAGATATCAGATCTTTATGAACAAGTGTATAGGCAACTTAAACTCACAGTTAAGAGTAAAGACCGACAACTTGATGTGACCCGTTAAGCATAAAGTCATACTAAATTATGACTGCACACTAGCGCCACCCTGTCAATGTCAAAAAGTGTCATCATCATCAGCTCACTGTACGTCACCACCAAGGGGCTCGGAGCCTACCCTAAATTAAGGGTGATTAGGCCATAGTCGACCACCCTGGCCAAGTGCATGTTGGTATCCTTTTTTGTTTCTTTTCTTTTATGTCATTGTCCATAGCCATAAAGGTTTTACATATTTTCTGATAGAACAAACCGCGATAGCAGCGCCACTCTCACTGGGCCAGATATCTTTGTTTTACCATATGTAAACTAAAACTGTCTATTAACAACTGTTACAAATTAGCACAGCGAATCGTACTATTTGTCCTCTTACTTGTGATAATGAGTTCCATTCTAATTATAATTCTTCGCATGAAATTCACATTTAAATAAAGAATATTTTAACTCTGACAGATGATTGACATTTGGACATTTCAACGTTGTCAAAATATTCGAAGCGTCAGAATTGTGAAATTGTCGAACGAAACCCTGTCAATCAAATTGCCGTAAAATTGTATTCACTTAATTTAACTATTTTATTTTTAAAAATGAGACAACGATGATGAACGTCTTTGTGTTATGTAAATATGTTTGAGCTATTTTAAAGTAAAAATATGCGCTTTTCTATCGCACTATTTAGTTTAAAACCAGTTATAATAAAATTGTGCTCTACAAACGGTTACAAAAATATTATCGTAATATTAATTTCTTTGTTTTTAAATCAAATCATTTTGTCATAGATAAATGTTCCTGATTCATTTGTTAATTTACAAAATTATCTATTAAATATTTATTTAACTTACTAAAGGGATTCTTCTTCTTCTTCTTCTAATGCCTAACCATTACTGGAAGTTGGCCGTCAGCCCAGCGAACCCTTTCCTGTCCTGTGCCAAACGAAAAAGTTGTTCAACGTTGGCAATATTGGGAAAGGGATTCCTCGTTGATTAATTTAACTACTTTAAATATAAATAATGGAGTACAAGTCAATCCCTTACTGTTTGAGGGAATAAATTACTAAAGTAAGAAGCTGATTCAATTATAATATATTTTTAATTGATAACCAAGTCATAATAAACATTTATTTTTGAAAAAAAAGGCAAAACAAACGAGCATGCGTTTTGATTGATGTCAAGTGGGTCTAATACACATAAGAGATTCAAAAGTTTTATATTAACGTGTTCTCTCAATTCCGTTATTTAAAAAAAAAAATAATATTATGAAATGCTTCTACTTCTGCCATGTCACTTCCCCAAACTTCTAATCACACATACATACTTCTTCTTCTAATGCCTCTCCATTACTGGAGGTTGACCGTCAGCTGAGCAAACCCTTTCCTGTCCTGTGCCAAACGAAAAAGTTGTTCAACGCTGGCAATAGTGGTCCACAACACATACTTCGATTATTGTTAATTAAAGTTTTTTTTGTTACAGTTCAATCCGAAGTGATGCGGTTAAATAGTGTTAGTGTGGTGTAGTGAGTGCCAATGTGACAACATGGGTTGCACGCCAAGTATGCTTCTTGACCACAAGAGCAGGCGTCGTGACAGCACTGGGTCGCAAGAGGCTGCATTAGCTAAAGTCGCACCAACACCAGTTTGCAACAAGGCAGTACAAGCGGCCCGCGCACCCAGGGCTTCTTTAGAATCCGACGGCTTCAGTATACAACTGTCAAGCAAGAAGGATAGCTATGTCTCGCAAATGGGCAACAATTTTGCGACTCAGTTACATATAAAAAGGATATCTGGTAAGTTTAGTTTATTTTTCAACCTTAGTAAACTTCTGTGTTGGGAAAAGGTTATAGTACTTATTACCGCGTTTCTTTAGGTTACTCAAACTTAATCTACACTAAGCGACTATCGTACTGATCATTAGGTGACTCTACATTACATGAAATAATCAAAAAAAATAATTTGTATATTTTGTACGGTCGCGGTACTTTGAAATCGAGTAAACGATACATATTCGGTTTCACTCATATTTTTCAAACGTATGAAATAAATAATTTTATTATACATTAATAAAAATAATTAGAATTTATTCAGCGTAGAAAGGGGGTAGACTCGGATACGACGGATGATAGAGATGTATGTAGCACATACTGTGCCGACCCTCGATAGGGATAAGGGCAGGTTGATGATGAATTAAAATTTATTAAGCCAGTAATTCAGTTTTATATTTTTAAATTTGATACTGAGTAATTATGAAACTTATTAAATATGAATCATTTTCATTATTCCTTAGATCTGTTTTGTTATGTTATTTAAGAGTTGCGCCTGACGAAAATAACAAAGCACTGGCTTAAATTATTTACGTTTATATAATTTTAATATTATTAACAATACGAAATTGTTAATGTGTTCGAATGTACACTTTTACAATTTTGATGTAATAACAATTATATTCATTTTAAGGTCTGTTTTATAGCTCGAGCTAGACTATAGAAAACAAACCGTTATAAAGCAGTCGACAATCGTAATCATGACATTCAAACTTTGTGTCGAATTATTCTGTCGCAGATTTTTTTTTTTCTAAAATAACTATATAGAAGCATATTTGCTTTACTATAATAAACAGCCAGTATTATTAAGAATAGTTAATTGTTATGCCTCAACTTTTTTTTCTGTCTCAAACCTTTTTTCTGCCTTAACTTTTTTTTCTCCTTTTTATTTAGTGTTTCTGTTGTATTTGTCGCACAAGTACCATTTTTTAAGTTATTTGTACATTTAACTTCATCTTTCAAGACTTCACTTTTTGTTGTATTTTCAACTTGAAGAGCATCTGATATAATCTTAGCGTAAATTTTATCCATATTCAATTTTTCACAAAAATGAAATTGATCAGCACCGAATGGACATATTTCTAATCTTTTAAACGAAGCAGCCACAGATAAAATATTCCTTAATTTTGATTCACTTATTTCTTCGGGCATTTTGAATTCCTTCCAATTTGCTACGTAATATTTTGCTTCAGGTTTCTTTATGATTCTGACATTTTCCTTCGTTGTCGTGTTAGAGGAAAAAGTTACGCTAATATGAACACTTATAATAGTCGTCTGAAATTGAAAATTAATTATTTAAAAATTGTATAAAAATCCAGATTATTCTAAAACTTTTGTTGTATGAATAATTTACTTAACTAACTGTGAGTTTCTGAGATCAATCTCAATATGAAATATATTGTCATCCCTGTCATTATCTTTGACAAAACAGAGATAACAATATGTTTTAAACGGTGGTTTTGGTCCACGGTAGGTCATACAATATCGAACTCTAAAGTAGATAATTACAATTATTTAGCCTTAACTATTTTTCTATGTCAACTTTTTTCTCCTTTTATTTACTGTTTCTGTTGTATTATAAACTAACTTATTGTTAAGGAAAAATCTTATTATCACTTACAATCAATATAATATTCATTATGGAATTAAATTCACATTAATGCGTTTCTCTTAGTAAAAATTATTTATGTTTATGTTGACTTGGAGCCAGTTAATTCGCTGCTTGATTGCTCTGGCATTCGACGCGCTAGTAGTAAACATTTTTAATTAACTTTTTTTACTGTCGTTTCGAAGTCTGCTCACCTTGAACATTTTTAATTTGAATTACGAGTAATTTTGTTTTAGAATGTTAATGTCTTGATCAAATAATGCAATTTACTGAAGTTAATTTTATTTATATCGAGATTTAAATGAGATTAATTTAGTAAGGAGTTATACTATTAACTAGAGCTACTTTAATGCTTCGCGGTGTTTTAAATTGTTATATTATAAATGCGAATGTTTAGATGGATGATTAGAGCGTCAGTGGCTCAGGGGTCAAGCACTTGACTTGCAATCTGCAGGTCCTGGGTTCGAATCCCGCTATGTACCAATGTGTTTTTCGATTTCCGATTTACATATTTACATTTATCCGACATTCTTACGGTGAAGGAAAACATCGTGATGCAGTCACCACATATCTGAGAAGAAATTCAAAGATATGTGTGAAGTCAACCAACTCATACTTGGCCAGCGTGGTTGACTATGGCCTAATCACCCTCAACTTAGGGTAGGCTCCGAGCCGTATAGTGAGCTGATGATGATGATGATGAGATGGATGAATGGATGTTATCTCTCTAAGTATCTCTGGAACGGCGTAATCTCGCTGAACATCGTCTGGACGAACATAGGCTACTTATTAAATTCTTTTTAGTTCTTTGCGGACGGTTTCGCAGGCAGCCAGTATCTGTTATAAAATGTGTAGCAAAACTCATCATCAAACGGTAAAAGAATACAGAAACATGTAATATTTTATACAACTTTCCATCGTAAAATTGTCAGAGCGACCTTTTATCCAAACTCAAATTCGGCCGAGGACACTTCTGTAGTAAAACTTTGTGCACACACGAAAGTAATGTCGCGCACAAAATTGTAGGGAACATGAAGGGTCGTGGTAAAGTGCTGCTCTAGTTTAAGGGCCAGGCAAGTCTTTCCATTAAGAAAAGGTGTCAGCAGACTTCGTAATCTTAATCGTTCGAGAGGTTTCAAGTCACGTACCTCTTTGTTACAACGCTATATCATAATTTTTGTTGTTTTTAAACGTAATTAGGCTATCGTAGAATATAATTTAGTGTATACATTTTTACTTTTAATAACATAACACCCAAAAAGTTTTTTATTTTTGTGTATAATGTAAAAAAATCCACGATGATTTTTCCATTTTTATCAGAGCTTAGCACTTATTTTTTTGTGCGTTCTTCATCAAGCGATGGTAGAGGGCTGCAGGTGACGGCTGACAGTTTAAGAGGTCTCTAAAATCCGCTTAAATATTTTAGCTGATACGATTCTACAATTAGGATTTTAACGTAACTCAAAATGTAGGTGACACTTTGGGTTAAAAAAAATATCATTAAAAGCGACGTTGGAGCAGTTAAGTATTCGACCGGCCTAGCTCGAAATCACGCGTTCAGGTTCTATCTCCGGCATGTAAAAATGTGTTTTGCGATTTTTGAATTTCATATCTACTTATCCGGCGTTCTTACGGCGAAGGAAACCTTTATCATGCAACCTGCATAAATCTGCGAAGAAATTTAAAGATATGTTTGAATTCAACCAACCCGCATTGGGTCAGCGTAGTTGACTAAAAACTAGTCACCCTTAATGTGAGGATGTATATACGATGGCAATGTTTTTTATTAAAAAAATACTACTAAAGTGTGCATTGGTGTAAAATTATATTGATATTCATTGATGATAATGTAACGAAGAGCGTAAAACATGGATGGACGAGGCAAAAATCACGTGTTTTAAATACTACATTAACAAAAAAAAACAGATAAGGAAAGAAAAGCATACTGTGAAAACGTAGCGTCTAATAGTACAAGTAAAACCTCGTTAGTTTGTCTTCCAATAATTTTATACCACATCGCAAGTCACGCATATTAATTCGTGCGTGTCACTTACATTTTTACGTAGCCCTTAACTTCGAAAATAACTTGTTAACATGGCTACAATATGCGT
The DNA here is from genome assembly GCF_000836235.2 of Papilio xuthus. Taxonomy (NCBI): domain Eukaryota; kingdom Metazoa; phylum Arthropoda; class Insecta; order Lepidoptera; family Papilionidae; genus Papilio; species Papilio xuthus. The sequence goes on along the minus strand of NW_013530507.1, from coordinate 2,312,361 downwards.
GACGCATCCAACCGCCTCGTTATCTCACTAACATTATCGAGGCAATGACGCACGCCCAACGGACACCTACGGTAACACACGTGTCAATCCACCCTACGACTACGCCTCATTGATTATGAAATAGAACATTGACGCTCTTAATTTACAAGGTAGAAATAATTATCATTCCTTCAAAATATTCAACATTAATTGAACCTGACTGATTTCTTTAGACGCGTTCAAGACTACTTTAGACGCGTACGAGAAAATAGATTGCTTAAAATATATGAGGCAACGAAATGCACGTGCAATTTCATGGGATGAAAATAACTGTGAATGTTAGTAAAGTGACTATATTTTACAACTTCTAATACCGAGAGATGTCTTCATCGTTAGTTAAAACGTAAAACAACCGTTGCTAATTAGTAATTTTATTTTTAAATTGCGGAGTCTAATAAGTTTGGTCTAATGTTTGTGGAAGGTGATCAAAATGTCTCCCCGTTCAAATCAAACGTAAAAATGTTATAACTTCACATCCAACATACTATTCAGCCAGTAACAAATGACGTATATGCAGATATTTGTTATCTCCAACAAGACGGGAGCCTACGGCCTACGGAAACGATTTATGACATTCGATTACCTTGACACGGTTGGCCAGCGCTCGCGTATCTCTTTGTGATGTCATACTCTATCTTATCGGATTAAACACTACTCATAAACAACGCGTGGAATAAATTCTAATAAAGTGAAAAGTGTACAGGCTGGTGCAGAGTCGAGCTCAGCATGTAAATTTCACACGATATTATAAAATATTATTTGACATTGAGAAATCTATCATAACTTCTAATGTTATCACTTAGCGGCTAACCAAGTGTTTAAATGAAGTCGTGTTTTATTTCCACTGACGCACCTGCTATTGCTTTGACTACGCGCGGACAGTCGCGCGATAATTCGCTTAGTGGAAATTAGTACTAAATCATTAATTTTGATCATAACTTCACAAGTGCTTCATTATAGCCGCCAAACAACGAACATTGTAAACTATTTTAATATATAAATATATATAAAGTAAAAATGTTTCTTCCACTTATCTTATTAGCTGTCGCCCGCGACTCCGTCCGCGCGGAATAAAAAAAAGGTTCCTAAACGGTTCTCCAGGCAATTATTAAAGATTTTCTTACTGTTTAAACCTTCCTTAGACCTCAACGAACATTTAATACCAAGATAAGATTAATCCGTTCAGTCGTTTTCGAGTTTAAGCGAGACTAACAAACTGCAACAGATTTTTATATATATAGAGATTAAAGGTATTGAATTTTTTTCCGGTTCAATTTATCACAATTCTTTAGACTATTGCAATTATTTTTTGTTTTTTTTCTAGAGGTTAAAATTTGATAAATGTTAATCTTTATTTGTTTTTTTCCTCTAGTGTACCCTTTATCATATGTTAATCAAATACACTCTTATATGGACTTTCCTAATGAGAGGATGCATGGAAATGTTTTCTTTCTGTGCATCTTCTCCTCCGTCGCTTAAAGGTAGGCAACGCATATGTAATTACGTATGTCTATGGGCAACGGTCACTTTGCTATTTCAGCGATTTCATGTGGCCGCTCGCTCGTTTGCCACCTTATGATATAAAAAAATACAGTTCATATGTCATCGTGGTGAAGTTATTAAATATAAGCATATATGTTTTACATTATGTCTTCGTATGTCTTTTATTTATTTGGCAATAATTAAACGACAATATCGCGTAGTGACGTCACTTTACGACTGATCGTTAAGATACTTATCGACGATAAAATTATGTTGATTTACTTATAACTCTGAATAACATAATAATTGTTGTACAAAACTCCTCTTCGGTTTTGTATATGGCTATTTTTTTTTTATTTCATGAAGTGAAAGTGGAGTTTCGGTTTTTCTGATCTCATCACTAGCTATTATATACGTAATTAATTATTCTACCTTTTCTTTTTCTATATAACTGCAATAATAATTTAGTTTATAATAATGTACCTCTAATATACCACTGTAATAAATAGATTTATCGTAACTAACAAGAACCGTAGATAAATTTTACTACCTTACTTCTTACTAATATTATACATGTTTGGACGGATGGATGTTTATTTGAAGGTACCTAAAGAACGACTGCATGGATCTTACTGAAATTTGACATAGATATACGAGTAGAAACAGTCTTGAATAAGACGTAGGCGACTAATAATTAAGTTTTTTTTAATCCCGCGCTGACGGAGTCGCGGCCGATTGTTAGTATAAGATAAAAACAATCCTGAATAGAAATCAATATTCACATGAATTATCAAATAAACCAACGTAATGTTTAGTGCACGAGAGAGTATCCACGATGTGACTGAATGTGTGCTCATATTATTAACAACACAGCAGCTTGTACGCGGAGACATGCGTCGGCGCTTATCAGTCGACCTCCAGCCTCGGGCATGCCTGCTATGCCGACGAGCTGATAACGCGAACATCGATACAGGACAAACTAAAGAACAACAGTTTTAACGTGCGAAAATCATTAACCTGCTTGTGTTGCTATTTATAAAAATCGCGATATATTCCTTAATGTTGACAGAACAGATTAATGTGTGAAACATTTTGAGGTTATGTAAACTGTTGTATCGCAAGAATCAAATGTAAGAACAGTGATAATTAAAGATATGTTTGCTCTTATTTGTATACGTATGTGTCTTAAATAGTTTACAGTTGACAGCTAAATATAGCTGTTAATTAATAAAAATATAGTATATTTTATTTTATAGCAAGAGGAAAATTTCGTAGTGTTTCTATCACTTTATAGTTTGAATTGTCATAGCTAAATAATAGTGAACAGTTGCACAAAATAATAAACGTTGTACCACAGACTAAAAAATCAATAAGGCAGTATGCTTTATAAATAGCATCGTATAATATTATTGTATCGCTATCTTGTTATTAAATATACTTGCAAAACGAGGACATTTCACATCGCTTTATTATTTATCGATAAAGTTGTATCACTTTCACGTCACTAGTTCAACTGTCAAAGCGTTTAAAACATGTGAACGCGTAAAATACTGTGTCGAAATTAAACGATTTTTTTCTTACATAAACTCTAAAAAAAATTGTATAACGTAGTAATGTTTAAATAAATATATAAAGCGTGAATTAGTTCTAGTGACATAAAGATGAGTGAAGAAAATGAATGCTAAACGAGATGGATATAGACAACGAGGATAGTTCAGGTAATTTTATATTTATTTTATGATAGTGTTATTTGCGTGTGTGGCTGGTGGTGACATCTGTTAGTTGTTAAATGTATTATTTAAAAACTGACTTATTTTAGCGATGTAAATAGATTTAAATATTAATAAATTGTTAAATGAAACTATAGAAATTCTGTCTCTATAAACCTTTTTTTTATTTAACATTAATAATCTTATTTATTACCAATATTATAAATGCTAATGTTTAGATGGATGGATGTTTGTTTGAAGGTATCACCAGAACGACTGAACGGATCTCCATGAAATTTGTCATGCATTACAACAACGTCTGGAAGAATACATAAGCTATATATTTTAATTCCGCACGGACAGAATCTCGGGCGGCTAGTGGAGTAATAAATGTATTAACGATTATGACGCGTGTGGGTCAAATAAAACTACCAAAAGTGATTCCCGGTAGCTTCTAGTCGGTGTAAATCGTTATCAGGTGTTTATCATTATCACATTGTAATAGCGTAATAAAACGATACGTTATTAGGAAGCGTTTATTATATTCTATCTAACAGTTAATGAAAAAGTTGATAAATCGATTGCTCTATCACTACTTTGATGAGGATAATAAAAAGTAACGCGTATGTTATGGTAGAAATGTTTTTTTTTATATTATAAGGTGGCAAATGAGCGAGCGGCCACCTGAAATCGTTGAAATAGCGAAGTGGCCGTTGCCTATAGACATACGCAATTGCATATTCGTTGCCTACCTTTAGTCGACGGAGGAGAGGATACACAGAAAGAAAATATCTTCCCTTTCCACGCATCCTCTCATCCGGAAAGTCCACTTCCACTTGCCACCCTTTCCTTATAAGAAAAAGCGTGGGAAGGGAAAGAGGACTAAATTAGGCCTCCGTGGCGCACATTCATCAGACGAAACGCGGAATTGCTTCCACTTCACGCCTGCCTTTTGTGTGGTCGTGGTATTGGAAAATAGCACAAAAAAAACAAAAGAAAGCTATAGTACACCAAGAATCTTGGACACTATTTTGACATTCCTAGTGACGGCACTAGCTCACTAGCACCGGTAAGTGAGCTATCATAATTTGACTCATGCGAACCGTATCAGATAACTTTATCAGACTATACAAATTACATTGGAAGTTTTTTTTCCTTAAAAGCGATTTTTTTGTCTTCACTTAGTTTCCACAGATGGACAGCAGCATATTGCCATCACCCTTAACCTCTACTAAAATAGATATAGCAATATATTTCGTACAGTTTCGGCATTGACATCCGGTTAAGTCGCTCAATATTTTGAATTCAGAATTAATTTAAAAAAAAAACTAATTTATTGCTTACTTAATTTAATGAAAGCTCAATTGTTCAAGCGAATTTATTTTATCGTCAAATTATTGCTCTCGTACCACAATTTACATTAATGACTACAATTTACAAAAATCTCATGACGTACGATAATTGATGGCCCCTTTTAAAGTGCAGCTCGCCCTTTAATATGAGAAACCTTCAATTATCAATTAATTGTTAACAAAGAGACCTTTCATAACGCCGGCGAACCTATACAATTTTACAAAAGAAGGTTTACGTATGCAATTAAAACCTTTATATGTATATTTTGTGATGTTAAATTACTTTTAAAATGTACTAAATACAGTAGAATAATTAAGAATCGTTCATTAATTGTCTTATTAAGAAATACGTGAACAAACATGAAACATATCATTCATTGACATCTTGTCGTGCATTGAAATATTTACATGGAAAATAACAGGCTATAAAATGTAAGACAAAGATCAACGACACTATGTCATGGTACAGATTAAAGGTTCTAGAGTGGAATAAAGGTTGCTCCACTCTTCATCAACCTATCACTCGCCTCTGTCACGGCGCCGCCGCGACGTCGTCGATAGAGTGAAGAGTTCACGAGTCGGTGCTAACCCTATATAATAACAACAGATGAGATACCGCCTCCATTCGGTGCGGTTATGACACACCTCGTCATACACTGACCTTTATAAATGGACTGGCTACACGGCGTAATATTTTGTGCATATTTGATTTTCGCCATTTTGGCGCTGATGGTAACGATGGTGTGTATTCGTATTAATAACATAGATATAATTAATTGTCAAGTAACATCGAAATGCGCGTTTAAATCGGAACGAAGTAAAAGCTGTCGTAATAATTTCATGAAAATTCTCCAAGCGGATAAAATCGCGGGCGTCAACTAGATTTGTAATAAGTCATAATATGAATATTTATTATATGCAGTTCAAGAATACGCAAACAACAAGCAAATCATTAACTTGGTTAATAAACGTCTTCTTTGTGGAATCGCTTTGATTACGTGCCAAAGTAATCGAGCGAAGTGCAACGAGATAAATATAACGATACATATCGAGTCGTGGAAAACGAAATTATTTACAAACATCTGTTTGATCATATACCAGAACTCGTCATGAGGTCATCATCAAAATTACATGATACCATATTTGTATAAGAATTGTAAAACAACAAACAATCGGTGACAAAAATAATCGATTCAAACCATTTTTTTATCAAATAAAACGTCTGAATTTTCTTTTTTTCTTCGTTCTTTCCAAGCGAAGTTGGCTTTATGTTTTAGTCAGCATCATAGATATAATACGGTTAAAATATATATGTCTATAAGGCAATATAATCTTAATTCTTACTAATATTATAAATGCGAATGTTTAGATGGATGTTTGTTTGAAGCTATCTCCAGAATGGCACGGATCGCGATGAAAATTGGTATACATACAGAACATATTCTGAAAGAGCACATAGCCTATTTACTAATTATGTTTTTTTTAATTGCTCGCGGACGGAGTCGCGGGCGCCAGCTAGTTATTTAATAAATAGTTCTGGTAACGACATAATATTTAGCAAAAAGTGGATCTAACTTGTGTAAAATGTTGGCCGCACTTTTTAAAAGAAAAAAAGGAGCACAAACTATTCGTTCGTAATTTATTGCATGTTCATAGTGTACTTAAAACAATATAACTGAAATAAATAAAACAGAATCGTTGAGTACGACTGCATCCAATTTCACAGTAAATTCCCGGCTAATATTCTCCAATCTTCCGGCGATTACATCGGAATGACATGTAAAATGTCGTTCGGAACGCGTAATACAATATCGATTTAGATATAATGTGCTGCGCCTTAAATTACTGTTTTTTCAATTTTAAAGGAAATGAATTCCTGAATCAATAACACAATATAGGTATCTTAAAAGGCACCTCACGAATATTTTTTTAGGTTAGGAATTTAAGTTAAGATACTTGATATTAAGGGCAAGTACTCTTGAAAAGGTAACAAAATTATCTTCAAAATATTTAAAATGACAAGATGGTTTTTGTTCTTTTATAATTTGGCAATCTATTTTATCAAACAATTATTCATTCCTGTTTAAGATACGAGTATAAATATAATAATAATCAATTGCTGTTCGTTAGTCTCGCTAAAACTCGAGAACTGCTGAACGGATTTATCTTGTCTTGGTCTTGAAATGTTTGTGGAGATCTAAGGAAGGTTTAAAAGGTGAGAAAAATTCGAATAATTGCCAGGAACTAATTGAGTTTTTTTTAGTACACGCGGACGGAGTTGCGGGCAACAGCTAGTATTAAAAAAAACAGATGAATGAAACGATTAAACTTCATCGTTAAAATAAATTAAAACGAGTTTAAATTGCACAAAGGGAGCTTACACGTTTGTCTTACCGTTGGCATAAACCACGTCAAACGGATTTAATACAGCAATTAAATATAAAGCCAGACAAGTACGGCAGGAAGAGGAGAGATTTCGATCATTTTAATGACTGAGAGTCGCCATTTTTAAAAAGAAAACGCAAATTTTGACACTAACTCCACAGTGAGGTTATTATCTTTACATTATCAAAGATCGCTTTAATTAACAACTACATAAAGTTTTAATTATAACCAGTTTAAAAATACCTAACCGAGGAATACAGTTACATCTCTTAATCAGGTTACTTAAAAGATGCAACTCTACAATTTATCATAACGTAAGTTTAACTTATATGGCTGTAGTTTTAGTAAGTAACTAGCTGACGCCCGCGACTCCGCCCGCGTGGATATATAAAAAAACTTAATATATAGATAAGTTAAATAAAAAGCAGCTCTTCAAGGCATAAATTCGAAAAAATAAAATAAAAAGTGAATAAATAGTATCCTAAGTCCGTCTCCTGGCTCTAAGCTCAATCACCTCACCTCAAAAAAATTCCGCCATATCGGTAAAGTCGTTCTTGAGTTATAAATAATGTAACTAACACGACTTTCTTTTATATATATAGATGGTAATATTAGTATCTGGCCATTTCAACACGATTTCGTGTGAAGAAAGAATGTTTCGTGAAGAATTAAAAAACTGTAAAACCGCCTTACTTTACAAACAAAATCTGCTGCATATCACAGTAATGTGAACATACCTTATACAGCCCGCGAAAAACTTTACCCCTCTGAGAGTCGGGAAATAGAGTCGTAATAGTAAATCATTTTACCCGAATACAAGACTCACTTCTATAAACAGCGGGAACTTTAAAAGCCACTTGAGATGTCAAATTATATTTCAAGTTGCACGAAGCTAGAAAATTTTGTTTCCGCTGAAGAATTTATTCATATAAACGCGAGTGCACGTGAATGTAATAAAAGTCATTTACATTTGTATTTTATAAAAGATTTTATAAAAGGAATGATTTTATATTCGAGCTTTTGACTTCTGGAAAATAACTTTAAGGTATTCATGAATTTCATAGAAATATATACGATGTTTTTAATTATATAATACATTTTTATTTTTTGCTACAATAAATCATGTCACATTGCGTAAATAACTTATATAATTAAGTTAAATAATTAAGTTTTTATTAAATACAATTTTTTCTTTGTTAAATAGATTATTTTCTAGTAACTACAATATTTTTATTCTAGTTACTATGAAATAATCTAATGAATAGTCTTAAATCTATGATATAAAATAAAATATAAAAAAACGAATAATTAACTTTATTAAGTATAATTACAACTACGTATATGACAATCTTACAATGTTACTATTATAATATTATTATATAAATATGAATGTTTTCAGATAAAAGATAAGATGGTTATTTGTTAGAAGGTATCTTCAGAACAACTTCATGGATTTCGCTGAAATTTGGCATAGATGTAGAACATAGTCAAGAAGAACACATGACTACTAATTTTTGTTTTAGTTCCGCGCGGAACTAAAACAAAAATTAGTAACCTAGTAGCTTAGTAGTAGTTATGTTAGTAAGCGTAGTAGCTAAATATTTTATTTAAATTTATTTAAATTAACCCAATTAAATATTTATCTTTGTTCTTAGTTCTCTACATTAAATGCTAGGTCCATTTCGAATGTAGATCGTATTCATTGAGATATGCCTGCAGGCGGCATCTAGAGTTATTTTAAAATCGGAATCCCTTGGAAGTCTGAATGTGCCGTTTAAACGGTCCGCTGAATAGCCCGCGCTAAATAGTCTGATAACGAACTCTCGCAATATTATTAATATATCTGAATTGCAAATAATTAATTCTTATTTGTGTACTAAAATATTCCATTAAGACTATTTTCATTTAAGATTTTTGCAAGAATATGCTATGTTATTCTTAGTTTTCCCGCTGGTATTAATCAATCCGTCAAATGTTTTCCTAACGGCAATCAAAATAGTAGGCAAGTAAATAGAAAAATCATGAAGGGAAGAAGATAAAACAAGGAAATCCATAGATCATCACAGCTTTATCTCAGTTCTTTCGCAATTAGGACATATTATCTTTTAAAATGTAATATCGAAGTTAACTTAAATAAAAATTAATTACGCTATAATTATCTCATTGTAATCTTTATACACACTCTTGAACTATAATTTGGAATGAAAATTCGATAAATTTCATTACTGGTTTAAAAATGAAAGTGTTATAAAAATATTTTATACATTTTGACGCTATTGGGTTATTATTTCCATACGTCAAATAACAAAAAATAATTTACTTAATTAAAAGCACATCCCCGTGCGTCGGAACAAACACGAAACAGGCACTTCACTTAATAACTTTATTAAGCTACTAATTATTTTAACTTAATGGTCGCGACGGGTAAAGTTACTTTAAGCCTTCATTAAGCCTTTATATTATTAAATATTGAAACATTTAAAACTGACGAAAGCTCACACTATAAACCGTAAATCCAACTGAAAGTTTAAAATCAAAATAAGTGATCTTGATTTTTAAATAAACTAGCACTCGCGCGCGACTCCGTCCGCACAGAATTAAAAAAAAATATAACTAGTAGCTTACGTGTCCTTCCAAACTATGTTCCAAGTGTATGCTAAATTTCATCCAGATCCGTTCAGCTGTATGAGAGATACCTTCAAACATTCATCTAGCTAAACATTCGCATTTATAATATTAGTAAAAAATAAATAGGCCGAACTAAACCTAATTTAGATGTAACAGGTGTTCCGGAGAAACAGTTTATTTAATTGATAAAAAATAAGTCCTTATAAAAACAAATGTTTAGTATAAATTCTACCAAAAAAGAAGGAATTATGTACAACATAATGTTTATCTAACATTTATTTCCATTTGAAGATATATTTATTATGAAAATGAGAATATATGGTAAAAACAATTTTATTAAAACCTTTAGTGGAGACATAAGAAGCTCTCGGCTATATATTTAGCTCTTCTATGTCCTCAGGGAGCTTGTGCTCAGTTTGCTTAGCATTCTAAAATATTACCCTCGTTTTATATGTATGTTTCGCAATTACGCTTGTATAATTATCCTAGCTTTAATTAAAATTAAATTATTATGTTACAAAATAACTACTAATGTCAGATAGTTTAAATAAACCGCCGTTTTTAAATTTAGAAATTCGTTTATGTTGAAAGAAGCTAATGCGCTACACATATCTGTCTCCCTTACACTTTGCGACAAGCATATCTTCCTTCTCTATCGTGTAACGAAAATGCACGCTCGGTACGTTTACGTTACTCTCAAGTCTTGTAATCTTATCATTTACGAGTATATCTTCAGTAAAAAATTTACTACAGGACCAAATACAATTTCGAATAGCATTTATTTTCTTTATGTCTCTTATTTTTGGCAAATAAACAAAGTACATACAACACTTGGTTTTTTCACAGTTCCTAAGTGTCCCTAAACATTTGAACACCCTGTAGATAAATGATCGGTGTGAAGACAATGCGCATGATCCTTCAACTAGCTGTCAGACACATCACTATCGGCACTCCCCTGACATTTGGCACGACACCAGAGATCGTGCGGCCAGTTTATTTTTAAATTACATTCCCATAGCGTAACATTAGTCTTCGACAGTCCATTGATGTCATGTAGCTGTGATATAATGTGGTGTTTTGGTTTCATCAGACAGTTTTAGTATCGTCCATTAGCATTTCCACGTGTATGTTCGTAGAAATAAACTAATGTTATACATTCGTCAAGCCACAATAATATTTACACATGTCTAGATCCAAAAATATTGAAATTGAGTAAATATTTTCAGTTCAAGTCTCAGATTAATTGAATAATTAAAAATTTAAACATACTGATAATCTTCATTCAGAAACCCGGCATTGATTTTTTAACGTCGCTTTTTTACTGTTTTAATGATGCGTTCGATTGTCAATTGTTACAGAAGATTTAAATTAATAAAATATAATATAATACATACGTCTCACTATCTTACTAATATTATAAATGTGAATGTTTAGATGGATGGAAGTATCTTTAGATGGAACGGCTAAACGCATGTCGCTGAAATTTAACAAAGACGTAGTCACGGGCAACAGCAAGTATACAAACAAAAAGCTTGCTAGTACAACTCCTTCAATTATTAAACAGGGCAATCTGAAATTACTGCAACTAGTTTTGTTGTTTTATCTATCACAATTAATCGAACTCCAAATTAACGATCATATCTAGTACACATGATGTCATATCCGAGAACTGACACCGCACAAACAAATAAAACAATAATAACATATATTTACCTGCATGACCGTTACTTGGCACTTCGCCACACATCCATTGAACCTGCTCGAAATAAACTCTTCAGATAATCAAACCGCCTCCTTTATTTACTGCTATATTGGATTCGAATGAATCAGCCTTTTCACATGTAACTGATATTGCATCTACATTAGATCACGCTGTAGACATGAAATACAGGGTGTGAATTCGATGTTTACACTTTAAGTCTAGAGAATAAAAATGAATAAGTCTTCAAATTCGCTTTACACTTAAAGATTTTACAATGTTCGTTTTTTAATTATGTTTGTCAAAATAAATATTGGTGATTTAGAAGATTTTAAGACATTTGATTTAACTTTTTTTTGAGATTTAGAAGCGACTTTATGAATAGTACAATCTGTATTTTTTCTTTTTTGATTCTAAAACAAGACGATCTTAATCAAAACCAAATTGTAAAAGTAAGTCTTAAACTGCATTTCGTATAGTGTTATCTTCGATAACCTGTCCTATGTATTTCTCGGAAAACCTAATAGAAAACTATAAAAATTTGTTTCAGTTAATATTTTTTGTATACGTGACTGACTGATTGTATAGATTTTGTATGGAAACGTTTAAACTGACAATGTAGCCATTGTCCGAATAATCGATTTCTTACGCGGACTAGATTTTAAGATATTCACGTAAAACCGTGCTATAACTTTATATTAAAACACATACACCTGTACTCACATACGACCAAAAAACATACACACACAGAGAGTTTAAATACACACCAAAATAAATAAATGTATACTAATATTGTAAATGCGAAAAAAAATCGTACAGTTTTCTTTCCACGAGAACCTTTAATTTAGCATGTCGTCTCTTTATTTTCTTTGCTCATTTGAAGTTAAATAATTCTTTTGCTAATGTTAATTATCTTCAGTGGACATATCAAGTTATTCTATTTATGACCAGTTTATGTCAAAAAAAACTATGTATTGCTTACTACTTAAAATACCAAGGAGTAATATAATGTATTTTTAATAGCATTGACTGTTTTTTAAAGAATTGTTAATTAATTTTAAGACTCAAAGGTGTTGGGATGTCGTGTGAAAGTCACGTAACCGCGGGAGAAACTTATCATAATTGGCGCCAAAAATTTACTTTTTTACCGCCAATTTACTTTTAAACCTTAGGGTGTGTACACACTATAACTTATTAAAAATCTACAAGGTAGCCATATCAAATTCTTATCAACTCTAGTGTGTTACTAGCACACATTAATTAAGCACGGTGGTTATAACTTAACCTCCGTTTAAAATTATTTATGACTAGTAGTTGACTTGTTAAGTGTAAAAAAATTATAAATCTAATGTGCACTAATAAAGAAGAATTATTAGCTTACTTGCAAAGCATCCCTTCTTAGAATAAATATAAAACACTAGACGTCACCCGCGGCTTCGTCCTCGCGGAATTAAGAGAAAAAATTAAGAAGTAGTCTGTGATCTTCCAGACTATGTTCTACCTCTGCCAAATTTCAGAGAGACCCAGGCAGCCGTTCTGGAGATACACTTTCTTACAAACATCCATACAAACATTTGCATTTATCATATAAATAAGATAATTATTCTTGTTGAATTTATATCGTACGTAACTGATTGAATTAACTAATTGTGTTCACGGATTAGTTAACAATAAGCGGTTAAAGCAGCGTATAATTATAACGTTACTAAAATTTAACTACGTTTCAAAATAAATATAATCTGGTCTATTGCTTAGAAATTACTAAGTAACTTTTATTACCTAAAATTCAATCTAACAAAAGTAATACCAAAGGTAGAGGTAAGTAGTATGTATTTTTCATCTTTTCTTAAGAAACGTTGAAAAATAAGATGGTACGTAGAACCCAAAGAATGAATTGGACGATTGAAATTAATGAAAATATATCATCATCAGTTCACTATACGTCCCCATTGAGGGGGTCGGATCCTACCCAGTCATGGGTAACTAGACCATAGTCAACCACGCTGGCCCAGTACGGGTTGGTCGACTTCACACATATCTTTGATTTACTTCTCAGATATGTGCAGGTAGCATCACGATGTTTTCCTTCACCGTAACAATGTCGGATAAATGTACATATGTAAATCGGAAATCGTAAAAAAACATTGGTACATGGCGGGATTCGAACCCAGGATCTGCAGATTAATTGCAGATAAAAATATACATTTAACAAAAGCATCGTATAAATAAATTTATCCATCTTAACATTTTTATATGAAAATTGGTAAACCGTACAACTTACGAAACAAGCATGAAAACACATACAAGCCAATACTTTATGGTACTTCAACGATATACGTAATACTGATAAATTGTAATGTACAGTACTTGTAAAATAAAACACAACGTAAGCGGCAAGGACGTGCAACGTCTCCAATTTATTTATATTATTTCGTCGTAAAAGTCAATGGAATTGACACGCGACACCTGAAAAGTCTCTTATCACTTGTTTGCGTCAGATGGTAGTTGATAAGGTGTTTAAGTCAAGGAGAGTCGTCTTTGGAGTTTTTTTAGTCCTTACGCGCTCTGAATCATTCGAGTCGAATTTTAGAGTGAAATGTGTGTGTGAAAATTGATTAACAATGTACAGACCTAGTGAACTCTGGAAAGGTGAGTGTCGATTTTATAAATTTTTCGATGGTGAATAAGTCGATGGAGAAACAGAAAGTAAACCCTTAGTACTTTTTAATAATTTAAAATTTAATTCTATGTTAACATAAATAATAAAAGTATTGAAATTCAACAAGAATGTAGTAAAAGTTTACTATAATACTTTTAGCATTGTATTTAATTTATGTAATTATCGAGTAAAGTTAACGTAAATTTCCTAAAAACATTAAAGAAAAATAACTTAATTAAATGAAGTTTACTACGTAATTTATATTGTGACCAAATAAATGTCAAATGTACTGTTGAATTTGGGATAGGATACTCGTCAATGATTAGTTTTTAAAAAATAGTTTTTAAGCTAGAATTTGACTTGTCTGAGTCATTAAACAGTATATTCATGACTTCTAATTTTTATAAAAAAAAAACTAACTAGAAAGCAACATTTTTTAATTAAATTATTAATACTTGATTTCTTTCAAACGATTAAGTTTGAACAGTTTTTTTATTAAGTACTTTTCATTAACAATAAAATAATATAATTGTTTCTGGATGTTTTTAATTTTCTATTTTGAAACAGTCAAACCATGTAGGAAGGAATATCATAGGAAATATCATTATCACATGGTTGTACCACATATGGAATTAATCCAGACCATAACTGACCAACAATGGTCATAATATTTGCTATTTTAGTGATTTATCTGCGCGAATGTACTCGTTTACATCGTAAATCTGTCTACTTTGTTGTTGTGTACAGAGGTAACGATAAAAATAAACGTAACCGTGGCTCCACGAGTAAACTGCGTGATACTTTTTATTTGTCTGTTTATTTCTTGCCAGCTCTACCGCTTTTTTTTATTGTACTCCAACAATTTAAAAAAAAATTGTACATTCCGCGACTCCGTCCACGTATGTTCTTCCAGGCTCAGTTTTACATCTATGACAACCGTTCGTACAGCAAAGCATCTGCAGTTCCTCTGGTGTTGCGGATGTCCATGGCCGTCGAATCAATTAATGTTAAGCGATCCGCTGCTCATTGGTTCCCTTACCAAAAAAATCTATCCATTTAATCATTGGCATTTATTTTATAATGTTAGTAAGATTTTATTTAATATTAACACAAGTTTATTATAATGTTTCACGAAAGTTTGAATAATTTAATATTAAGATACTTCTGTAAAGACTACATATAGACTCTGCGTCAGTTAAACAAGTTCACATTAACTTTATAAAAGTCAAATGAAGCAAGTCCGATGTACTGGTGCAATTATCTTCGGTGTGGTCAATTAGGCGCCATGTGTGAACTTGTAATAGGGTTGCCACATATTCGTATTTTACCCGAAATCTCTCGGTTTTAAAGGTGCATATTCAGACTACACACACTACAGGGTTGACACTACGAGTTAAAACGTGAAAGGGTAATAGTGTTTTTTTTCTTTTTGTCCGCCCAAAATGTCGTAGGTTCATATTTTATTTGCTGCCAGTATTCAGGTCTGTTTTATAAAAGTTGCCAGCCCTATTGTAATGAGAGGGATCGGATGCTTTCAGACCATAAATGGACGTTGTTGAATATATATTTTCATAAGACTAGTTTTTTTAACTTTTAAAGAATTTATTTTATATGGACACAGAAAATATCACATCATAAATAGTCACGTGAATAAATAACTAAAAATTAAACTAAAAAAAAATATATTTTAACTGTTCCATGTGTAAATATCACCAAGGAGATTGGCTGCAATAAGTTTACCTTCGTTTAAAGAAAAGAATTGATTCCTTTCTATCTCGACTTAACTTATATTAATCAATACGGTTAATAACACAAGAAAATAGACAGATATACAATTGCGACCGCATAATCAAAAGAAGTAAAAAGTTTTAAATTCTATAAATATTTTTCAAGTGACGTGTATTATCAAGATTGATCCAATAGCTGTAAACCTTTAAGGGGACATTTTGATTCTTATCATAGCTCCGTGGTCCACGGCCTATCTGTAAGAATTTAATGCAACTTTCTTGTACATAATTGTAATCGAGATCTCGTGACTGCCGCCCACAAGGGCCCGACGTGCACGATTAAATATTTCACAAGCCAAAAAATACAAGTACGAATCTATACAGTGTTTGTGTCGAATGTATGTCTTTGACATCTGATTGGATATTGTTAAAGGTTCTAAATTTATTTTATTACGTTGTTAAATGCAAATGTAACCACCAAAAAAAGGTTCCCAATTTGTGTGTCTTTTTTTCTCCCCTTTTTAAATTAAATCTGATAGGAATATGGTACTCTTGTTTGTCTTTGGATAAAATACTTGTTTTATATTAATTTCTAAGTAATCCAATTTAAATATGATCTTGCTATTAGTTAAGTCATATTATCAACGACCATTTACGGTCAACGTAATTTAAAAGCCAGCAATTCAATAATGACTTGTTGAATGAATTCAAGATACTTACAGCCTTTTTCGTGCTAACTACGTTCATTAGCAAATTATATTCGTCTCCTAATAGTATTGAAATACATTGCGCTAGTTTCACACGAAGGTACAACAGTCAGGGAGAACAGTAGGACAGTTTGGTATTCGTATTGTTGTAGCGTATGCATTAAAACAATAGCAGTACTTCAATGTTATACTGCACTGCCTAACTGTTCTACCCGTGTGTTAAAATTCGTTATATTAAAATCACCGTATGCGCAAGTCGTTTGACAAGACTACATATATCTTAATATGGAATTGACACGTTCATTAAACTGAAAAACGATCAGTAATCTACGTGTTCTAAATACTAATAGTCGATATAATTCTCTGTTTAAGTTATCTTTATATCAATCTATAAACATATTAATAAAATTGTAGTGTCTGTATGTCATATAAAAATAATACACGATGTATATTTGCGTCGCTGATAACGAAAAATTAAAAGTTGACATTTTATGGTTGGAATTAGGTTTGCCAGTTCGCCAAACCTAATAGGCGAACAGGCCGGTCGGGCCGGACATTTGGGTAGAAAGGCCGGACACCCTACATTATTGGGGTATTCGTCTTAGCCGGACACCGTTTATATTGGCCGGTTTATCCGGACGCCTGGCAGGGATAGTTGTATTGATTACTCTAATAAAAACAATCGACTAACTGTACATAAAAAATAACTAGCGAATAAAAGACATCATGCCAATACTTTAACACTTGATTCTCAACTAACTCTACGACAATAAGTATCATTTAGCGACGACAAATATTCCTCCTGACGACATAGAAACTTGATAAGTATATAATTACACAACAAACGTAAATATGTACAAACTTATGACGTATGTAAATACGTATTTAAACGTTTCCACTTCAACTAAAACATCAATGCACAAAGCCGACAGGTTTTTTTTATATCTGTAGCAAAAACTCAAAAACTACAAGATTTCTAAAATTCTTTCACCGTTAAAATGCTGCATTATTCCTAAGTACATAATAGGTTATTTTTATTTAATTATTGCGTGTTTAAAAAAGTAAATTTCCAACCGTATGAAACCGGTATACATCTATTAGTTGGACAGATACCCGTTGTAGTAACCTAGAGTTGGATTCAGACAGTCAGATGATGATTCTAACGAAGAAGAAGAAGAGATATCTCTATCTTTTACCGTATCAAATAAACAGCCAGTTATATAGATTAATAAGATAATGAAAATTAAATAAACTATAAACTTATTTTCGTTAAATCTAGTGTTTGTCAGTTATCTGTGAGCTGGGTGCGGCGTAGGTAATATATTCAAGCACGTGTTACATTTAACTTAAATAAGTTATCAATATAATTGACAAACTTACCTTGGTACCCACAGATGCAAACAATCGATCAACCTTATACATTTAATGAGCCATAAATTCATTTATTTACATAACTAAGTTGTAAATCTTACTAGTCTAATAGTACTATTATTAGCTGTAAGGATCTCTATCAAATTTAGAACAAAGAGACAGTCTGGAAAAGTGCGTCGCTTACTAACTTATTTTAGCCACACGGACGAAGTCACAGGCGACAGCTAGAAGTATAATAAAGCAAGTAGGGAAAGTAGCGCTAGCCTGTCATTGACTGTTTCGGCTCACTGGTGCCAATTATGCCACTATTGTCTTTGAGTTGTCCTATTGTACTGGCATAATGTAAACTAGGCATAATTCCTTCGCCTTAAAGTTAGAAAAGATTAAAGTGCGCCGTATCGGCCCGCTCTGTAGGCGGCGCGGCGGTCGCGTTAAATGACCACAGATTAACTTGTTTATTGCGTCAACTCCAATTTGTTTTAAAGCACTGCCACAGATTAAAAAAGATAAACGAGTCATGTTTGAAAGCGGGTGCAATTCGTTTTTATTTCCAGTAGGATAATATTTGTAATAACTTAGCTTTGTTAAATGCTTGTTTATGTAAAATTCGATATAAAATTACGGTGTAACCGTAGAGTTTCATTGTCGAAATACTTATATTAAAACGTTACGTTAGTGCAGTGTTTTAAAGAGAGTCTAAGGGATGACAATGTTTGTTCAATAATGAAACGTTTTCTTCACTGGCAAACTACGCTTAGATACGAAAAATATCATACTATCATATTCATAATAATATAGCGAATGTTTAGTTGGACGGATGTCTATTTGAAGGTATCTCCGGAACGGCTCAACGGATCTTGATGCAATTTGGCACAGATGTAGAACATACTCTGAAAAGAACACATAGACGACTCTTTAATTTTTTTTGTTCCAAGCGGACGGAGTCGCGGGCGACAGCTTATACTATAAATGTCGCATATCGCCTTACGTAACTTCAGACTGTACATAACTGGTCGGGTAAACATTTAAGGCACTCGGTCGAGGATTTATTAGAGTAATTATTTCAACCTTTAGTTAGATCTTATCTGATAGTGAGTAGTCACAAGTCCGGTCAGATCTCGGAACGTATTAAATTTTCATTGACTTTATAAATCGGGACTAATAGAACCTGTTGCCAATTGCAGCGGCCTCGTGCAGACGTCACTGCTCCAAAACTCAACACATTTCTAACATTCGAATAGTTGCTGTTTTAATAACTTTTTATACCTTCTAAATGTACTTCTATTTAAATAAAATTTAATTCATATAAACTGAGAATAGACTGTATTATAATGATCTTAACCCTACTAGTTATTAATTACAAAAACAAAAAGTTCGACTAGCTTTATCCCTATAACCCTCCGGTGAATATAACTTATCTTACTAATATTATAAATGCGAATGTTTGGAAGGATGGATGGATACATGGAAGTTTGTTAGAAGGTATCTCCAGAAGGACTGCATGGATCTCAAATGAATTTAGTATAGATGTAGAACATAGCGTGGTAGAATACATAGTCTACTAAGTTTTTTTAAATTCCTCGCGGATAGTTCAAGGAAGGAACAACTAGTTCCACATAAACATGAAACTCGATCGAGTCGTTTAGAGGCTATTAGACGTCGCTATGTGATGGGTCCACATAAAATTTGAAACATAAATATTTCTGTACTTGCTAAAAACATTACCCTTCCAATCGGGCAATAAATTTCAAAAGATCGGTAGACAAGGTTATCATCATCATCATCATCAGCTCACTATCCGTCCCCACCGAGGGGCTCGGAGCCTACTCTAAGTTAAGTGTGATTAGGCCATAGTCAACCACGCTGTCCCAGTGCGGGTTGGCTGACTTCACACATATTTTTGAATTTCTTCTCAGATATGTGCAGGTTGCATCACGATGTTTTCCTTCACCGTAAGAACGTCGGATAAATGTACATATGTAAATCGGAAATCGAAAAACACATTGGTACATGGCGGGATTCGAACCCAGGACCTGCAGATTGCAAGTTAAGTGCTTGACCACTGAGCCACCGACGCTTTTAGACAAGGCTATACAATTTAGTAATTAAATGTAATTGATACTTCTCGTTATAAATTACCAAATGTATGAATTGAAGGTCGTACAATATATGATTAAAGCAAAACAAATCAACATGTTTAGGTATTTTATATAATTAATTCAGTCTTATATTTTAAAAGAGAGTAATCAACACTGACCTTTGAAAGTTTAAAGGTCAATTTAAAATACTTTAAATAAAAAAAATTCAATTGAAGAAACATAAATTATTCGACATCCAAAATAAAGAAAATGAAATTAAATTGAATTAAATGAAAAAAAAAGAATTTACATATTACAAAGTATTTAGATATGACAGTAAAAGAATGTTATTAAATTATGTAGTTAAACTATCAAAATCAAAAAATCTAGTTTAAAATCTAGCTTGAATTTCGTATTTCGTTGCAGATACAGTTTTTCGTAGTTCAATGCTCCGTAACTTTCCATGAAGTTAGTAACGATTTCGCTAATCCGAATAGTTTGTAAAGTATTTCGTGAAAATAACTTCAAATAGTTACTATACTTACAAACAAGTCAAGAATCCACTTCTTTTTCTTTATAATATATCACAAGATGGCAAACGAGCGAGCGGCCACCTGAAATCGCTGAAATAGCGAAGTGACCGTTGCCCATAGACATACGCAATTGCATATGCGTTGCCTACCTTTAATCGACGGAGGAGAGGATGCACAGAAAGAAAATATTTTCCCTTCCCATGCATCCTCGCATCTGCATCTGTGTGGTCGTGGTATTTCACCGGGCGAGCCGGGCCGATTCGTGCGAAGATGTTAAAGCGGGCTCTACCACTGTTATACTCTTTCTCGTCATAATTTACTTGTAGTTTATAGGGTTTATACACGCGTTGCACTCTCATCGTCATTATTATCAGCTCACTATACGTCTCCATCGAGGGGCATTCTCATATAAATATATTTTGTTATCATGAATATCATACTCTCCCACGGGTATCTGGGGGTTTCTAAGATCAAAATCCCCGTTTAAACCATGTTGTTATCTCTGATTTGTCAAAAATAATGACAGGGATGACGATATGGTTTTGAGATTTTGGTCTCAGAAATCAACTATAACAGCCGACATAACTTAATTCACTTTCATTCTTGCATACAATCCATCAGTACTTTCTTTTGTAATATGAATCAATTCTTTTTACGTAAAACTGTTATAGATTCCGTGATTCTTGACTAAAAACTATATTTACAAGTTTAGAATGTAATTCAAAATGTGCTTAGTAGTGTTCCCTTAATTAACCATGTTTTAATATTCTAGCAACTCGGTGCAATTTAAAATAAAAAATACTACGTTTAAAATATTTATGTGCATTATTATAATAAACATGCATGTCTCATACAATCTAAAAAAATACGAGGTAAACGAACTACAACTTGGCTAATTAAATTCTATACAAATACATTTGTATCTTAGTCCGTCTCTACACTGTCTAGTGACGTTCGTCGTCGAAGGAAACGCTTTTATTTTCCAGTGAAATAATTCGCCGACGCGATGGCTAGACGTCTCAATGTTCTGACGTCAACAATGCTACCTTTATAAATGCGTAGGAATCGCCCCAAGATCGTCACGACTTACTGGATTATATTGATGTTTTTTTTCACAATTGAATTGACAGAAGACAAAGTACAGTGAATCAGCATTTTCTAAACTATCTTTTAACTACATTACCATTTAATATATAGTTGGATCGTTATCTAATGGTAGTTCTATAATTTAGCTAATTATAAAAAAAGGAATTGACATATAAATCTGCATGTATAAAAATATACAAACACACAAAATGTACATACATTGTCTCTGTCAATTGGGAAATACAGTCAACCACTTGGGGCATAGTGCAATAAGATTTATGCATTGAAATTTTTACGGCACATTTTGAAATCTCGACTGGAAATTAGCCGCAATATTGTTGTTATTATACATTAGGGCATAATGCAAG
Organism: Papilio xuthus; assembly: GCF_000836235.2. NCBI lineage: Eukaryota > Metazoa > Arthropoda > Insecta > Lepidoptera > Papilionidae > Papilio > Papilio xuthus. The sequence continues at coordinate 2,290,538 of NW_013530507.1, read as the reverse complement.
TTGTTGTGCGAAACTGAACTGATATTACGGAATTTTTTGTAACAAATAATATTTTTATTATTTATTACCTGTCATTCAAGACTTATTTTGCGTGAAATTAAAAAAAAACATAATTAGTAGCCTAAGTGTTCTTCCAATCCAAAATTCATCGAGATCCGTTCAGCCGTTGTGGAAATACCTTCATCCATCCTTCCATCCATCTGAACATTCGCATTTATAATATTATTAATATTTGTTTTACTTAAATTTAAACATTTAGCAAAAATTATATATAAATGAAAAATAATAATTTAAATATGTAAGTCTAAGAAATGAAATAAGCCAGCACTGGAAAAATATACTTCATTATTAACTTTCCTTACTTCAGACAAACTCACAAACTTTCCACTGTCTGTATTTAACTTCAAATAAAAAAGAAAGGGAAAGCATTTCTTCTATAAAAAGTTTGAAAGAAAAAAGGGGCAAAGCTTTGCGTCTTTCACTTTTTAGTCTTCTCTGGAACCAGTCCTTTCTTTATACACAACAAGCTGTTGTCCGCGACTCCGTCCCTGCAGATTTTATAAAAAACTTGAATTGCCTATGTTTTCTTCCAGACTGTTCTATTACACATATATGCCAAATTGCAGCAAGATCTATGCAGCCGTTTCTTTAATACTTTCAAACAATTCATCCATCTAAATATTTATAATATTAGTAAGGTTTTAAACGATATGTATGTCATTAAATATTAACGTTTCATAATTTAGGATTTAATGTTAAAAAAATTTCATCACTTAAGAAATATTAAATTAGTTAACTTGTTTGTGTTAATTAAGTTGTACGAAAATATTTTAAGCACAGTACGCTGTTCTGAATTCAAATGTATGCAGAATACCAAGAAAAACTAATTTATATTCTTAAAGATAGATTGCAAGAATAGTCAAATAACTTTAAAAACATTAATTTTCGATTTGAACATTTGTAATTTAAAATACAAATATATTTGCGGTGTATTTATTAAAAGTTTCGACGTAGCACAAATAAATTATAATTCGAATCATCAAAGAACCTATTAGAGGAGCGTTATAAAACTTTTGGGATTGGATTTTCAAAATTTGTAAAAAGTTTTAACTTTAAATATTTTAAAATATTGCACGACATTTTTTTATTAAATAAACATCCAAAACTTTTTATAATCTGACAGCTGATAGTTTCTTGTGCAAATTTGTATAAAATGATCACTTTTAAATAATAATTATATTACGTTTGGCTAACCGTGGGTTTCTGAAACCAAAAACCCGTTTAACTTTGCTTGTCAAACATGAAAGACAGGGATGACATTTTATACGGAGATTTTGGTGTCAGAAACCCACGGTAAGTTATAAGGAGCAAAATTATTTGAAGTAACTCTGTGACGTCACTAAACATCTGACGACAGTTGTCACCAGTCGCACAGAGATGTGACAACTAACAGCTTTGTGATAATTTGTGTATTATTATACCGTATAAGTTGCGAAGTATCTTCATATACCTTTTAGGGACAAATATTACGGTTCATACCAATAGTACAAGAATAACAGAGTGCATAAAAATCAGTAGCAAATTATATTAAAACAATAAACGAAATAAAAAGATGCAACTGGAAACAAAAGTATCTCCCAATTATCCCATTGTATCCCAAGTCAAAATTGACATAATTGCTACATCAAGTTAAAAGCCGCAAAAGGAGTTAATGTAACTAAATTTTGTATGTTCACCCTATTTTAAATCTTTTTATGAGTTGGGTTATATTCAACAGATTTCAAATGACTTTGCGTTTCCAATTTGCACTTATGTCGAAATTCCATTTCGTAACATTTATGAATTAATTTGCAACACACTGGCAAATCACAAAAAAAATTACCTGTCGGAGCCATAAATGAGTCGGTACCTTTTTATATTCATGTCAATAAACTCATGAACCAATTTCACTTTACGATATACAAAGGCGGTTACTCGCTCACGTGTTTACATTCGCAATTGATATTTTACAATGTTATCCTTTCATATTTCCTGAACGTTTACGTTAAAAGGGGTTTTCATCTGGATTAAAGCTACTGACGTTTATTCTGAAACTCATTTTCAAAAATATACAACATAAATATTAAAACAAAACATTATTGCAACCTTAAAGTAACCTAATATGAAAAAAGAATTCGACTGTCGTTAACCGAGTTCGTCATTATTTGAAGTACAAATTAATTTAATTATTGGCACGATTAATAGCGTCTCTCTTTATATATCAGCTCGTTATAAATACATTCTTTTGCATCATTTTATTTAATTTAATAATAAACAAGTAACAAAAAGCAATCGTTAAGCATAATATGTATCGTCCGTCAATTAAGGCACACGTACAGCGCGAAATGTGTCCGGTGAAGGGACGCGGCGCTTTGGATGTTTTTGCATGACAAATATATATAAATCAAGAAGTCTCCGATACAATTTGAATTTTTAAGGATTAACTTATTGAGTTCTGAGAAGATCACGCAAGCATACGCGAGACGATACGAAAAAATACAAAAAAAAAGCTTATTATCAAGTGGATATCGCCCGCGACTCTGTGTGCGCGGAATTAAAAAAAAAATAATAAGTAACTTATGCGTTCTTCCAGACTATGTTCTACATCTATGCCAAATTTCAGCTAGATCCCATATGTTTGTAGATATCTACAAACATCTATCCATCCATCCATCTAAACATTCGCATTTATAATATTTCAAATCTAACTTAACGTACCAGCTTTAAACAAATATAACCAACTCAAATACAAATTGTGATTTCAATAATTTTTCTTTGCGTTACGTAATTTACGTTGATTGTCAAAAATTATTATGTATGTCAACAACACAGGACACAAGTTCTTATTACTAAAATATGCCTCATGATATTTTTATATCGCAACGCATCATTACGGTATGACCCAACATTTTTAACCGATGAGTTACACCACTTGGAGATCACATAAAGACATGTAACCATAACAAGGTACACAATTTGATTTGCTCGTTAGTAATAAATCAGTTGAAGTGAGCTGCCGTAGTGATCTCTACCACGGCTCTCGGTCTCCTAATTCAATTAGGCATCTCCGTGCTGTTGTTGCATCTAACTTACTATGCTGAGGCATGCACTACTCTAGAACATGACTAATTAACTTAGATCCTATCTCTAACTTTACTATCCTATGATTTATCGAAATGGATTAGTTTTGTAGTTTGATGTGGAAAATCAAATCAAAGTTGCAAATGATTGGATGAAACTACAACAAATTTTTTAATCAAATGAAGTTATTTTTCTAAACTTTCACATTAAACTAATTTCTCTACTTCTTAATATATTAATTACATTTACGACAACGATTTAAATCACAATTTATATTATGACATATTGAAATGTTTTATATAATTTTATACGTCTTTATTCATAACTAGCTATCGCTCGCGATTCCGTTACCGTGGAATTAAAAACAAAACGTAATAAATAGACTATGTTGTACGTCTATGGTTTATTTCAGCGATATCCATGCAACCGTTCTGGAGATAACTTCAAACAAACATCCATCCATTCATCCAAATATTTGTATTTATGACATTATAAGTAAAATAGTAATAAGTAAGATTATGACATTAGTAAGAAGCAAGATTAATAAGATATACGTAGCTAACAATCCGGAAAATCTGTGAAAGCTATCGTTAACTACGGCCCATAAAAGTCACGGCAACTAACGCCTTTACTTGCCTATCAATTAGACCAGTTTCGCAAGTTTACTTGTAACATGATTGCGTATGTTTCTATCAACATATGTGGCCATTGATTTATGTTCGCCTTTCTCGAGTGTTAAAGGACAATGTAACGCGCAGTGTAACCACTAAATACAAACTGGTTGGTGCACAAAAGGCGACTAGACTAGTTGCGACAAACACCTCTATAAGGCGTAACACAAATAGAAAACTATTGATTACTGGATGTGGCATTCTCTACATTTTATATTTATCATGAAAAAATCATAGTCAAAGTAATCACGTCTTTTCACTTGACATCTTTGTTTTTCTTTATGGCATTGTCACTAACTTTAGCTTTTCAACATAACCTCATTATTTACCTTAATTATTTAACAAGTAAATAATCTTTATATTTTCAGTAAATTAAAATATTTGAATGTTTGTATACCATAGAAAATCGTTGCTACAGTCTGTAGAAATGTTTCATAACGAACGTTTGCTTACGGCATATGAATTAGACTACAAACTGCAATTAATATCGGTCCGCAAACCCCACAGGGCATTAACTTTATTAATAGCGGCCAAAGTCCGGTGTGTTGCTCCATTGGGTGTGTTCATTTCTCATAGACGATATGAAATATTGTTATTCACATATGCCCCATGAGCTATGGTAATTACAATTAGTTACTAACGATAGACATATTCAACTAATTACTATTGGCATCTTATCAGCCATCACCTTACTTCTTACTAGTATTATAAATACGAATGTTTAGATGGATGGATGTTTGTTTGAAGGCATCTCCGGAACGGCTAAACGGATCTTGATGAAATTTGGCACATATGTAGAGTATAGTATGAAGGAACACATGGGCTAATCATTAAGTTTCTTTAATTCATCGCGGACGGTGTCGCGTGCGACAACTAGTTACGTACATTAATAAAATACAAAAATTTGTGTCTTCTTTTCTGAAAATTTGTACGTTATTAAATATATGAAATATGCTTTTAGTTAATCAGTGGAATACGATAGTATTGTTTTCGCAGTTTTTATTTGTTTTTTTTATCATTTTATTTCATATATTTACGTCACGTAATAATGTTTTAAAAATTATTATGCGATTAAACGTCGTAATTTTATAAAACAAATCGATTTATACATATATCTTTGATTTTACATTGAACACGCGAGTTATAAATAGTACGAGCAAAAAGTTAAGATTTAAATTTAATTGTCATATTTACTACATTAGTAATAATAAACATGTCAGAAATAAATTACGCAAAATGAAATATTAATTTTATAATTTTGTAAAAACTATCTAATTTGAAGTTGTATCTCTTCCAGCGAACAATATTTATACCGTATAACATTCGTCCTACATTTTACCCCCCTTCTTCGATCAACTGACGTGACGGCCATTACCTAACCGGCCGCCTTACAAACTCCTCGCTACCAAACTAATTTATCATCAGTAAAAACGAAATACAATCGTAACGCGATTGTAGTAAAGACTAAAATTTAAATGCATGATTGTTTTGGAATAGTAATTTAAAGTCTTTGCCTACTAGCTGTTTACACTCCACTGTCGACGATCATCATTTGATTAATAAGATTTTAACGCGGCAAAGAACTGTCATGTCATTTGTGCAGATATTTTTTTTAATTATTGGCCAGTCTGTAAATGTTCCGGGTGTGTTTTAAACGTGTGAATTGATTCAAATATTTTTGTTTATTATTTTAATTTTGAGGTTATGTTTGTGTTTTGTGATACGAAATGTGTTGTTTTGTATTGATATCTAAAACAAGTGTTGAAAAGCAATGCGGTGGATTTTGTTAGTGTTCGTATGTGTAAATAAAATAATTCGTCTAGAATAATATTATGGAAGTTTAAAATGTTGGCTGGTGAAGAGGCCAGTATCGAACTAGTACAACGATGGCTTCAAAGACGAAACAGTGATGATGCTGACACAGGTTAGAAATCGCAGAAATAAATATAGACTTTAAATTGCAGTACCATAAATAGATAATTTACCCTAATAAGAAATTCAATTTATAGTAATTGTAGTTATAAAAATTACTCGTCTATTTTGGCATTTTCGCTAATTCACTCGAGAGAATAAATGCAAAAAAATATTATATAAATATGAAAGTCGTGTTAATTACACTATTTATAACTCAAGAACGGCTATACCGATATTGAAAATTGGTGAGGAGGTAGCTTAGAGCCAGGAGACGGACATAGGATATTTATTCTTTTTTTTTTCGAATTTATGCCTTGAAGAGCTGCTTTTTATTTAACTCACTAATATTATAAATGCGAATGTTTAGATGGATGTGATGTGGATGGATGTGATGTGGATGGATGGGTGTTTGAAGATATCTCCAGAACGGTTGAACGGATCTCGATTAAATTTGGCATACGTATAGAACATAGTGCGAAAGAACACATAAGCTACGCTTATTAAGTTTTTTTATTTATCCACGCGGACGGAGTCGCGGGCGACAACTAGTATATTTTAAAAGTAATATTTTCTGGAATTATTTTATTATTTGGCAGTTTATTAAAATTTTAATAATACTTATAATTGTATAATAACAAAATGTTTAATTAATGATTGTGGCGATATTAATATAATAAGTAGTTTCATTGTAAATTATTTGATAGCTTTTGATAACTGATTTATTGCTGATACTATAATATACAAACGTCATACGCGTTTTAAAAATTAATGCCGGAAATTAATTATGACGAAATATGACAATAATTCATTGAAATGATATTATTAATATTATTTATGATGATTTTCAATTATATCTGATCAATTTAATTTGCGATACGATTTACCCAAAGAATATGTTACTGTTTTCGTTTAAAAACATTTTAATATCTGAGTAAATGCCACACGAAAAGATGTTTAATGTCAACTAAACAGCTCCTTACATTTCTCATGTTAAATATACACTAAGGGTCTCTAGTCTTTCAATTTCAATGACCTCTTAACGAGTTTCTTGCTGCAGTTAATATGTTACGAAAGAATAAACGATTTAAGACATTTATGGGTTATTATGTTTCAATAAAACTCGATATTATTATCAAACCTTAGTTCATTTACATAATAAAATTGAAATGTCTGTATGTAATCCATAAAAAATATGCTCATAACGAAAAACCAATTTTTTAATTTTTTGTCCGTATATCCGCAAATCCTCATTTGTTCCTAGTAATCTCCGAAATGGCGGATCGATTTTGACGTGACTTTTACTGGAATGTAGTTCATGCATGCGGGATTAACTTACGCTATTTTTTTTAATTCCGCACTGACGATGCCACAAGCATCAGCCAGTTATAATATGAATGTAAAATCGAGTACAAAAAGGTCATAACAAAAGTAAAATGAAAAATAAAAATAAATATTACATACTGAAGTTGTCTTTGTGAAGGTATCAAATAACACTACCGGTACTGTTTCGCACATGTTTTAAAATAAAAGTATAATAACACAAGTCAGTAAAGCAATATTACATTGTGAACATTCTCTTTACGATGTTAATGTTTATAAAGGAACACAAACAAGTAAGCTTTCGTACCGCTATTTATAACCGAGACTAGCGATCGCACGCGACTCCGTCCTCGCGGTATTAAAATATAAGTCGCCTATGTCTTCTTACAGATTATGTTCTACATGTATGCCAAATTTGAACAAAATCCGTGGAGCCGTTCCGGAGATACCTTCAAACAAACATGCATCCATCCATCTAAACATTCGCATTTATAATATTAGTAAGATTATAATATTTACACAGACATAAAGAATACTAATTTTGGTATATAAAGAAAACTTATGACGTCCAAAAACAGGTTTAAATAGCAAATACATTTTTTAGCTTTGAAATATTAAATAATTTAAGCACTTAAGAAAATCTTAATGGAATAATATGTTGACAATTAACCATTTTAATTTGAGATGTCTATAGGTACCAACCATGTACCTTACATTGGTAACAACGGCGT
>NW_013530507.1:2126438-2281669 GCF_000836235.2 Papilio xuthus | reverse complement strand
TGTCGGGCGGAGCGACAGATGTGCGGCGAGCGGACACGTCCGTTCGCCTCAGCGGTCTGTAGCGGAGTGTACATTCTCTTTACGATGTTAATGTTTATAAAGGAACACAAACAAGTAAGCTTTCGTACCGCTATTTATAACCAAGACTAGCGATCGCACGCGACTCCGTCCGCGCGGTATTAAAATATAAGTCGCCTATGTCTTCTTCCAGACTATGTTCTACATGTATGCCAAATTTCAACAAAATCCGTGGAGCCGTTCCGGAGATACCTTCAAACAAACATGCATCCATCCATCTAAACATTCGCATTTATAATATTAGTAAGATTATAAAATTTACACAGACGTAAAGAATACTAATTTTGGTACATAAAGAAAACTTATGACGTCCAAAAACAGGTTTAAATAGCAAATACATTTTTTAGCGTTGAAATGATAAAGAATTGAGGCGTTTATGAAAATCCTAATGGAATAATATGTTGACAATTAACCATTTTAATTTGAGATGTCTATAGGTACAAACCATGTACCTTACATTGTTAACAACAGCGTATTTTGCTAAATAAACAATTATTATGTAATTTTTTTAAGTTTAATTTTCAAATACATTCCATTAGAACTTGTCAAAGATGATCAAGTCAGACTTTTGGATGTTTCTTTGAAGGTATCTCAAAACGGCTGAACGATCTCTATGAAATTTGGCATACATATAGTACATAATCTGGAAAAACGCATAGGCTATTAATTAAATATTTTTTTAATTCTGCACACACGTAGTCGCGGGCGACAGCTACTAGATTTATAAAATAGCGATGATATGATTAAAATAACGAAGTAGAAACTCAATAACTATTAAGTACAACGTAAATAAAGTACTTTTGATTGAATATAATTAATGAAATTCGCTAAAATTACTTGTTCATTTTAAGTGTTAAAAAAATACACGCGCTAGAACAACGAGGTCGTTCAACGGCCCCGAACAACCGGTGATAGCCGGTTGTACTTAGGGCTGTCACTTCTTCGGATTTGACCAGAATTCTCAATGGTTTACGTATATTCAGGAAATGGATTTCATATTGAAGGCTTCGGGCCAGATTGATTGATATAAATCAAGTAATAAAGTGTTTTTTAAGTAATGACGTCATTAGCTTAGGATCAAGGAGTACAAACCAATGAACGTCGATTTTTCCAAATGTTTGTTATGTAGTTAATCAACGCCTTCAAATGTATTGTATTCAATATTTCTTAAAAAGTGTCAGCCCTATTTATAGTTAGTAATAAATCAGTATGCAAATATTATTTAAATAAATTCTTTAAGACATAGTGCAATATTATACCACAAAATGCAAGTTATAGATACCTACTTCAACTTCGTATAATTAAATTTTATTATAATTTGGTACCAGGAAGTTCGAGTGGGTCGCCGGGAGCGCGCGCAGGTCGCCGCTCCTCTCTCGCACTGACGCCGGAAGATGAGCCTCTAGTCGACGTCGCTGTAAGTACATCATTTATCGTCATATAATATAACCTTTGTCTTACACAGCTGCAAACCTACAAACAAAAATCATTTAGTTAAAGAGAGGAACTTTAAGTTCTTCTTCTTCTTCTTCTAGGTCCACAGCCCTTTGTGGGTCTTGGCTTGGTCCAGCACCTTTGAACTTAGAGTTAGATTAGTTAATAAAGTGATAATTGTCTGGACGTCGGTGTTCAATTTACCATGACTTTATAATTTATCATCTTTACAAGTAAAATGTTAATAAAGAAATGGAAACCAACGGTTAACTCCGCGTAAACTCCGTACATAAAAATGTATTTAAATTATCCAAAGACAGTGAGACATAATACTAAACTGATATAAAAACGGCTAAACACTCACGTACATTCATCCGGTGGCGGCACCGACTAGTTTCGAGCCCATCGGGGGCCCTTCATCAGGATGAGTGGTACTGGTATCATTTCGCGGACGCGGCCCTCAGCTCACTGACTGATTGTTTAGCCGTTTTTATATCAGTTTAAAATGTATTTATCTAGCAAAATATTATATAGAATATTTACTGTCTAACTTGAAATATGAAAATCAGACACGTTCAATACAAATTACTTTGTATGTATATAAAATAATTCATGACAACAGGACATAATTGAAGAGCAAGAACATAAATTCATTGATTCGATCGACATGAAAAGATTAAACGATAAGTGATGTACGTCGCTGACGTATCGATCCGATAACCCGTTTCTATTCGTCGTATTTTATGACGTCGACACGCAATCCGAATAAATTACTCGGTGAATTTAAATAAAAGCCTACAGAAGCTTCATATGGAATCGATTTCAATCGGTTTTTAATCGAATAAATTTTTATTTGATTAAAAAGGTACGATGATACGTTTACTCTTAATTTTTTTATAATCGTATAATATTTTTATTATAATTTATTTAAAACGTATTGTTATCACTGTTTTATCAAAAATAATGACAATGATGAAAATACGTTTTCGGCAGAGATTTTGGTCTCAAAAACCAACCGTAAATCCATTTCATATGAAGTAAATAAGGTACTTGTCATTTCTCTTTTAGGGTTCCATACCTCGAAAGAAAAGAAACGGAATCCTTATAGGATCCCATTGTTGTCCGTCCGTCTGTCTGTCGCGACCCTTTTCTCAAGGATGAGTGAAGATATCAAGCTAGAATTTATTGTTATTATTTAATATCCTGTTACTCTATTGCTTATTTGAAATGGTGAATAGAACGTAATAGCAGCCAATTCATCATGACAATGATCATAAATTATGTATGATTGATCGATGGACATTTAAGATATTGTTTAGTTTCTAAAACTAATTAGAAAATTATAATCTTTTTGTTATTTAATAATCAATGAAAATTATCAAATTACAACTATGAGTTTCCACTGCGGACACGTGTAAAAACATATCTTCATCTCTTTAGATATTAAAAGATAATAACATGTTTTAATCAATCACTAAAGTAATTAAGACGTCGGTGGCTCAGGGGTCAAGCACTTGACTTGCAATCTGCAGGTCCTGGGTTCGAATCCCGCCATGTACCAATATGTTTTTCTATTTCCGATTTACTTATGTACATTTATCCGACGTTCTTACAGTGAAGGAAAACATCGTGATGCAACCTGCACATATCTGAGAAGAAATTCAAAGATATGTGTGAAGTCAACCAACCCGCACCCTTAACTTAGGGTAGGCTCCGAGCCCCTCGGTGGGGACGTATAGTGAGCTGATGATGATGATGAAAGTAATTAAAACGGCTTAACTAACGTACGAATTCCGGTACCACTAATTTCGGATCCTTTCGGGGTCCATCTTCAGGCCAAGTGTTTATTTTGGTTTCTTTACTGAATGTCTCACGAAAGTTTAAACCAGTCTTTCCCAAAGTGGTCGATAACGCCCCCTTGTGGGCGCTGCAGGTCTCAAGTTGCGGGTTATAGTAAAAGTTTCGTTTAGAATTCTCCGTTAATATACATATATAGGTCACAATAATTAATTAATTTAATTTTAAGTTAAAGTGGTTTTTAAATATGTGAAAATATGGGGGCGCTAAAAAAATATTTATTCTCAAAGTGGGCAGTAGACAAAATAAATTTGGGAACCACTGGTTTAAACGATGATTTTCCACTTGTAATATTTACAAGTGGAAAATCATAGCAAATGCCATCAAATATTAAACTAAACACGTGACACTGCAGTAAAAGATGACAATCAGGATAAATTTAGTTCATTACGTCCGTACAATCTTTTAATACGTAATCATTCACATCTAAATCTGATAAAATTTCAACATCAAGTATAAAATAATAACATTATAGATCCTATCATAGATATTACCTGTAAATTACAATTTATAGAAATACTAGCTGTCGACCGCGACTCCATCCGCGCAGAATTAAGAAAAAAACAATAATAAGTAGCCAATGTGTTCTTCCAGACTACGTTCTACATCTAGGCCAAATTTCATCAAGACCTGCTGAGTCGTTTGCGAAATATATTATAACAAACACACATACATACATTTAAACTTTCCCACTTATAATATTAGTAGGGCCAGCTAATGTCTCGTTTATATTCAATAACTTTGTAGTTCTTTTTAGATTTTCATCTTAGCTTAGTTAATAGTTTCGTCCTTTTCTTTATCTATTTCATCTCTTAATTTTAGTTATAAATTATGTTGATATTATGATATAACGTTTTATTATTTTTTCCCATTAAGTTATTAATTTTTTAAACTGACGTAAGATATAAACTATACAGACAGACAAAATACTTTTATTTTAGATTACATAATTCATTTTACATTTACTTTTGTATATGAAATGATTTTTTGTGATTTGCAAGTATCTAATCAATTGAAAAAGACGCGAGCTCCTCTGTAGAGACGAGTCTATATGACCTGATTACATCTACTTAATTATAAATTCATGCTGTCAGTCTGTATATATTCATGACAATGAATGCACATAAAGGTAAGGGAAGACCGGAGAAAATATGGATAGATTTTGTGCAAAAGACAATTTCGACCCAAATAGGTCCCTCTGAGTAAGGTCCCTAAGGGCCCTGCCTAGATTTGGGTAATGAGTCGGGAAAAAATGACGTATAAGCTATGGTCCAGACTTCCATTGCAATTTCGGTAAACAATATTCCTGTTCGAAACATTCCAAGGTATAAGTAGTGATGTCCTCATGTGTGTGTATGATTAAATGAATTGATTATTATCAGTATGCGTCACGTCACTAGTTGATATCATGTGAAAATATCAATGTTATCAGTACTGCACGATGTGACAGAAACAGCTAATTGTAGAGATGTCTCAGTATAATTATAAACGACTAGCGAATCGTCCGCGGAATTGTCATTTTCCACGTGTTTATTTCACAAATTTCCTTCCTCGATTGTTGAAAATATTTAAAGTAAACAAAATTTAACCACTGATCTCTTTTAAATACTCCATAATTTAGAATCTTTAGTAAAGTTTGCAAACAGTGATATATTTGAATCTTAAAGTGTAATTTTTTTTATTTTGATTAACAATAAGTGCCAGTGCTATTAAAAATATTATAAGAATAAATATTATTACGTGTTCAAGTGAAAACATCAGTGCAATTAAAAAGATACAAAAAGCGACTGTATTGAAATAATAGAATAAGAATTAAAATAATGAGGATTATTATTTTAATCAAACAAATTAGAGATAATTAAAAACATGTGACTGTGCCAAAGTTGTATCAAAATTAGTGTGGAAACAAACACCAAAAGTGGGTAAAAACACATAGTGTAATTAAGTTATATTGTTTGGCTTGACGACTGAATGTTTGTTGTTAAATACAATTAGTTTGATCAGCAATATCCAATATTAGATATGGATATATATGATAGGCTTCTAATCGATACTAGCAAAGAATATTAACCAATATTAATTGGTTCATATTAGAATTAATAAGAACGATTTAGTAGCCTTTGCTGATATCTTCGTATGATTATCGTTCATATCAAGCGATTGCGATACGATTACTAACAGTTCCTTTTAATTATCTATATTAGATCTAATCATTGAAACGTATTTTGAATCGAAATAATATAGAAACAACCATGAAAGACAGTAAGCCGAGTTCAACCATCGGGAACGAAGGTGTAGCAAAGGAACTTAGTTGTTGGGCGAAATTTAAAAGATTCTTTGACGATAGAGGTTTTGATTTAGAATGTGAATATAAAGATGTAAATTCAGTTAATACTGGTGTTGCAATATCGAATAATACAAACGGTTATAGACAATTCGAAGAGATAAATAAGAAAGTTGAATTTCAACCTAAAAAACGTTTATCACGGACCATAGACAAATCAAATGATACGTCAAGTGTTGTCAATTTTTACGATCAACTTGCAAGTTTGAGTGATAACAAGGATAATGAATTATGGAAAAGACCAGCGGTGAATAGACCAAGAGTTTCCGTAAGACCGAGCATATCACTTACGAAAATAGCTGAAGAAATTGTAAGTGATTTAGAAATGGACGAAATTGAAGTGGTAAGTCGTTTATGAATTTAGTCACACTTTTTACAAGACAAACTAAAAAATATATACAAATAGTAAACTTAATAATTGTAACCATTTGAATATAGAATGAAATATTTAAAAATCTTTATTTAAAAATATCGTTTCTAACCTTAAAATATGAATTTCTTGAAATTTTTTGAACTGCCGATTGGTTTCAATTCTTGTTTTTGTGTGTAGTTTTGTCGAGAAAGAAACGTTGCTTTACTCTTTTATTCACTAACTTTCCATCTCTATACTAAATAGTTTTGTCTTTAATATCTAATCTATTTCATTACTAGTTGTCACCCGCGACTCCGTCCGCGCGGAATTAGAAAAAAACTTATTAAGCAGTCTATGTGTTCTTCTAGACTTGTTCTTCCTCTAGGCCAAATTTCATCAAGATAAGTACAAGCGTTCTGGAGATACCTTCTTACATACATCCATCCATCCACCTACACTTTCATATTTATATAGGTATACCAAATTTCACCGAGATCCTTTCAGCCGTTCTGGAGATACCTTCAAACATCCATCCATCTAAATATTCGTATTTATAATATTAGTAAGATTTATAAACAAATTCTCGTTAATTTTATCAATCATAACCATATCTAATATAGTCTAATTCCTCAAAAAGATAATCTCTGAAGATTAAGATTCTACGCGTTGTCTCGCAACTTTGGAAGTCATCTACCAAGTGACTAATAAATAATCTTCATTGATTAAAATTTATAATCGTATGAGGATTTTTTAAATGTATCCATCGCAGTTCTTGATATAAGTTAATTACTTCATTTATCAAAGAATTTATGAACAGTAATAATATACAAATAGTAAGTTATTATAACGAGTTTATATTATTATTACGAGCGTCGGTGGCTCAGTGGTCACTTGACATGCAATCTGCAGGTCCTGGGTTCGAATCCCGCCATGTACCAATGTGTTTTTCGATTTCCGATTTTACATATGTACATTTATCCGACTTTCTTACGGTAAAGGAAAACATACTGATACAACCTGCACGTATCTTAGAAGAAATTCAAAGATATGTGTAAAGTCAACCAACCCGCACTTGGCCAGCGTGGTTGACTATGGCCTAATCACCCTGAACTTAGGGTAGGCTCCGAGCCCCTCGGTGGGGACGTAAGTATCCTGATGTTGAGTAAGTTATTTTGTAATTTTGGCCGGCAACACATCTGCAGTTCCTCTGGTGTTGCAGATGTCTATGGGTGTCTTTGATCACCACGGTGTTCCCGTCGCTCATTGGCCCTCTTCTCTTATAAAAAAATTCTATTAAACATTTCAATATTTTATACTGCTACAATAATGTTAAAGTGGACTATTAAATAATAAATTAGTTAATAGATAATTGTTAATTCATTACGTGGTAGCGGTACTTTTATTGTTCAAGTAATAATGTATCTTACAATCGTTTAGATAAGCGCGGCATTAATAAGCAAAAATAAACGATATTATTTTTAATTTTAAAAAGTGAGTAACAACGTTTAACTAGAGATTAATCGTGAATTAAACTGATTAACCTATCAGAAACCGATGCTAACATACTTCCCCCGCTTGTTCTGTTCCAATTTCAACACTGACATATATGTTTTTCATATGTTTTGGTTGTTTTGAGTTGAAACCATTAAGCCATCGACGTCGAATTAATCTGACCCGGGCGCCGCGTACGTGATATGAATACACTAGTCTAAACAAATCCGACGGCAGTGTGTACTAAATTGTAATTTATAGGTGTGCAAACGTTCGCCGCCGTGTGTACACCGGCCGATTTATTTTGCCGTAAATTAAACGAATAATATCGTGAAGCTCTTAAATCTTGTGGCTTAATTAGAAAATGGAATGTTCCTGTTTTTCTTAAATATTTAACATTGGATTTCGTAGATAATTCTGATGAACGCAAAGATTCACGATCTAAAAATAATTCGTATTAAAAGTTTAAGTTAATTAAAAACTATAAATGTTGTTTTAGGCATTATTAGCTAGAATCCTTTGGCACGAATGACGTGCTTTCGTTACAAAGTCCAGTGTCAGAATGAATAGTGAGGGGACATAAACGTCGACATTTTAGCAAGGCTAGTGTTGAGTCAATACAGTAACTCATTTTCGGATTTACTTCCTAACAAATACTTAGTTTACTATAAAAGCTTCATTATTTAGAAATAACGAACGCTTTTAAAGGTACTATTTCCGTGGGATATATATTATTTTGTTTTTCTCTGGTTTATTATCTATGTAAATATTGTAAATTTGCTACAAAAAAGTTGAGTTTAAATAAAAGTAAAAATCTTTTTAATTTTGCAGTCAGACTACGTTTATAAAATAAATAGGAACGTTTAAATTTCTAAATACTTGAACTTTGTAAGATATAAAAAGCTCTTAAAAGATAAAACAAAAATTAAACGCCGACGTTGATAATTGTAGCGCTTCCTGCTTCTCCTTTTCCCTGCTTCGAGACACAAAAGTATTTTATTTTGATGTATTTTTGCAGTCATTTATATATATTTTTCTGTTCTCATCATATTTCTTTCTCAAGCCGTAGTTAGGGCATTAATATTACATTACATTTCATAAAAACTCTTTTCATTTAAATATCGGGAATTAAGAAAAATAAAAAAATAAACTCTAGTGTAGTGCCGCCAAAGTGAAACTGAACCAAAGCAAAACGAAGATTGTTTTAGAATTGACGTGGATTTGGCTAGTAGAAACGTTTAGCTGTACTACGAGAAATTGAATTCAATACGGAGTAAATTGTGTTTTCGCGTTTCGGTGTTACTTTTCCCTTCACTTACCGTGGGTTCCTGAGACCCAAATCTCCGTTTAAAACATATTGTTATCTCTGTTTTGTTAAAGATAATGGGGATAACGATGCGTTTTATACAGATATTTTGGTCTCAGAAACCAATGGTACTAATCTAACGCGTTTATGTGCTCTGTTAAACCTGTCTTCTATGTTAACTGTCAAAAGCTCATATCCCGGACGCATCGAATTAGATGAACTCGATTAACAAGAATAACAAGTTTTATTTGGGTATAATGGGACGTGAGAGTTTATTATAAATAGTCTTGGCTGTACATCAAATTTACTCAATGCTTAGGCAAGTCAATGAGATCACGTAATCGATCATTAGGAAACTGGTGACTATATAAAAAATATCATACATAATTCATGCGCCCCACCTCTGTACAAATTAACGATCGGAATCTACTCAAGCGTCATTTTAAATCGACATTCGCCGCGCACAAATATTCCAGACCATAAATTAAACAAACGCTTTAAGACAAGGTGACTGAGCGTAAGTTATTCGTTGCAATATTTAATAACCATTAACCATAATTATAGTCATAAATGTTCTTGATTTAGTTTTAAACAACTGATGATTGCGGAATTAAAAAGACTTAATTAGTAGCCTTTGTGTTCTTCCAAACTATTTTCTACATCTATGCTAAATTTCACCGAGGTCCATGCAGGCGTTATCATAAAGTGACTTTTAAGCTTGTACTATATTCAAATAATGATGGTCCGGTGAGAAAGGCTGCTATCGCGGTTATATCTGTCATCAAATATATAAAACCTACATGGCCATATAAAATGGCATAAAAGAAAAAAAACACGACGTGATAGCTATAGTAAGAAAAAGAACTTGTGACATTTTTGACATTGACAGAGGGGCGCTAGTGAGCTGTCATAATTTAGTTTGACTTATGGCCACCGCGTTATCTTTGTCGCTGTATGCCTTTCATACCGTGCAAAAACCTTCTCTGAAAAATGTTCTCTTTCATACAATAAGCTATGTAAATTATTGCATAAACAATAATGATAGACATTGATATAAAACAGAGAGAGAAATATATATAGTATACACGTACCTCAATTAGCTTTTAGTTTCAATGTATAATTCAAAATCAGGGCTACCACATTCATACTTTGGAAATATACAATAACATTTGCTTTTATACATCAAACAGTATGTTAAGCTTTTTTATTATGAAAGTGAAAACATTAAAAAAGGGCTTGACGGACGGACGGACAACAAAGTGATCCTATAAGGGTTCCGTTTTTTTCTTATGAGGTACGGAACCCTAAAAGCACGTTAAGTACAACACACAAGAAGTTCACTACCAAAAAACGAATAGAAATAAAATAAAAATCACAACTTACGATATGTAAGTCATTTTATTCTTGTTTCTCTATTTACCACATTGTAGTTACAAAATTTTAGCGATGAAATCTAATAAAGCTTTTTATGTAGTTCCAGCATTTACTTTCGCTGTTTGATAAAATATTTTGCGTACGTTAGTGGCAACCCTACTTCAAACTATTTGGTGAAAGCATTTATTAATACTTAGAAACTCAAACACGCGGCCCAACCCTTTCACGAGAATGGGTATATCAATCCATCAAATGGGATACATTTATATGGATACATTGATATTAGATGGATTTGAGAAATTCATATTAATGTCTATGTAATGATACATAAATATGTTTCACCCTTAAATACATTAAACGATTCCTAAAACGACACTAAGTGTAGAATTCTTGTAATAAACATTTATTGGGTGACACCCTTAGTGTAATAGTTAATGTTTATAACCTGTTTCTTCCTGATATTCTACTCCTAGATCCTTTGAGGTATAAAGTTAGAAATGAAGTTGCATAACACTATGCAAGTTAGCGCAATATCGCAAAGTAGGGCTGACAAAGTTATATGAAATCGAATACTTCGCGTTGGTTGTAAGTTCTGATGAACGAGAGACTAATCATATTAGAGCTTAGGATACAACACAAATATAAAAGAATATTAACAGTTAATTACCTCAATTAAATAGTAAACAAATATATGAATATATGAAAGTTGCATCAAAATCATATCTTTTTTTTTAGATTGCGTAAATTTCTACTTTAATTTTTCCTATAAATGAACTTCTAACTTCGGTATTTTTGTCGTCTCTAGTGTACGAGATAAATTAAATCTAAATCGGAAGGGTTAAGGGTATGATAGAAACATAAAACTGGATTATCTAAATCAGTCCCTTAACTTTGTTTAAATGCCCTAAAGAAATCCGATCACGATAGCCAACGTTACGAGGGTCGAGTTTTGTATTTTACAAGTTTACACTGATTCAAAGTTCAAAAGAAACATAATACGAATGGCTACTTACATTAATGGTACTTCATTAAAATAACGTAATAAGACAACTTTAAAATTAATATAAAGTTTTCACTATCTCATTTGTAGAAAACAAAAAAAATATGTCAAAGAGAGTGAACTAAATGACAATCTTGTATAATCAACAAAGATCAATCTAACAAAGATGTCTGAGCCGGTTTTTGTCGCGATTAGTTCTCTCAGAAAATAGATAAAACCTACATGAGCATAGAAAGTTACATAAAAAAACATGTTTCCTTCAGAATCTATTCTTTTGACAATTTTTGATTTGGACAGAGGGGCGCTAGTGAGCTGTGATAATTTAGTTTGAGTTATACTCTCCGGGTGAGATATCCTTGTCGGGCTATACTTTTGTTCTATCATCAGAACTCTATATAACCAAACAATGGCGGTAATACGGTTGGTCTAACCCAGTATTATAAAAGAAAATGCAGCAAAACAGAAATGATAGGAATTGAAATTCTATCGCGCTGTACCACAAAATGTATGTGGCTTACAATTTGTACATTCAGAATAGGGGCTTCCGTGTGGTCTGACATAACATTTACATTGTATTCAATGGCGATCCATTACATAAATTAAACTGAAATTACTCTACCCTATCAACTATTTTACAGCTAGAGAGAGTTAGTTCGATTTAGTATTATATATTACATAAGTATACAGTATATTACATAAAAGGATACATCGTTTAATGATTGCGTAATTCACATGAGTTTCGTGAAATCGTTTGCCAACTTTTGAGAAAAAATATTTAATCGGAAAAAAATTTATTATTAAGGAAGAAAGTAGACACAAGTTGTCATAATTTCCTCAAACGTATTCTGGTCTATTTGACAATGTCAAAAATTATGTCAGAATTATCGACAAAAGCAAGAGATTGTTACTCGAGAGTGGACGCGTGTGACTTTAAATCCATTAGGCTTTTGTAATTCGTGACTTCATGTAAAAGTACTAACAATTCGTAACATGACCCAACACGTGTCCTATTTATTAATTAACCAACTCCCTGAAGTTACACTGAAAATAATTAACGGAACTACCCTGTAACTATAAAAGCGGCTAATGGATGCTTTTATGAAACCCGATGTTATAATTGTCCAATTCATGTCGACAACGAACCCCTCTAATTAATCTTGTTGTAATTACATCTGATAGTGTTCTGGTCTAATTTCAAAACCTTAATTATGGCTTTCAAAATATTCCTATGACATCATAAAAAGCATTCAAACAAATACTCCGATACTGACGGTTGACTTGATTGACATTTTACACATTTTTATATATATATATATATATATATATATATATACATTTTTATATTTATATATATATATACATAAATATTCATAACACCTGATTAGTGTGTTAAGTGATACACTAAATTAGCCTGTTACGTCATTAACTTATTAAATTACTAGCGGTGGTCCGCGACTCCAGCCGCGGAGAATTTAAAAAAAAAAATTTTAAAAAGTAGCCTATGGGTTACTCCAGACTATATTCTATACGTTTGCCAAATCATCGAGATCCGTTCACCCGTTCAAAAAAAACAACTACTTTTGTTTTTTTTTAATAATGACTAGCTTTCAAAAATAAGTTTTAGATTCAGCAAAAAATTCAACAAGTCTGAAATTCAATGACGATTTTCTGTAATTTTTTCTACGTGAACATAAAAGATATGACTTCATCCCCGCGTCAAAAGAGATTCGCATTATAACGCTTCGTTGCCTTACTACTTCGACTGTGCTATTTCTTTCATCATTTGAGTAACGAGTGGGAATATCTGACAATTTAATAATTTTGTACCATTTTTACGAGATTCCCTGATATTAGATAAATTCTTTTAACGTTCATAAGTTTACTGTAAATAAATTTAATACAAATCTTCTTATTGAATCTTAGAGAGAGTGGTAACAAAATTTGTCATAAAGCATTTGAGTAGTTTGAATTACGAAATTCTTTTCTGCTTTATATTTTTGCCTTCTAAGAAAATGGTGGGAAAAGAAAAGAATTAGATATAGGCCTACAGCATACACATTTATTGGACCAAACGCGGACCGTTGTATACTTCACACCTGTCCTATGTGTGTTCGTATTACTGCACTGGTTGGCCATTACCGCGGGCACTACCATGCTTGTTTCATGTGTCCCTTAACTTATGTGTATAACACGTGCGTTTCTATCTTTGCAGAACAGATCCCCCCCGCCGTCGTACGTCCCCGCAGCCCTCTTTTACGCGCCGCCGGAGCCGCTTGAGGTAAACTTATTGATTTATATGTCACCGACCAATCATAAATGCCGACCATTTAAAATTTGCCTAGCTTACGCCTAAATCGTAGAGTCGGCATAAAGTTACTTATCGAAGGACATTATTCAGAAATCTTGTTAATTTTGAAACTGCAACATTGCTACCCTGAGAAAAGTATATAATAATTAAAACTCAGTAACTGGATGCCAAAATTTATTTGGCCTTAATTATATAAACCTTTTTAATTCTACGATTTATAAGATATTCACTTTTACACTATTTCACTAATATTCTTAATGTGTGCTTCAAAGTACCGTCGGTTGTGTCCAGTTGGTATGCGTGTTCCCGGAGCGAGGCTCGCGCGTATGTGCGGCGGCATGTGCGGCGGCTGCACGCGCGGGCGGCGAGGCACGCGCGGTTCGCGGAGCTCGGGAGGCGCTGGACACATTCCGGCGCGACGCGGACGCGCGTCTGCCGCACGTCGTTGTGGTAGACGCGCGTCAACCGCAAACTCTTGACGCTACTTTGTTAGCTAGGTACGTAAGTATGTTGATATTTCAACTTTAAATCTTAATTTTAGTTATAATAACCACTTCCACCGTGGTTTTCTGACAAAACATATCGTCATCCCTGTCCTATGTTTTAAACGGAGATTTTGATCTCAGAAACTCACGATAAGAAATGTTCGTCTTTGTAACTTAAAACTAATGCTTCAGTATTAGAATGTAGGAAACTTGAAAAGAGCTGCTTTGTCTTAATTTGATAAGAAGCACTCAATCTGATATTCAATAGTTTCAACACAAATTAACTAATGCCAATAAATCAGTTAAACACATTACTCTGTCGACTTAGATAATTTAATTTTCACTTAAACTTAATGTCGGCAAATCAATACGGTGATGTGCGGCGAGCGGAGTGGTTTGTGCCGACTTTGATGGAGGTCTGTGACCTACATACATGAATCTTTACTTAGTTCCAGGCGTTACAGACTCTCAATAAACTTTACTATTTCAATTCGCAAACTTAACATTTACTTTGTCATCAATTTTGTCTGTAAAGTTCAAGTATAATTTTATAAGTGTAGTAAAAGATAATACGACCGAAATTCTATTTGCATAATATCCTGATTAGTTAACCTAACATTTACCACGACGTACTCAAGGACAGGATTTCCATATATTAAAGATAACAATAGTGACAAGATTTCTCTCTTCAATAATATACATTAAGTTTAACTCTGCTCCGAGATTTCACCCTTTCCAAGGCCGTTTTACCATCTACAGCATTTTGCAGATTTTTCAAAGATATCATAGGGGGCACTGCAGACGCCCCTTTATATCTAACTCAGGTTTCTGCGGTGCCCATTAAGTCCGGCGCCCTGGGCGGTCGAACCAACTTGCCCTACCCTAACGCCGCTACTGCCCATTTCAATATATTCCTAAGCTTACTTACTAAGCTTCTTACTTAATATGTACAGGAAGTGTGGGTACCCGTTTCATAGTTATTATATGATTTGAATTATTAATACAACTACATAATATTTAAATTTCAGTTTTTCTTATTAAGTTCACTTAAATATATCTCATTTTGGCGATATAAATAAATTTTAAGTATTCTGCAGAGTTGTACTCAAACTTATGTATTTTCAAAGTATTAAAAATGTAATAAAAATTCTCCGCAGGATCACACATGAACATTACCGTATTATATGAAAACCACAAGATATATAAAATTAAGCCACATTTCTCATGAACCAAAGTTATTTGACGTAGGTTTGACAGTTGTCTAAGGACCCTTCGGTCCTTTCGAGGTATTTTTATATCACTTGGGAATTAATATGTCCTCTGTCTATTTACACTTAACTTATAACGCGATCCTTTTAATACTTTCCATACTGTTTTACTGTAATCTAAAACAAAGTTTTTCTTATTATATTTTAATGTCTCAAAGATAAACTTACTAGCTGTTGCACGCCACTCCGTTCGCGCAGAATTAAAAATAATATTAACGAGAAAAAGACTGCATACTAATGCAGTATTTTTTTTTCACAAAGGACACAAAGGCTACTAAGCCTTTGTGTTCTTTCAGACTATGTTCTACATATGCCAAATTTCACCGCGATCCGTTCAACCGTTCTAGAGATACCTTCAAGCAAACATCCATCCTTATCCATCCAAACATTTGCATTTATAATATTAGTAAGATTTACAAACATTTTGAGTTTGTCGGTGTTATTCGTTTTTAAATTTAGTTGTTAGTAGTTTTAATTATTTCTTTATAAATGTTTTTTACGTTTCCCCTTATATCTATATTTTATGTCTACACAGAAATCTATCTCTTCAATAACACATAAAAAAATGTTTGAATAGAAATATTTTCTACATTTAAATTCGCATTTCGCATCAATTGATACTCGAAGCCAATTACGAGGACTCGCGAACGTGTAATGCGAGATATACGAGATCTTAGAAAACTCGAGATATCTTTGTTGAAAAGTAAAGGAAAACATGCAGATGTGTATCAACAACTTTGTACGTACATATAATAAGTAGAGCATTTTTAATCTTGATATTTAAATGTTATAATATTGAATATGAATGAAGACGAAGGAAAGTAAAGGTGTATAGTGTGAAAGTAGATATAAGAAAGGAGTAAATTTAGAAATTATGGACGACGTGACCATATATTTTGACTCAAAACGCGACATTGATTTTTTCCGTTCGTCAATGAAAAATTAAACTTTTTTAAGTTCTTTATTTAAATGAAATCTGTATGCTTAAGTTCTTATTTAGACATAAATATAACCGAAACGTTTAGTATGTGTTTATATTTATCAGAGGTTTTGCTTTAAAAAAAGCGGCACAATTTGGAATCCTGGCGTTCATGTCGGGAACACCGGGACTTTTAACTATAAAAAACCGTTCGATCAAAAAAAAAATCAAAATCGGAGCACCATGGGCGGAGTTACGCTGTAACACACATAAAAAAGAACATACAGGTGAATTTATAAACTCCTTTTCGAAGTCGGCTAAAAAGAGACAGTCCCGTTTTTAACGGTGACGTCTGGTCACGTTAAGAGAAGTAGTTCATACTGTGCCGACCCTCTATAGGGACAAGGGGTTTGATGATGATTACGTAATATGATATGATAGTATGGTATACACGTAAGGTTTTAAATGTATAAAAATGTTGAATTAAACATTTTTTTTATTTGTTGCAGAGCTATCAGAGGAATGAAGAACACTCAACATATAGTACTTGTAGCTGTTGTGAAAAAAAGGTAAAATATATATTTGTATATTTATATGTTGTATATTGGAATTGTATGATAACGCTTAATTTGTTTTTATTATCATAAATATTTTTATGAGCTATTCCTAAGAAGTAAACAAAAGACTAACGAATGTTTTTAAACATATTTCATATAATTTTGATTTTATTCCTACTTATGTTATGGTAAACAATGTTCTTTTAAAATGTTTCAAATCGGAGATAAAGTCAAAGACAACTTGGATAAAATAGAATTCTAAGAACAAAGGTTTCATTGTAAATAACAAACAAAGAGAAAACTGTATTTGTCTTTCCATTTTTATAACTGATCTCGTATTACTCGGAATAACCGATTTATTTAATCTTGTCGACTTACAAAAGATTTTTATCAACCAGGAAATTTTCCTCGAAGTCTGAAATGTAGGGAATTTATAATCACCGAGCTTAACGCGTACTTATCAACTTGAGGCACGTCTTTAAAGGTTTACAAACTTTAGTACTCCTTTATACTTTTTTGAAAGTAGGATTCAAAGATGTATCGTTAGTTAAGATTGACAGAAACAGAGCTTAGATTTTTTGAAGCCTTATTCTACGTTTACTAGACTTAGTGGATACGGGAATCGTAATTTTGAATTAAATATTTGTGATATTCTATATTTTAAGTTGGCAATACCAGAGGAGATGTTCAATGTAACCAGTTTAAGGAAAATATATTTACAACACTTATTAAATCGAACAATCTACTTTCGATCTATTTGAGTGATGTAGTCATTACAGCATTATTTTTTCTTATATCTACTCTAAATTGAAAACTTATACTTCATAAAATTCCCACGAGATGTCGCTGTTCATCACACGGAGACAATTGCCGTTTGTTAGCGCCAGATAAAATTAAGTATAATTTAGTTTACATCGCAGCGCTTTGTAACTTAGTTTACTTGTAGAAAAGGATTTTTATAAATTGGTTACAAAGACAATATAATTTTCTGAAAAAAAGAGTTTTATATTTTTAATAAGTTAGCATTACACGTCGAAAAGGTTTTTTTTATGAATAACGTAGACTTATGTTTATCAATTTTAAAATACATATATATAAAAAGACTATGTAGTCATAATCGAGGAATAATATATAAATACTCATCGAATATGCATCCAGTAAAAAGAAGTCTAGCTGGTACATATAATATTACGACCATGAATTGAGTCGTAACATTCTTTAGATGCGGTTAAACGGGATCGATAAACGGTTTGAAAGCATCCATGACATCACTTTAAAGCTGTTAGCAACTATTTTGTGTTACGTACATTTTTTTAAATATTACCAGATTTCTATAAATTTACTAATATTTTTTTAGCATTCCAACTAAGCTCTTAGCTTGTGCTAGGAATTGGTTTACGACAATACTCGAATGGCGGGATTCGAACCCTCGACCTCGTGATCGGAAGTCCGTACCCTTAACCATTAGGCTATTGACACTTCAAACTTTTTTGAACGATACTGGTAATAAAATGTTCTAGTTATTTTAGATGCATGGATATTTCTTCCAGCTTTGTTATCGATAAAGTTAGAATAAATGCAAATAAATATTCGTCTAGTTAAAGACGTCAAAATAACAAAAGTTGTAATTAAAGCGATGACAGCGGATGAAATGGTACCCGTTTTGGCAGCGGGCTGTATTGTTTTATTGTCTCCGGCAATAACTCGACAAACTTTGTTGGTATTTTGTTGTGTACTAGAAGGACCAAGTTTTCCATCGGCGGTAGATTGCTTTCATTTACTCTGATGGTTGATCATTTACTTTCTATTTATATTAATGTATTTTCTTGATTAAAGTACAGTAAAATATTTTATATAACAACCTGCTATTAATATTTTAAATACAGCTTTCGCTTTTCGAAGACTTAATAAAGTTTTTAACGCAAAATCCCTCACAAGTCTAGTGTAGAATTATTATTATTGAAAAAACTCCCCTAAAGGTTTTCCTTAGTGACCAACAACTTTAAGTGCTGCTCGAAGACGTCTAATCATGCCATCATGTGCAAATAGTAGATTACTTTCTATAAAGTGTAAGAACTTTGTGCGCTTAAATAGAAATACCTCGCGAACATTTTAACTGGGGTAATTGCGTGCCTTCAGTTTGTGGAGTAGGCGTGGGCTTAATTCAGAAACTCATTTGCGTTTTACCTCTTATTATTCATACAAGTTGTTAATGGCAACTTAAAAACCTAAAGTTGTCCAAAGTACAAAGAGAGTAGTTATGATCATTGAAAGAGAACATTTCCCCTACCTATACGTTGCCTCCTTCATCAAATCCATTTCCCCTTCCCATCCTTTCCTTGGGCAGAAAGGGTGGAAAGGGAAAAAAGACTCAAATTACTTCCCCTTTATGCCTGTCTTACGTATGGTCGTGGTATTGCATCGGACGAATAAGTTCATTCGTAAAAAAGATATTATTGCGGGCTCTACTACGGTTAAAATTTTCAAATAATTGTACTAAAGAATGTTCACTTAATTTATAAGCCGTCCCCTACCACTGGTACTCGTAAACACTTATATTTATGAACGTGAGTTTATGCACAATAGTAGGGGTGAGAAGTGCAATGAAAATAACTCTGACATTTATACGATTGAGGAAATAAATTCGAATAACATTATCAGTGTGTTTACATTCGATTGAAGTCGAATTGTTCAAGTAGATGGAGTGGGCTATTAAGATAGTGACGTAGATAAGACAATGACGTACAACAATCTTGGATTACGTTGACTTTTATTAATTTACAAATATGATATATAACAGTATCTATGCTAAGGTCAATTGATGTCATATAAAACTAAATACGTATATTAAAGCAATAATTTCAGTAACCCTAGAACAATATGCCTTTGGTGAATTCGAAGGGAATCTGACAAACTTACATCTTGAGAGAGTAAAATTGTTAACAAAATAAGAATAAATGCGCTTCGTCTTCTTTGACGTCGGTGGTTCGATGGATTAAGCACTTGAATTCCATTTTGCAGGTCCTGGGTTCGATTCCTGATTGTACCAATGTGTTTTTCGCTTTACATATGTGCATTTATATCAATGTACTTACGGTGAAGGAAAACATCGCGATCATTATGGAAATTTTTAATATCTAAACTCTGACTAACGGATACGTTTTTCCGAACTAGCATAGGATATTTAACAATATATAATAAATTTTAAATTAAAATTATTGTTCCATAACATTTTGCAATTTCTTTGGACTCTGTCTCCTATGGTAGGAGGTACTTGTTTATGCAATATGTGTGCATGTGTGTGTGTGACTGTGTGCGTGCGTATTTTTTTATTATTTGTTTCATTTTTGTGTTACTAAGATAATAAGATTGTCTGTTTTGTGCACAATTTTAGCAACCATTGTGTATATTTCTTAAATTTATAAATATTTAATTTAGCTATATCATTGTCAGACTGACCAAGTTATTATAATCTCGTTAGAATTATAATGTTAAAACACAAGTAAGGATTAAATAGGTATTATGAAATGTTAGCTTTACTTGCATTGACGCGTAATAAAGAAGTCTTCCGTGGCGCCATATCTTCCTAATCGATTAAAACTTATCAATATGTAACAGATAATCGATAAAGCATCGTCCATTTATAATATTAAAATACAAACCTCTTACAATTCAAGAGGTTTGTCTACTTTTATCCAACTTTAAAACAATAAAAAAATGTAATTTTTCTTTATGCAAAATTAATATCTACAGAGATTTTGATTTGTATCGTCGTTCTTTTGTTATGTCGAACAAAGGTTCGCAATCCAGTGCTCGAGGGTCGAGTTATGGCCGTTCGTAATTAAAACAACATATCCAAGAGGGATCGAACCAATTGTGATTTGATCAGCTGAATATATCAACCTCTATGATTCTCTGGAGTAGAACAAAATCAATTGGACATCTGCACAATACGATTAAAATTGCCTAGCGCACTTTTAGTACAATAATAAAACGAAAAGGTATTATTGTGAATACTATATATCAAAACGAAATAACTAACACACCGTAAAAAAAATGTACATTAAAACTGTATAAACGAAGGACTGTGTCAGTGCGATTTAAAAATCAATAAAATTATAGTATTAAACATATAAAGCTTTTCTAAAGTACTAAAAACTTGTTATCAGAAAACTAGACATGCTTTTGAACCTTGCTCTGAAATATCACAGTGAATCATGGTCTATAAACATCGTAACAACAGGAAATGCACGCTCGCCGGAAGGTAAATATTCAGGAATATTCTACAGTACAAAGAATGGAGCGGGCAAGAAAGATATCGTGGAAAACTTCTTGCTGCGAACATTACATAACTTAGAAAGAGCGTATTGCAACTAAGATTTTAAACAAACAATAGTTCATTTAATAAGCTATAATTTCAAAATAACTCCTATGACTTAGCAGAAGATTATGAATCGAATCACCTCGTTCTTCAAAATACTATGGTCGACAATTAGATTATTATAGACCCAATTTAGATTCGTTAATTGGTTACTAAGGGAGACCTTAATGTTTTATGTGTGAGAATTTATACATAGAGAGACAATTCTGAGTGCGGTTTTTTGGGCGTTCCACAATTTTATTTCATCAAGAATGAAATATTACAAATTTTAGTTTCACAATAAAGGCACTGCGATTTCTGGCGTCCCACAATCCATTTAATGAAGCAATCCCTTTTACGGCCCATAAAGAGCCCACAAAGTGATCCCTTGCCATCGGATACTAAAAAGCTTTAGGGCTTTACAGTTGTGTTAAAGTATCAAGGTTACATGCCAAACATTATTTGGTGGCATAATTTCCGTTATTTTGCTTTTTGCATTTCGCCAATAGTTATAGAATCTAAAAATTAAAAAAAATGAAGGAAGATCTTTGAATGTTTATAACTGCGAGTACTTCTCAATTAAGTCGGGTTATTCGTTAAATCACATTTATTCCGAATAATTAAAACTTAAGTAGCCTATGTGTTCTCGACTATGTTGTACAACTGTGCCAAATTTCAGCGAAATTGCGTTTGCGAGCGTTAAGTCGTTCCGGAGATACCTTCAAACAAACTTCCATCCATCTAAACATTCACATTATTAATATTAGCAAGAATAATCAGTCTAAATAACTGCTGATTTACTCAGACTCCGAAAGAATACGTATGGCTATCTTAGTTTTCGTTGTCAGAGTTATATCGATGACATTGGAAGTGTAGACCCAGTGTAGACATTTGGCTGTGTAGACCCAGTGTAGACATTTGGCATTGTAGACCCAGTGTAGACATTTGGCTGTGTAAACCCTCAGTAATAGCAACGTGAAAAGCCAAAAAAAATTGTTACTCGAAACGAACTGAACACTGAACATGATTTTAAATGACAGGGGTACAAAGTTGAAAAAGGCACAAAAGCTTTTGTGACTTTTGAAGCTTCACTAACTGCTGCCAGTTTTTATTTTTTATACACTGTAGTTACAAGCGGTATGATTTTCATCAAATTTTTGAAAAGTTTTATAAAACTTTAGTTAAAAATATTGTTTGAAAGCTAAACTGGGTGTCTGAAAAATATGTAAAAAAATATACTATTAAAAAAAATGTATTAAGTGGGAAGTACTAATTAAACCTTCATTTTTTTTAGTGTTTACCTCAAAGACGACTTCGCAGTTCTGCAATACCTGGAAGCAGGCTTCAACCGGGTAAGTTTTCCTATAAATTACACACACTTTTAATCTAAGTTTTTAACATAGCAACTACTAATATTTTTTAAATCAAAATCGTTCAATATTAGTGCTCGAAAAATACTCTAAAGAGTTTTATAGTATAGCGTAGGCGAATATTTGTTGAACATTTAACATCACATATGTTTACTCTTAGGTTTCCCCTACCGCCTTTCTAAATTAATAGTTACATTCAAGTTAACACAAATAAATAATAAAATATAAGATCTTATTTCCTCACTAAAATTGTAAGTTATTCTTGGAGCGTAGCGTTAAGTCCTAGATAATTTTTGCTGTGCGGAATGCGCAATATCTTCGTAATAGAATACCTGAGAAGCTTAGATGATGCTCATCTTAGCATACAGACAGACAGATTAACAGATGAAAGATATATTACATTTTACGATAATATGTCAGTTTCTATGACTTTATAATACCCTTTAGGTCATCATTCTCAAACGTTAAATTGAAGCAATAGCCTCTGTATTCTTCCAAACTATGTTCTATATCAGTGTCAAATTTCATCAAGATCCATTGAGCCGTTAGTTAAATATTAGATATGTATTAAACTAATAAAGTTCTACTATTTAAATTAAATATGCTAGGAAACTGATCAGATATAAAATAGATTTTTGAAAAGTAATAACAAAGATCACGCAATAGTCCCCAGCTGCAAATACTCGTGTCTGCTTCAATACACATGTGAATACTCCATCTGATAGAAACCAATCGTATTTAATAACAACACAGGTTGTTGCATCTATTTATAGCAACTTTAATGCGATCCGTGCAACACCTGCCTACTTTATTATTCAGACCAGGGATATCTTACTAATATTATACACGCAAATGTTTTGATGTATGTTTGTTAGAAGATATCTCCATAACCGCTCAACGGAACTCGGTAATATACTATACAGTTGTAGAACATAGTCTGGGAAAACACATATGCTTCTAGTTTTTTTTATTTCCGCACGGAAAGAGTCGCTGACGTCAGCTAGTAAATAATAATGGTTTGATAATGTCACATTTTATTTTTAGTTTTTACATCTCCAGTACAGACTAGAATCATTAATACATAGTATTGAATTTTAAATTAATAATAATAATTTTATTTTAATTTTATCATAGTGTAGACAATAAACTAGGTTATAATATTACTTCATTGTAAGTAATACGGATATAGAAAAGTTGTACATACTGAACAGTTATAAATCTTACTCTAGCACTGTTTATGCCAGACACCGTAAGTGACCATATTCTCCTCAGGTAATGGTGGAGACAGTGGGTGCCACAGCGTGGTGTGGCGAAATCTTGCAAGCACGCGCCGCGGCCGCTACGTCGCGTGCGCAGGTCGCCGCGGTCGCCGCTCTAGCAGCCGCTGCAGACCGTTGCCGGGATCTCGTTGCCGTCACTGACGACCAGCAAAGGATCCTCGTAAGTTCTACGTTAATTTATGATGGATTGGTATAGACATGAAAATCACGACTTGTTGACGCAAATTTACAACAACAAAATGATATAATGCTAAGTTTAATTTAATAGACCCGTATTCCATCTTCTTGTTGTTAAGATTACAGTTGCTAATTTATCTTTAAACATTTTAATGATTATTTCCCTGTCAATATGTAGTTATGTTCGCTAAGATCTTTTTCCATTAGTTAACGAACAAGTCGTGGGGCCGCATGCTGGGGTGGCGCGGCGACGAGGGTCCGCGCCCTCTGGCGGAGACGGTGGGCGGCGAGGCGCTGCGGCTTGCAGCAAGCGGTGCACGCGACTGGGAGGCGCCTGTCATGCTGCGCCGCCGCGCCGCGCCCGACCCTATCCTGCTGCCCTGCCGCGGCGCCTCCGTCGCACTGGCTAGGTAACACACACCACAACAACTAGAAACCAGTAATTAAGATTAATAAATCAACTATCCAAAGATTGTACAGTAACTTTTTGCGAACCAAATACCTACTAAGATGAATCGTGCAAAATATTTCGTCAATTGAATTACCATAAAATTTTCTTTGTATCGCATAGGAGCACATCTCACGTGGTGTTCGTTTGTGAGCCGGGCGGGGGCGACGGTGAGCGCGCTCGAGGTTCGCTACACTCCATCAGGCGGGGCTCGCTCGACGTGCGCTCTGTTGCCTCCGACGGCCTGCGTAGGACGTCCCTAGCTAAACTGCAGGGATTGCCGCTGGAAGCTCCTATCACTAAGGTATTGTAGATATAAATAGCAACCAATACCAATTAATAATTTGCGAGAAAGAAATTATTATCTAGATTTGCAACTCTCTCGCCCTGCTATATATAGCATATACACTTTAAGTTCAAAATTTTATACATTACAGAAAGTTGTAGATAATCGCAGAATTTCTCCAGAGAAATCACAGTAAACAAAACATATCGATAGATTAAGGTTCTGATTGTAGAAATCTACATGTCATTTCCATGAAATCAACATGAAAGCAGAAATTAGGTAACATTGTTTTACAGGTGATATCATTACTATCTGCGGCGACAGAGGGCGCCCCGCCCGCCACAGTCGCCTGCATTGAACGCGCGGTTGACATGCTGAGGACCTCCGAGCTATACTCTCCTCAGATGAAGGAAGACCCAAAACTCAGAGCTGAAGATCCCATAGCTACCGACCTCATTGGAGCGCTGCTGTCGGTGAGTACGCACACATGAAACATGTTTCTAAACACATTTTGTTTCTCGGTAACTGACGGTCTTAAAATGTTGTGACTAATATCCATTTAAAAGTTCAGTGCCATCGATTCGTCCTGAGATTACTTGAATATTAGAATATCGTAGTGGCATTTAATGTGTTAAGAAAATAGTGAAACATCGGAACATTGCAATATATCTCTTGTTTTATTATTAAAAACATATATGTAATTTTACATAGTTCTTAGTAATGTATATGATTTT
The DNA here is from genome assembly GCF_000836235.2 of Papilio xuthus. NCBI lineage: Eukaryota > Metazoa > Arthropoda > Insecta > Lepidoptera > Papilionidae > Papilio > Papilio xuthus. The sequence goes on along the minus strand of NW_013530507.1, from coordinate 2,256,241 downwards.
CAAATATTTTTTCGTGTATACTGTTTCACTGGTTCCAAATAAAAAATATTGCGGAATTCTAGTGTATATTTGCGGGTTCTGTGAAATCCAATTTCAAAATCGTTGTCACAAAATATAAAACACGAGACGAATATTTCATGTCATTTTAATTTTTTCCCAGATATTTCTCTACTTTCATGTATTGAATGAAATAAAATAAGATGTGTATTTCAAAGACAATTTTTTCTAGTTAGTTATTGTTTTCAGATCACTGAACTTTTTACTTTATAGATAAAAACCAATCGACTCTACCAAATTACATATGTCATAAATATATAAAAAGTTTGAAAATTACCTTAAAATATACAAATATCTACTATAATATATTTATTTACTTTAATATATTTATTATGTCGACTAATTATTATTTATTTGCTTACGATCCTGAATAACTACGGACAGCGGGAGCAAGTGAACACAAATTTGTTCTTTATGGTAGGAAGTTATGTTTATCGTAACCTGCAACTGTTTTAACCTTCACGTCTTGCCTGAAGTACCTCAATAGAATAGTTGCCATGGAATTCTTATGCGTTTAAGCAGAGTTCATTTTATAAAAAGTTCTTTATATCATAAAATACTCAAAGAAATAAAAAAAAATCTTCGACGTTTTTACGGTGAAGGAAAACATCGCGATTACATAAAGATGTCTGTGAAGTAAACAACCCGCTCTGGAGTTTCACTAAAGCCTAGTCATCCTTAACTTAGGGTAGGCTCCGAGCTCCTCAGTATGAACATATAGTGAGCTGATGATGATACCTCAATGAAAATAATCTGCCAAAATCGAACACCGACAGTTAGATTTTTTTTTTAGTACAATAAAACCGAGCATTTAATTTCTTTGTTCAGCCATCAAGAGATATTAAGGGAGTAATAATTGATTAAAAAAGTTTCTTTGAAAAACAATCAGAACATCGTTAAATTTTGTGTCGATTGCTCGTGATAATCAAAGTTTGTAATTACATCGCACGCAGACACCTGTCAAAACGTCCATGAAATTGTGGATAAAAGATGACAAACAATAAATATTGACTTTTAATTTTGTATTTTTTGGAAAAATAATTTTTAAATATAATAAAATAATAACGTTTTATAATAAATAAAGTCAAATAAAGTAATGTAACAATAATTGAAATTTCTTATAATGTTTTGACAACGATTTTAAATAATATTTAAGAAATTATTATTTTTTAATATCTACACAATTATGTTCTCTGCTTAAACCACCCTTCTTTTAATAGACAGGTGTACTTTATCTATATTCTATTTCTTCCGTTTTCTTGCTATATATTATTTTCGTATAATATTTATGTCTATATATTTATTTCTATTATTTTTTTAACTTGAACTTTTATTTACTATTGGTACTACCAACTTCAGCATGTAAACATAAACTATACTGTAACACGAACGTCTACTATTTAATCTTAGATTTAGATGAAGGTAGATTTGATTCTTTTTAATATATTATAGAGATATAATGCAGTGTCAATATTTGTTTAGCAAGGACCGACTAACGTGTTGTCTTCGCGGCGGAGCAGCAATGACTCAACAGTTGTCAGGTCTCAGACGAACAGGACTAATATCAAACACAAGGTAAGTGAACTTTTATTGTAACGAGTGGAGGTATAACCTTTTATATAATTTTATCTTATCTTATTTTTTTAACCAAAATGTTTATGTTCAGGCCAAAGTGGGAAATTGTAGATGACGCAAAAATAACAGTCTTAAGCCAACTACAAAACATAACATTTTATTTGTTTTAAATCAACTTATCTCAAGTTCATAGTACTCTTGGTTTTTTGTCAACAACTTTACCCCTTTCCAACAGACGTCAGGTCAGCTTCGTGAGCTCCTCGACACCGCACTGAGCTGGGAGTTCGAGATCTTCCGTCTTGAGGAATTGACGCGCGGGCGTCCGCTGGCGCACCTTGGGCTGGCGCTGCTGGGCGGACGGTTTGATGTTTGCGCCGCCCTCGAATGTGACGAGCGCACGCTACTCCACTGGCTTACCGTCATCGAGACAAATTACCACGCGGTTAACACGTATCATAACTCCACGCACGCCGCGGACGTACTTCAGGTAAACTATTAATTTTGAATTTCTCCACAATTATAAAGGCAACATATATTGAACTTAATGAGTAGTGTATCACGCATTTTTAATTCATTTAGTTCATCTTTAACATTGGACTAGCAATCGAGAAATATGTTTTTCGGATCGATTTTAAGTATCGAATCTTCATATCTTCATCATCTTTTTTATGCAAAAAGCAAATCTCGTCAAACATAACTATCGTAACGTAACATCGTAACATCGTAGCTAGAATACTTTTACATTTAATCCGCCAAAGCATTTTTACTCTAATGTTAGTTTCCCGGATTACAAGGAAACAGAGTACTTAGGATGCTTGAGTTAAACAAGATGGTCCACTCAACTGAGTAAATCGGTAGAGGTCCCGAGAGGGCTTATTCAGTATTACGATTCGCAAGCGTATGAAGTGGCGGAACCACATTTCGTAGCTTACGTTAGATTAAATTGTATTCACGTGTTTTACTTAGTTATTTCTGCAACTATTTTGCTTTAATTCAAAACAATACTAAAATGATAACATTGTTTAGTTGCGAATCGCGTTGCACTTTTTTAGTATTGTACTGAATATTTTATTAATGACAAAGTTTTATATTAACAAAATGCAGGAGAAGTGTGTAGGAATTATATATTCATTTGTATTGTACCACAGGCCGTAGCATACTTCTTGGAGAAGGATCGTCTGAAGACACTTCTAGAGCCGCTGGAGGCCGCAGCGGCGCTGATCGCCGCGGCCGCGCACGACATTGACCACCCCGGCACCTCGTCCGCCTTCCTATGCAACGCGCGGCACCCGCTCGCTATACTTTACAATGACATCTGTGTGCTCGAATCCCACCATGCTGCGCTCACCTTTAAACTCACACTTAGTAAGTTGAAATATAGTTAGACTTCATTCTATAATAAACATTATCCGAATCAACCAATAATCGTAAATAAGTCAGAAGAATTGCTTGCAGAAGGCTTAAAGATGTTAAATTTCTGGAGTAACGTCTTCGTAAAAGTAGACGTAGCTAAAATCAAAATTTGTTTCCTTTGAAAGGAGAATATAGATAAGAAAAAAAAGAAGAAAAGAATTAAGGAATACATATATGTGAAATCGCACTCACAGACGATTTTTTTTTCATAGATGATGATCGCGTGAACATCTTCAAGAATCTCGACCGCGACACGTACAAGACTGTCCGTCACAACGTCATCGACATGGTGCTGGCCACCGAGATGACGAAACACTTCGAGCACCTCGCCAAGTTCGTCAATGTCTTCTACGCCAAATCCAGCGGCAGCAAGGAGGACGGCATGCACACTGACGTTAGTAAAGAAAACTATATTTCATCCTGCCAGTAACGAATACAAACAATTTTTCTTTTTTTTTGTTATCCAACCTCTTTTTTCACTTTGATTTTTTTTTACTAGGAACCTTTGTCTCTGGACACAACAGCACTATCTCTTCCTGAAAACGTAATCCTAGTGAAGCGAATGATGATCAAATGCGCTGACGTATCCAATGCATCGCGACCTCAGAAGTTCGCATTTGAATGGGCAAGGAGGTATTATAATTTTCTTTATTAAATCACAGTATTAAAAACAACTTGTTTCACATAAATAGTAATGAAATGTTTTCATTAACGAAGAAATATACTCGTCAAAATCTGACTGAAACAATTTTCGGCTCTACTTAGTTACACTTATAGTCAGTTAAGAATAAGGGACAAAAAGAATAAAAAAGTGGCAAGTGTTTTGATCTCTTGACCCAATACGATTCATTGCATTGCTGTGTTCCGTTTACGTCAGTTCCCTCTCCCTTGATTCTATGTCTTTGTGGTGTAGGATCGCGGAGGAGTACTTCCTACAGACGGAGGAGGAGAAGGCGCGCGCGCTGCCTGTCGTGATGCCTATGTTTGACCGCGCCACATGCTCCGTGCCGCGCTCACAGATCGGGTTCATTGACTACATCATTATTGATATGATGGAGGCCTGGGCGGGTTAGTAATGTAGTTTTACTTAATGCATTTTCTTAAACATACGGAAAAAATAGGTCAACAAATCATCAGTAAGTGAACCCTATTACCGCGACTGTTCAATCTTTAAATATTTACTGACCCATTTGTTATAAAGATAAATAGAAAGAAAGAAAGGAAGGAAGGAAGAAAAAAACATTTATTTTCACACATAAAACATATACAAATCAATAGCTTGACCTGAAAAATACATAGTCTAAGATTTAAAAAAAAATTTAAATGGATAGAATCCCAGTAAACTTTGGTAGTCAATGATTATTGTTAATGAGATGAGCATCATAACCCGAATTGACACTAACTGACTAACTTCCTACAGCATTCATTGATATGCCGGAGTTGGTGAATCACGCGCGCAACAACCACACGCGCTGGCGGGAGCTGGACGAGGCCGGCGTCAGCTCGATGGCGGACGTGAAGCGAGCCATGCGCCAGCAGGCCATACAGGCCCCGCCTACTTCCACTGCAGAGCCCACCGCCGAGGAGTGAGCGCGCAATGGATGCGAACTTGACGCAAGTTAACGATGACCCCGATATCAATTTAGTACAGTCTCCTAGGTCATACACAAAGTACAGTCGGCTACGAAAAGTTTGTAACAAAAACTTGAAGACGAAATATGTGCGACTGGAAATTATTTAACGGGAGCAACATATTATATTTCGTGCAAAATAGGATTCCAATGTCATCGCGGTTAACCCGTCTCTATGTAACCTTCTCGTTCGTTTTAAGTAAATTGACACCTAGTTTGGAATATGGATAAAATGCTTTACCTGTGTAATATAACTTTGGAATAATCTAATAATAGGTATATGACAAACCTGCATTGCATCGTGCCACGAATAAATGTTATGTAAGTTAGCACTTTGAAAATTGTTTTACGATGCGCCACTGTTCTATGTTTCGTATCTCATATTTGAAACTAGTTTTGTAATCTAATAATGTGCTTACGCTACAAGTTACGAAATAATTGTTATCTCTTTTTTTTCGAAGATAATGAACGGGATGACAAATATTTTTGTAATGTTTCGCCAGTGTCAACACAAAATAAGGTGAAGGCAGGATTGAGATGTATGATGGACAAAGAGCACGGTACGCATTTGGGTGTCAACGTAAAAAGTCTGAATTGGATCATAGGCACGCTCGTTGCCTGACGGATGTGTCCGAAAATACGCTTATTTTATACTACTTGTAACCATATTAGTATAAGTAACATTAAATTCTATTGTTATCTACATATTCGTATAGTATTAGGATAATATTTGATTCTATATATTTTTCATTATAACTGTCATATTGTGTGAATATTTGGTTCATTGATAATGTAGATTGGTTTTTCGCGTAGTTTGAAATGAAGGCAAGTATTATATTATGCCTTTGGAACGGGTAATATATCTTGTGTAGGTAAAGTCTTTTTTGATTTATTCGTGTCCGTGATTAGAGTGCCATAGACATTTAACGTCAGCCAATCGCAAAGCGACAGAGTTTGTCTCTGATCGCGCGCCATGACAGTACTATTAACGTTCTTTTCAATCGCCATACGTGATACAGTAATCGTTTTTTCCTAACACTAAATTGGTCCACTTTTAATACTTGAGCTTTCAGAAAATTCCTATTTTTTATAATAACTTTTATATAACCTATTTACCGACTATTTCGGCATCGTCATATCAACATTTCCAAGTTTTTTGATCGATTTAAAAATTCCTCCGACGTAACTTTTTTTATCTATAGTTTCATTTCTACTTTCCCTTCCGAGGGTATTTAAATTTGATACCCAACAATTATATTGTATGTTTATAAATCTGGTAATATTTAAGCTACTATATACTATTCGCTTCAACTTAATGTACGTATTTATTAATTTATTATATTCGAATAAGAATAAATGATACGTCTATAGGATTTGTTAAGATTTTTAAATTCGTCTTTATGACGCTGGTACGTATAAGTAATCTGTATTGATGTAGAAAGTTAAAAAAACATTATTGATTTTTTTTAAGAATACGCTTTCTTGTGCTCAATGTCAATAAAAACGGTCTAAAATTGAAAAAAAAAAATACTTCAATGTTTGTATACATTATACTTACCTACATCTACCAATATTTTATATGATAAATATAATATTAGGTATGTATATCTTACTGTAGATCAGTGTGTTCAATCTCATATTTGTAATATAAACAAAACGCACTGTTATTTGTGCAGCTGACTGTACGTGTATTTTTTTAATGATACAGCTGAATAGCTCAATTTTCCTAAAATTCATTTTAATCTTATGTAGCACAAAGTAAATATATAAATTATTGCTTCCGAATTGGAAAATCCTAAGCTATTCATGTTTATAATCAATGTTTATATATTACATAATATACTATTATATATACTACGTTAAGATGAGAGTGTGTGAGGCGGGGGGCTGGTCCCTATATTTATTTGTGGAATTAATGATATATTGTTATGGAATTTTATACGCGATTATTATATGCGTTATATGAGTAGCAACTAATGAATGTTAAAATTATATAAAAACGGCTAATATACGTGAGTGTTTAGCCGTTTTTATATCAGTTTATTATAATGTCTTACGAAAGTTTGAATAATTTAATGAATGTTGTATTAAAACTAAATATTTTCTATATTGTATAACATCTTCGTCTACAATCATCGTTTTAAGTCTTCAAAAACAATTACATCAATACATTCATCCAAATTAAATATTCGAATATAATTTTAAATCATTAAAAATCAATTAAAACGATTTTTACAAGTAGAGATGACATTCCGACAAAAGAGTATAACGATATCTTTTATCGGAGGCCAAGACCCACTTTGGGTCGATGCGCCAGCGGAGTAAGTAGAGTAAAATCCCATATTTTGGCTGGGGAAAATTACTGAATGGGATAACATTCGGGTTTTATCATATTTAGTGTATGTTATAATACATCATACGTAAAACAATAGAATGCAAACACTGTGAAAAATGTTTATCATTTTGTCAATGTCAGCAAGATGACCAACCATCTGTTGAAATGTTATAGATGTCCAATTACGATCAAGATACTTCTACTAGCTATTCCATCACAATGCACAAAAATCTTTTGATAAAACAAGAAGTCGTCATTTTCTTGTTAAATTAAATTACTGGTTTTATTTTAGCTCCTGAATCAGAGCTACATATTTTGACGTTTCGAACAAAAGGCAACGGCTAATGCCCTATATACGCTGGCACGAATTATGTGCGCATCGCAAAATTTTTCGCTGCATTTGTTTTAAAAATAAAAAAAACAAATGTAATTTTTTGAGATTATATTAATTACGTTAAATAATAAAAATACCCGTATATTGGGGTTTTTCTCTATTAGGTAAAAAACCTCGGTATATTCCCGTTGTTTTTCCCATTACCCATCACTAGTAATAAGCTTAAAAATCTAAATGGTTTATTATAAGTTTTATGTTACCTACAGCAAATAAGTTTAAGTTAGTTTTGAACTGTAATAATTTATTCTACATGACAAAAGCACACATGAGACTTAAAGCGATGAGATATATATTTTTAACTGTAGTTTTGCATTGAAATATTTTATTAATGTTTAAGAGTTGTTTATTGCTTCAACTGTAAGACTCAACTAGTTACACTACAAATTCAATTAACAACAAGAAAATGTATATTTTACTTATACGAATTTATTTATAAATATTATATTCTACGTCAGCTTTATGGTTATTCGATTATCAAAACTTTTGCAAAGAAAAACCATTATTTACAATTGAATCAATAAACAACTGGAAAGCATTTTTAATCAATGTCTATGTTCGAAATAATAAAATTGACATTGTTAAGTGTTGTAAATAAAGAAATATTTGGAACATGTGTTAGTTTTATTTCTATTCAACGTAATTTACCTCCTAATCTTATTTCTAAATATCTTATAAAGACACGTCCGAACCTCATTAGGCTCGTAACTATTGATTCCTATCTATTTCTAAATGAACAAACATGACAATGTTTGATATTATAAGTGTGCTAAACTCTGATCATATGTAAATATGCCTGATTAGGCGTGTGTATTTACTGCATAGGTTCCTACTTTTACTTTGGTACTAAACATACTCTTTTATGAAAAGAAAATAATTTTGATGTATATAAAAGAAAGTCGTGTTAGTTACATTATTTATAACTCAAGAACGGCTTTACCGATATGGCTGAAAATTGGCGAGGAAGTAGCTTAGAGTCAGGAGACGGACATACGATACTATTTATTCATTTTTTTTCGAATTTATGCCTTGAAGAGCTGCTTATTTAACTTACTAATATTATAAATGCGAATACACTAATTAATTTTTTTTTACATATCCACTCGGACGGAGTCGCGGGCAACAGCTAATATTCTATATAGATTTAATTGATTTATTTACTGTTCGTTAGTCTCGCTAAAACTCGAGAACGACTGAACCTATTTATCTTATTTTGGTCTTGAAATGTTCGTGGAGAGCTAGGGAAGATTCAAAAGGTAAGAAAAATTCGAATAATTGCCGGAAACTAATTATATTTTTACATACATTTGGTTATTCTGTCATTATTATAAAAATAAACTACTATCAAAGTAAAACAAACATTAAAAAATCTTTAAAACATATTCATACCAACTAGACCTCTACTAATAGACTCCTAATAAACTACTAATGAGTCCTTAGCGCCAGTTTCATGGCTTATCTTTAATTTCAGATAATAATACTGTCTTTCAATTCCTTGTAATCTTGAGTTTATTATTTTCCTCATTGGAGAGTTTTATTTTCATATTTTGGACTTTAATGTCACGTTTTATTTCTCTTATTTCATTTTTCAGTTCAGACTCTAATAATTCTACTTTATTTTCTATAGATAAAATTTTAGAAAGGGTAAAGAATTCTCCATAGCTTGAAGTAATTTCTAGTCTTTTAATTGGATTTTCCATACCCAATTTTTCAGTTATGTTTAATTTTAGCGCTGCTTTTTCATTTTTCAATTCTTGCTCCAAATTCTTAGATTGATTTAGTATATTTTCGATATTTTCTCTAATACTTGTAAAAAAATTGTAGCTGTGTTCAATATCTTTTCTTGCGAAATTAACGACAGCTGCTACTGTATTTACTTCGTTTTGCAGCGCAGCCATTATCTCCTTAGTTAAATTTAAATTGTCTTCTACAAAGTTAATGTCATTTTTTAGACTTTTCTTTTGTTCAACGGTAAAATTGGAACTTTTATCAAAAGATTTTTCACTTTTGATTATATCTATTTTTTTTGTTATCGACTCCATGTTTCTTGTGTTATGCGCTAATTCCTTTGCAATAGCCGAAGTTTGGTTCATTAGATTAAAAATTTTATCAACATCAACTGAAATCGTACCGGAGAATTGTTTGAATATTCCGTAAAAATTATTAAGTTTCGATTTCAGAGTGTTAATTTTCTCTTTCATTTGATGAATCCTTAATTTTGTCATTTCTAATTCAATTTCTTTGGTTTCATAATCTGTGTTCAGAGGCAATATCATATACTCCATGTACACGACATCATTTTTCAATTTAATCGCATTATATTCCAGTTCAAACAACTGTTCGTATGATGTTTTAAATCGTTTTGGAAAACTCTCAATCTCTTAGTGTAAAACGTTACGACGGTGGCTATTATAATTTATAGTGGTAAATAGGTTGTCGATTTCCTCATTGATCCCACTCTTATTTGATTCCAGACGTTCAATCGTAATATGTAGTAATTGTATCTTGTTTTTCAAGATCCTGAATTCCTTGTTGTTTCACTTCTTTGTGAACAAGGCCCGGCTTAACCTGAAAATGAATAAAACATTTTTATATACTGGTACCACAAAATAGTTTGAAAAATAAATATTTTTTTTTACTAATATTTCTTGCATCATTCCAACTAAGCTCAAGGCTTGTGCTAATATGGTTTACGACATTAGTCGAATGGCGAGCTTCGAACCCCCAACCTCGGGATCGGAAATCCGAACCATTAGGCTATTGGCGCTTCAAACTTATGAACGTACAGTGTTACGTACGTTCATTACGGAACAAAAAATGCTAATTCTTACAAACATTAAGAGTTAAACTTATTTTATAAAAATAAACACACTGATTAGGATTTTATTACATATATCGTTATATAAAATACGTGTTTATTTACAGCAACTACAAGTTAATATCAATCAACTGTTAAGTTTCTTAAAGACGAATTAATTTTACTCGTGAAAAAAAATGTCTCCCTCAGTATGCAGTAAAGTATCGAAGTTCATACAACTATTAAGGTACTTACATCATTCTGTGTTTTGTTTTTTAAAAAATTAAGTATAATATCAGTTTTTTTCGGTTGTGGATTTGCATTGACTAATGCCGCTATTGCAACTCCAATTATTAAAACCCGCAATATTTTCAATTTGTGTACTCTGAAAAAAAAAATATAGTATTAACTTACATCAATTTTCTTCCTAGTACAGTGGAGGATGGCAGCATAGAATTATTTGTACAGGGTATAGGCCATTAAAGCTATGAAATTATTTAAAAAAACTTGCAGGACAAAACAAAAAATAAAAACAAAAATAAACAAATATAAATTTAGAGCTTTGAGAAACCCAGACTCACCCTTTGGTGTACTGGTGTGACTTGTCTGGATGCTGACTGGTTATTGAAATATTCTGGAACGGTACGCCTTATTATATAGCATGTCCCAAATTTCAACGATAAAACGTTAATGATGTATAGCCAGATCGATAACTACACGGGGAAAAATACAAAAAAATTCCAAATCTTTTTGGTGGAGGGTATCAAATTATAAGAAAAGTTGCAAAAGTTAATATAACTTTTAACCAAAAACAGTTGGATTTTTTAATGTATTTTTAAACCAACCAACCAAAAAATAACCATAAATGGTAACTTAATTTTAATTTAATTTTTTAGTTATTTGCAATTTTATGTTATTATAAGGTTATTGTTTTTGGTTTAATCTTTATTACCTGTTATAAAAACTTTTTCTTTCTTTCTTCTTCTTCTCCATGTAGTTATCGATCCGGCTATACACCATTACCGTTTTATCATTAAATTTTGGGACACGCTGTATACGGCTCTGTTAATCATCGCAGAACGAGAACAATTTTCCCTATGAGAACAAAATAGTTAATTAAGTTAATTATTATGCATTATCACGTACTCAGTAGGTATGTATGTTAAATTATCACAAATATCTGTTGCGTAATATTTTTGGTTTTTTGTCTGTATTCTGGTAAATCCAAGGAGATTAACACACATGTGCTTTATGGGGTTTTCTGTAATTTTGTTTTTACAGCTGAAAACAGATTACAAATTTTATTGACATCGAATGAACGGAATATATATATATAAATTAAATTTAAAAAACACAACTTTTTTATACACACATATATATATATATGTGTGTTTTGCGTATGCGCACGTCGCAGCAGGACCATGGCATCTTTTGCAAAGAAAAACCTTTATTAATTAATATTCAACCGGAAAGCATTTTTAATGAATGTCGATTTTTTTTTGTATCATAAGGTGGCAAACGAGCGAGCGGTCACCTGAAATCGCTGAAGTAGCGAAGTGACCGTTGCCCATAGACATACGCAATTGCATATGTGTTGCCTACCTTTGATCGACGGAGGTGAGGATGCACAGAAAGAAAATATATTCCCTTTCCATGCATCCTCTCATCCGGAAAGTCCACTTCCACTTCCCATCCTTTCCTTATAAGAAAAGGGTGGGAAGGGAAAGAGGACTAAATAAGGCCTCCGGGACGCATACTCATCAGACTGTACGCGGAGTTGCTCCCACTTCACGCCTGTCTTCTGTGTGGTCGTGGTATTTCACCGGGCGAGCCGGGCCAATTCGTGCGAAGATGTTAAAGCGGGCTCTACCACTGTTAAAATCTACCGATGTTCGAAATAATAAAATATTTAAAACATGTGTTAGTTTTGTGTCAACACAACGCCATTTTACCTCCCAATTTAATACAGCTGTAAGTTTAGAAGCATTATCATAGCATATTATTTAATTGCACTATGCGATATACCTAACTAGCGTGATACATTTGTCACATATTGTTGTCTCTGTTTATCTCAAAGAGAAGAAAAGGGATGGATATATCTGTTAAAATCCCCATCACACCCAAAGAAACTAAAGCACAACATTGATAATCTTCAAGTATATGTAGAAGCAAAAAAATAGAGTCATCATAAAAATATATACGTATTTACATACAAATATACGAGCTAAATATGTCACGTTTGTGTGAGAATAGTTTCAGCAAACACGCTTTACCCACACAACATAACAGAAATATTTGCTAACCTCAAATATTTTCGTCAAATCTCATTTCGATAAAGAGCTTTTAGAAAATTATTTTCAAAACAAATAAACAATTTTTACAACTGAAATTCCACTGATTTAATAATGAATTAAAACATATTTTATCTTTATTTTATATTAAATATTTTGCGGAACGACAGTTACATTGACGAGTGCCTACGCCGACGCCTTGGTCTACGATTACGTCTACGACTGCATCTACGATTACGTCTACGACTGAATCTACGATTACGTCTTCGACTGCATCTACGATTACGTCTACCACTGCATCTACGGTTACGTCTACGACTGCATCTACGATTACGTCTACGATTGCATCTTCGATTACGTCTACGACTCCATCTACGATTACATTTAATTTAAATCAATCACGCAGTCACGTTGTTATGAAGTTTCATGCAGCAGCTGTTATCTGACGAGTTTATTTAGAGGGGCTATTTATGTATAGCAATTTTTCTACTAAAAAAAGTAACAATTTAAATGCAATTGTCTAGTAAAATGTTTGTAGGTTAGGTTTATGTCAAACATATCACCACTCGATCAATGTCTGCCGGCACTTAGTGGCTCGCTGTCGGACCATATTGACACACTAACTCACTAGATTGGATTGGAAATTGAATTGTACTGACACTGTTTTAACATAGGAATGGCGCTTTCGATTGTAACTTTAAAAAAATTAAGTTATTCCCCATTTATAACGTCAATTTTTTAGAATTTCTCGTAGAGTAGGGTACCACTACAAGATTACATACCGTGGGGTGAACTACAAAAGTTACGGTCTAAATTGTCGGCCTATTGTCAAAGTGACAAGACCGATAACTTAATTATCTTTTAAACTTTAACAAACATGGTGATTAAAGGTTGTCACAGCGCCTACGATAACTTCGAATTTTTCTCATGTCATGAAACGTAACCGTAAAAAGCATTTTACTGATAACAAAGCTGCCCTTTTATTAAGATTCTATTGAAAAGGTATGAGATGTATTTTGAATCATCGACCGGAAAACGAATAGACGATATCCACATTTCCGGTCAAGTAACAACTTTTTCCTGCTCTTTCTTGCTCGAACATATTTCGAAGAAGTATACTTTAATGTTCTTTTAGTTATTTTTAAATTTTTTTTTACGTTTTATAAGCTAGCGCTTGACCACGATCCCACCTGGTGAAGTGGAGATTTGGTCGAAAGATGGTACGCGCTAGCTTAGTAAGTGCCTATTCACTCTACTTGAATAAAAATTAAATATAAAATTCTGTTTTTCTTATAATCTCAATAAACACTAATTTACTTAAAATTAAAACAAACATATTTTCATTGAAGGAACAATGACCTGAAATGACAATAAAATAAAAAAAATGTTGCAAAGGTTTACGTTTAAACTTAAAAAATTTTTTGAGTTCTGTTAAGCTTAGAATAATTTTAAACCTAAAATTCAACTAACCTAACCTTCAACCGGTTAAATAATAATCAGTTTTTGAATACAAAATATTCAATAACACAAAAATGACAAACAGATAAAGTTCCAGGGAATGTATGTTCCGTAAATACATCAAAATACTTCGACGAAACTTCTGCAACATTGAGATATCTCTACAATGATTAACTCCGTCTCCGAGCACAGAATTGAATAGATTCCGAGAGTTTCTCTAAGATTAGAAATAGATCCGATCATGAATGGTAGAGAGGTTTCTACCGTATAACAAGATCATTCCGTATACTGGAAAATTTCTATTTATATAAAACTACGAAAAGGTAGAGTAAACGTACAAACATACACGTAATTTTTAATAACCAATATTTAATACGCACACACATTTCTTACATGATTTAAGCAATTACGATCAGCTTGCTTAAATCTTGAGCTAATTTATATACTCACTAGCTGTCACCCCCGACTCCGTCCGCGCGGAATTAAAAACATAAACACAATTAGTAGCCTGTAGCTAGTAGCCAATTGTTCTTTCCGACTATGTTCTATATGTATGCCAAATTTCATCGAAATCCGTTCAGACGTTTTGGCAATAACTACAAACAAATATCCATCCATCCAAATATTCGTAATCCAAAAATATATTTTTTTAAGATATCCCTACTTAAATATTAAATGTCGAATATTTAAAGACATCCCAAATGACTGTTATTTTCTGGGCTAAAAGTTTGTTTACAATTTACAAAGCAAACTCTCCCTAAAGTAATCTTAAACCTTTTAAAGCGAACGAAATTTTGAATGATGGGTAAAAAAGTTCGATTGAATAATGAATGTTAGGTTATGGGAAATTCTACGAAGTATTTAATTAAATAAAGCAATAAATTGTTTATTTTGCTTTCACTTGTTTTATACGTTCTAATTTTAAACGCTTCAAGGTTCAAGTGTTTCCATCGATACGTTTTCGTTTGGACAATTGTAAACTAATGGGCTAAAAGGAGAAACGCGAAAGGCGCGAAAACTAAACTAAATTAAACGCGAAAACTCCTAAAGACTTTCAGTTTAACTTACATTTATGTAGTGTCATATAGACTTTAAACAGATTTTTTTTAACGATGATAGGCCTATAAAGTTTTTTTTTAATAAAAATGTTACTTAATATTGTGCGATATTTTATAAACTTGTTCTATTGTTTCACTGTAACGTGTTATATAGATGAGAGGTTTTTGCTTTCATCGATTTAGACATATGACAATGTTTGTAGATCGCGCGTATACATTTGCATATTTAAAAATGCAAACCATAGAGTTGGCTACGGTCGATTTATATTCAAATAGCCGACCTGTCTGAACGATAATACTGTAGTCATTAGGACGCTATTGTCGATCATACAAAATCTATTGAAAATAACAAGCTATGATAAAATCTTGAATTATAACTGTTGTAAAACGAACATATTGTTTTTTTACAAATTATATGAAGAATGAATATGTTAAAAATTTATGACATTATACGACAGTGGAAACCCACTAAGAGACATCATGCTTGACAATGAAAAGCAAATTTACTAAATTGTTAAAGGTTTTATTACTGTTGATCGGTAATTTGAATATTATCAAGATTATTATAATGATCTCCAGCAGCTATAAAGAATTTCTAGCTACTGGTCATCGTGATGTTTACATTTTTTGGAACTCTATGTCGAAATTTTAGGCCTCCATTGGCAAAAGAGATCTCGGTTTAATTTACCACCAATGATGTTGTTGTTGAATGTTTTGGCATTCCTGCTATTTTTTTTTTTTTGCTATTATATATTTATGTTTGTAACATAGTTAATTGTCATTTAAATTTATATACAATCTTTATATATAAAACCTTGTCTAGTGAATGCTGTGTAAACCTCTCATCTGTATGTTCCTCTGTTTATATTGTCTATGTTATTTGTACGTGATCGTGTTAATTGAATATGCAAATTAAATTATTTTTAATAAATAAATAAAAATTGAATTCCGTAAGATTTTTTGGTAATTTGATTGTTATTTTGTGCCATCTTTTTTTTAATCAATAGCTTGATACAAAGCTAATTTTTAGGGTTCCGTACCTCACAGGAAACAACAGGAACCCTTATAGGATCACTTTGTTGTCCGTCCGTCTGACGAGGCCCTTTTTTGTTGAATATTCAAAAAAAACGTTACTGGTCGAAATTCTATTTACGATCGGTCGTATTAATTTATATTCAGAATTCTACTAGCGCATTTCGCATAGCTGCCTTTGGAGGAATTTGCGATGTGAATTATTACTTGAATTAATATGTACATTTTTAATCTGAAAATAAATACATTTTACCGCCTTATTAAATAAATTGTGTACTCTGAACAGACATTATAAAATTATGAGAGGAAAAACAACAATGTTTTATTTATCAGAATACTGGCTGAAGCCCTCGACCCGCGCGGAATTAAAAAAAAACATGTTTATTAGCCTATGTGTTCTTCCAGACTATGTTCTATATGTACGCCAAATTTCATCGAGATCCGTTCAGAAGTTCTGGAGATACTTACAAACAAACATCCATCCATCTAAACATTCGCATTTATAATATTAATAAGATAACGGAACTAAACACGATTTCTTGAAGTAATAAATGATTAATCCAAAATACACGATGCAATCCAGATAAACAAAACATGCTAAACTTTATGTTTTTAAATGCTATTATCAGTCTTATTAGCTTGTTTATTTGTTATTTAAAAATATACAAAAGGCAAAAGAATACAATAGAATATTGTTCAACAAAAGCGAATTGTTAAAAAGCCTTGTCAATCAATACGTGCTAGACTGAAGTCGTATGATGAATTTCAGTGGCTTGTTGTCTAAATAAACTTTAGATTCAATTGCAAAATTCATTCGCAGCAAATTGAAATAAAGATTCCATTTCTTTTTCAATCGACCAAGATTGATTTATAAAAAATAATAATAGTTCTGACTATTGATATGTTGGACATAAATTAGTAACAGGGGGCGTCGATGGCTCTGGGGTCAAGCATTTGACTTGCAATCTGCAGGTCCTGGGTTCGAATCCCGCCATGTACCAATATGTTTTTCTATTTCCGATTTACATATGTACATTTATCCGACGTTCTTACGGTGAAGGAAAACATCGTGATGCAACCTGCACATATCTGAGAAGAAATTCAATAAGTGTGAAGTCAACGACCTGCACTTGGCCAGCGTGGTTGACTATGGCCTAATCACCCTTAACTTAGGGTAGGCTCCAAGCCCCTCGGTGGGGACGTATATTGAGCTGATGATGATGAAATGTAACATAAAATGCAATGTGTCTAAATTTATATTATATCGCATCTTATAATATGACTCAGAACTGTATCAGTTATGATTACGTATTTTAAAATAACCATAAGTTCTAACTAAAGCTTACTTTTACAGTCATTTGAGTGCGTTTATCTTATCTTACTTAATTATGAAGGATGGGTTGATATTTGTTTGAAGGTATCTCCAAAACGACTAAGCGGATCTCAATGAAATTTAGCATACATATAGAACATAGTCTGGAAGAACATATAGGCTACTAATTATGTTTCTTTTGATTCCGCGCGGACGGTGTCGTGGGCGACTGCTAGTATTAATATAAAATTTACAAAGTCTACTTTGTACTTGTTTGTTTCTACGGACATTTATTCATAAATAAAGTACTTAAAACAGAATTTTATTGTTAGAATTTTCTATTGAAAAGGTATTAATCTATAAATTTTCTAAAGCGTTTATACATTTCACAGAACTGATACCTATAATACTGTAACATCTTATTTCAAATCTAAGAATTCCTTTGTGCGACAACACAAAAGATTTTCCTAGCAAAGGTCGGCGAGATAAAAAGTACAACGGTATAAATCCAGTCGCACACAACCGCGAAAGCGAACCATAACGTTACTCTAAACAGAAAAACAGCAGAATAAATTTCGTTTAACAGTAAATTTGATTTTGTATTTAGTCTAGCAGTTAAATGGTTTAATGGTACAAATCAAGTTCACGCCAGGTTCATATCAAAATTGCAGTCAGTCTTGGTTCGCTTTCATGTCAGTGTGCTAGAGGTCTTATCTATGACAGTGTTTTTCAACCTGTTGCAACCCGAGGGGACTCGTAGAGCGAAGCCTTGAAGTATCCTAGCCTAGCCTAGAAGTATCTTTGACAAAATTGAGATAACAAATTTGAAACGGAATTTTGATCTCAGAAACCCTGTGGGTTTAGTAAGCTTTTCTATGAACGCAATTGTAGTGGGTTTTCAAAAACCTTAACGTGTTCGTAGGTCGCATAAGGTTGAGAAACACTGATCTACGTATTTTAGTCGTATTGAAAGCCTTTTGAAAGCTGTATTTATCACCGTGGTGACCCGTCTCTATTCACTCAGAACTTTCATTTGTTGTGTTATTGTAAGTTGTCCTTTTTATATGTTACTTAATATCGGTATTTCTTGTAAATCTTACTAATATTATAAATTCAAATGTTTGGATAAATAGATGTTTTTTAGAAAGTATCTCCAGAACGGCTGCATTGATCTCGATGAAATTTGGCATATATGTAGAACATAGGCTACTAAATATTTTTTTTTATTCGCGCGGACATGGCCATGGTCGACAGCTATCTTTTATATTTAGTATTATAGTAAGAAACAATGTGTTAATGTTCGAATTAATACGATAAATGAGAGTTAATTCTGATATCTTGGATACTTTTACGCAAACTTGCTTATGCACAAACAAAACTCTTTTAAATAAAAATGTAACGAAAGTGACTGGTTATTATCGTTGTGTAAACAAATTCGAATCGTAAACAAGTTCGAAGTATGTCTAAATAAAAAAAAACAACTAAATTCTAAGGGCGGATTTACACCGTCGAAACATTTGTGTAAAAACAAATTATCATCCCATACACTCAGTTTGGAAAAGTAGAGACGATAATGTAATCTGACTTAAGTACAAATGTCACGGCAGTGGAATTTTACGGTAACATAAAAGATTGTTTTTTGCAAATCTAGGATAATAATCCCTAGTAGCACTTAGAGAGCACTTAATATAGATAAAGGTCGTATTATCAGCTGGACCCTTCCTCGTGCCGGTGAATCCCTGTCTTACTTCTGAAAAGGTTTCTAATGGCAAGGCTTAGATGAGTATTTTTCACTCAATCGACAGGCTTAAATTAATTGGTTTTGATTATGAACGTTCCCTTTTTTAGTAGGTTTTAGAAAAAAAAATCCAAAACGTGAATAAAATATTTGTAAGATCTTTGTTACTTACAAACTTTAGAGTTAAATTTTGACCAGTTTATATAAATAAATTCAGCTATTATTTATAAACATCTATACAAAGTTGTTTTGTTTTTACAAAACAAAAACTTTGCATCAATATTATCCCGTCTTCGTTGTAAATTCATTTTTATTTATATTAAACGAAGGCTCATCGATTATTCATAATAATAAAATTTTAAGTAAAGTTTAGTTGATTTTAGTTTTATTTTACTTCCATCGTCCGTTCGAGAAACAGACATTCCAAGAGAACAATTTTAAACATAATTCTAATATTGTTTCCCCTTTCATCCAATACTGAAGTTATTTATTTAATTAATCAAAAATGACGTCTGTCCTAACTCGCTTGGAACACATTAACTCGCAATTCCATTACGGATCGAGAGACGTTCTATCCAATAAATGGTTTCGAGTAACGTCAAAACAAATTATATTAATTTAAATGGACTGACTAGGATGATCTGTACATTATCAATTTTTCACTGGTTTCAAACAAAACTAGCCTATAACATGGCCGCGTGTAGGATAAAATAATAATTGCCCTTTATTTTAATAAGTTTATATTAATTAATATTATACTATTTAATGTTATCTATATATATAAAAGAAAGCCGTGTTAGTTACACTATTTAACTCAAGAACGGCTTTCTCGATATGGATGAAAATTGGTGAGGAGGTAGCTTAGAGCCAGGAGACGGACATAGGATACTATTTATTCATTTTTTTTCTAATTTAGGCCTTGAAGCCTTGAGCTGCTTTTTATTTAACTTACTAATATTATAAATGCGAATGTTTAGATGGACTTGATGTGGATAGAGGTTGGGTGTTTGAAGATGTCTCTAGAACGGCTGAACGGATCTCGATTAAATTTGGCATACGTATAGAACATAGTCTGAAAGAACACAAAGGCTACACTAATTAAGTTTTTTTTATATCCACGCGGGCGGAGTCGCGTGTTTCAATAATGGTATCCTATGTATAAAAAGTTTCGGTTAGGATTTTTTCCCGTGAGAGCTGCAGAGATGGTCGAGCCAAGGCCGACCAAAAATATTATTCATATTTCATCATTTTCTTAGTAATTCGTACTTAAGTATAATTTCCAAAAAACACAATTTAAAAAGAAAAAAATACCGAGCAAAGCTCGGTCATCCAGATTTTTTTATAATAAAACAAACAACAAAAGAATTTACGTGACATATCGAATACGCGCCCTTCACAGAATCGATTCTCTTAAGGAGTTTATCCGAAATGAAATTCGAAGAAAATATTTGCAGTTAGCAAATACGTTCTCTATTACGATCGGAGCAGAGGCATTCGTTTGCGTATTTGCCGAAACTATTTCGCAAGTACGTGACATATTTCTTTCGCAAAGATGACTTTCAATTCAATATACTAGAAAGAATTTTACGTAGTATAAACACAGACACAATTATTTGTTGCTTATCTTTATTTTTTAACAGAAATTTTTTAAAACTAATAATGAAGTTTTGTAAATACATAATCGTTTAACATTTATAACTAACTAGCTGTTGACCGCGAGGCCGTTCGCGCGGAATAAAAAAAACATGATTAGTAGCCTATGTGTTCCTCCAAATTATGTTCTATATGTATGCCAAATTTCATCTAGATCCGTTCAGCCGACCTAGAGATACCTTCAAACATCCATCCATCTAAGCATTCGCATTTATAATATTAGTAAGATTAAAGTGAAATTATAATATAAAGAAAAGTGTCTTACCCAAGATATCACTAAAGATTTCTCCATTTATTTATCAAATCAACATATTTCCACAAAAATACACTCTTATATTTAATGATTTAAAAATAGCAACCTCAAATGAAATCCACATTTTTTTTTGTTATACCCACAAGTGACGTCGACATATAAAATATATTGGGTTACCATAAATGAAAAATAAATTACGACAATTTATTAAAAAAACATTTTGTAAATAATATTATAACAAACTCTGTCATCGAGATTAGAATATGGAAATTAGAAAATATTTTGTATCAAATCGTAAAAATATAAAATCAATAGAGTTGATAAAATCAAAATAATAAAATAAGGAGAAATATGTACATACAATTTATCTAATACATTGTGACCTCATTATCAATATTAAAGAGAATATAATACTTAAGTCTCCGAGGTCAAGGATAAATTCTCCTCCTATTCAGTAACAAAGCCTTTGTTAGAATCTTTACATTATTTCATGAATACCTGACATAGTTTCCTCGGTGAGATGTTACATCAACGAAAATGTTTGCTGTAAATTATGTGAAAATCCTCGAACATTTCATACTTAGGTAAGAATTTGTGGTCGCATTAATTAGCTTCAAGCGTCACATTATAAGCGGATATTATATTTCATAGTTTAAGCCATTATAGCTACATGTGTAACTAAGCCTAAGCCTAACCTAAAATCTTGTTGACTTCAATCCCAAAAAGACACAAGTATGCGCCATTACCGCTAAAAAACAGCCCTTTGTCGTGGATATTCGTTTCGAGGGCACTCCCCTGGTTGCCTCAGCCAGTATCAGTATTCTCGGTGTTGACATATCGAATGACGTTCAGTTTCGCGGTCATTTGGAAGACAAGGCCAAGCTGGCCTCCAAAAAACTGGGTGTGCTCAGCAGAGCGAAGCAGTATTTCCAACCGGGCCACCGCCTTCAGCTGTATAAGGCGCAAGTTCGGCCCCACACGGAATACTGCTCGCATCTCTGGGCGGGAGCACCCCAGTACCAGATTCTTCCATTTGACCGCATACAACGGAGAGCGATTCGAATCGTCAACGACCGAGCTCTTACTGATCGGCTCGACGCTCTGGCACTGCGGAGGGACGTTAGTTCCCTCTGCATTTTCTACCGCATATACCACGGGGAGTGCTCTGAAGAATTGTTTGGAACGATTCCTGCCGCCGAGTTCCGTCATCGGACGACACGACAGACCGCCAGGTTCCATCCACACCATTTCGATGGCTGGCAATCCACAACCGTGCGGTTTGCGCGAAACTTCCTGCCTCGCACAGCAGCGTTGTGGAATGGTCTGTCCTCGGCGGTATTTCCAAACCGCTACGACTTAGGGTCCTTCAAGAAGCGAGCTTATCACCACCTCAAAGGCCGGCAACGCATCTGCGGTTCCTCTGGTATTGCTGATGTCCATGGGCGTCGTTGAACACCTCGGTGTTCCCGCTGCTCGTTTGCCCCCTTCTGTTATAAAAAAAAAAAAAAAACTAGAGTCAGCCTTGAACCTTTGCCTCAAACAATACGAGTCTTCAGATTCTAAGACCAGAGTCTGCTCCAACTTTATCCAAGTCTGTTCCTTGTTACTTTTTTACTCTCATATTTTATCATGTCATTCATCTTAAGCCTATTATCCTGGGGTCGGCAGCTACTGAACGCCGCCAAGTTTGTTAAGGATCGCCACGTCTTCTTGTTCGTAGCGGAATTCACTCCAGTGCCTCCCTGGGAATATGACTGCGATCCCGACGAAGCCTGACCCAAGACCAAACGCAGAGCCCAAGATAGAGCGAACTGGCGGCGCACTGTGGACGCCCTCCGCCCCACTATGGGAACACAGGACTTTAAGTCAAGTAAATCTATTCTGGGGTCAATAACCATCTGGCTCTTAATCTAACAAATATGTAAAAATGTTAATTTTGTCCTTAAAGTACGTTTGTAAATTGGTGATTTTGATAGTTGGCAAGTAACTACATTTTTTTAATATCTCTGAAACTCGTCCCGATTGCCAGTAACTCCGAGCAACCTTTTGTACTATTTTCCTCATATCCATTATTAGTTCGCCTAACAATAGAACTCTACGTAATATGAAACGCGTATAATCCATTATACTTTATAAGTAATAAGAAACATTACGGACATCAAGCAATAGTAAATTTATTATTCATAAATATATTTTTGTACTAGACAATTATTACTAATATTTAAAATACACATTTTTTTAAATAAATTATTTAGTGACACAGTTGGTCAGTCAAAAAGGGTGAAAAGAAATCAGGTTACTTTAAACTTAACAATAACTACCATAGCCTTGTCATTTTAATCGTACTTTGGCCTTATAAATGCGAATGTTTGGATGGATGGATATTTGTTTAAAGTTAAATCAAGAACGGTTGTATAAATCTCGCTGAAATTTGTCATAGATGTCGAACATAGTCTGGAAAAAAGTTAATTTCATATTACTGCATTAATATATAGAATAGCGATATATATATATATATATATATATTATATTATAATTAAATTTGATAGACAAGTGAGTCATTCAGCACGTTATAATTGCCATTAAATCTTTATTATGGTATAATGAAAAAAATGAGTAACTGGATCCAATATAATTTTTATGTTTCAAATAATAACTTTTTATGTCAGCCTTCTGGAAATTGTATGTTAATGGCCACTCCTGATCTTGTTATATCAGGAAATGTGGTTAACTTTATTATCGCACATAATCCATAATAAAAGAATAACTTTAATATATCTATACTAGCTATCGCCCATCACTCCGTCCGCGTGGAATTACGAAAAACTTAATTAGAGACTGTGTTTTACATCTATGTCAAATTCCACCGAGATCCGTTAAGCAGTTCTGGAGATATATTCTTACAAACAATCCATCCATTCATCCATCCAAACATTCGCATTTATGTTAGGAAGAGTCATGTACAAATCGAATTAAAAAGTACTTTCATTTTAAAAAGTAATATAGTAGTATAGTGGTGCTTGTGGACCATCAGTGGTCTGCGTAAGACCCGACAGGGTATGATGGCAGGAAATAAAATTAAAGGAAGGAAGGTTATTGAAGAAATGTGCCATCAGGGCACTACAAAAACTAGTAAAATTTTAAAGAGGTATGCGGAAGAAAAAAGATTGGATATTAAATAGCCCAAGAATCGAAACATACCTCAATTTTTTGTAATTAAACAAGAAATAATTATGATAAAACATTTTATTATAAACAATAATTAAAAAACATATTTTTTTATAATATTATATACAGACAATCCAATAACAGTCTTCTATGACGAATAATGTAAAAGTCAAAGAGGTGATCACACTAGCTTCGGGTGACCGGTCATTGCACCCACCTGACAGCCTCAACGCGGCGTACACGCGTTAATTACGAGTGTACACCGCGATGGTGACACGGAATCACGCTGCCTGATGGATATAATAAGCGATAACCTTTTACAGAAGGTTTCCACTGCTGTGATACTTGTATTATTATACAATCATCTCTTTCATTTTCTTTGACAAAACAGAGACATTAATATGTATTAACTCAAGTGTCACGACAGTGGAAACCCACTTTTAGGCGACCGCGTCTTACACAGTTACGGTACACGCATACCCAACTGTTTCCAGACCACATCTATATATTTTCCATTACAATTTTAAATGCAACCAGAATAACCAACTTTCAGACGTCGTGTAAGACACATAATTATGACGTAATACGTAGACGACTTTAAAATTGTTAAGAAAAAAAAATCGATATAAAACAATCTTTTTGATATTATTCTACTATCATTTTATAAAAGACTGGAATGAAGTTAAGATCTGCGAAAATGATTTGTTCTAAAAAAAAATATAACGTGCTAGGGTCATAAATATAGATATTATGAATTAAAAAAATATTAATTTCGATTTTATTCGAAAAATTTAACAGGTCAAATCTTACATAGACTTTTTGTTAGTGAAGTTTGATAATTTGTTTTGAAATCTAAAATATTATCAAACTATAAACAAAAAGTATTGAAATCCTGACAAATTAGCAAATTGAAAGTACTATCATTATTAATAAAATAGCCTCAGATTTTCAAACAATAACGACTTAATAATCAATTATTAATAATTAGATTGGTTACATTGTAAGAGACAATTATTACATTTAAAAAGCGTCTGAACAAAAACCGATAAATCACATTTTACCATTTTTTTATGATGATAATTGGTTCATCATCATCATCAGCTCACTATACGTCCCCACCGAGGGGCTCGGAGCCTACCCTAAGTTGACTTGAGGGGTGACTAGGCTATAGTGAACCGCACTGGCCAAGTGCGGGTTGGTTGACTTCACACATATCTTTGAATTTCTTCTCAGATATGTGCAGCATCACTGTTTTTCTTCACCGTAAGAACGTCGGATAAATGTACATATGTAAACTGGAAATCGAAAAACACAATGATACATGGCGGGATTCGAACCCAGGACCTGCAGATTGCAAGTCAAGTGCTTAACCCCTGAGCCACAGATGCTCTATCTGGTGACCGATGCCAATTAGCTGTTCTCGATAAACTTGGCCATATTCACTTTTCAAGATAAAATAACAATGTGATTTAGCGATTTTTGTTCCATTGCTCCTCAATTTGTCTATACTTTCATATTACGGACATGGTATAAGACCCTAGACGTTTATTGTATAATTTCATTTTCGACTAACTTAATGTAATAACTGAATTAAATATTCTGCCCCTGTGCAAAACCCTTAATAACCATATAAATTACAGGTACATACAGTTAAATATACCTCTTTATAATACAATAACAAATATAAAACAAAATATATGAACCCAAGTTTTAACGTGCGTGAACTTTATAAAATCTTACCCGCTTACTTCACCAATATATTTAATTTACATTAGGCGAATACAGATCAAAATATTCTATACTATACACTGTTAAAATCTTGGTGGGTGGGTACAAAACACTGATCTGTTATAAATAGACAGGCTATAAGTCATTGTATTTTGTGCCAATTTGATTTCCGCCATTTTGACGCTGACGGTTGCGGTTGGTAGCGGTAGTAAGGATACGAAGTAACTGTCAGGAATGTTAATACGTTTAACTCGGAACTAAATAAAAGATGTAATTTCAAAGCAATTACCTATCCATTTATAAAGATCAGTGGTACGGTAATAATGACCAGATTCACTTGTCTATGGTCTTTATGGTTGACGCCAAACCCATCACCGTGTTTATGGACATCTACCATAGATAGTCTAATTGCCGTATAAATATAGCTTTTATAATAAATATTTGTTGCCAGTTACACTAGATGTTAGGCGATTATGACTTATTTTGTGGCAATATCGATTATAACAATAAAAAAAACTTTCTCAAAGTAAGACGGGAGTCATGCTTTGCTCTTTGATTTGTTAAAAAAATTTAGTTACTTTATTGAAATGGTTTTGTGTTCCAAAAAACGATGTTAAGAACAACGCCATCTATTACCAATAAACGCCATTAAAATCGTATCTGGAGACAGATCGTTGCGCATACAACCGTATTCCATGGTATTAGGGTCCATAATCGCATACAATCGCATTGAATAATTGCACTTACAATCGTATCTCAAGATGTTAAGGTATATAGGTATAATCGCATATCACGGCGTGAGGATACGTGGGCTAGATAGCGAGCGGTTTGCCCCGGCACTGGTCGACGACGTAGCCGGTGAACCGCTTCAGGAACTTGGGGTACTCGCGCTTGTATACAGCGCGGAGCACGCCAGCGGGAGCCCAGCCGCCAGGATTCACTGGAACGTATATCAATTATATACCAACTGTATAAGGATCCAGTTAACATCGCATTGCTTTATGAAAAAGGGTGATATATTAAGGAAAGTAGTGATGACCAAATTGGTTTTTTGCGAGTGAGATAAATACGGATAGATGATAAGTATGCAGTTAACGAGATGTCCATTACTAGATGGTTTACCCCATTTTTGTCTATTAAAAGTCTTCATTTTTTGTATTCCCTTGAAACATAAACAATATATTGTGAGTACCATTTTACGTAATATCACCTAATACGTGCCTTGCGACCTTTTTCAAGATTTTAGAATTCATAGAATGTGAGAGATATTTTTTTAACAAATAGGGGGACGTATGTATGTATGTATGAAGATGTATGAATGAAATATGTATGTATACCTGTGCTGCAGTAGGCTATACTAGTGGTGATGTTGTCTCGTGTGGGCGCGGCGCCCGCCGGCCACGAGCTGCGGCACGCCAGGCACACCGTCACGAACAGACGGATGCACGCTCCAGTGTTGGGCTGCAATAAAACATTATCAACCTTATCACTTTACATTAAAGTTGATTTTTATATACCAGCAACAAGCGTCTTAAGAAACATACGAACGAATTTATGAAAAAAAATCCATGGTCTGTTTTCTAACCACACGAATCCATATCTCGTGGGATTCAGGTCAAGGCATAAATAATTTATCCATAAAAAACCCCTTTTTCCACTAGCACATCCAGTCTGTTACTTTTATGGGAGTCTACTAAATTTTTCCCAGACTAAGTCTGGATTGTCATAAAATTATCGGTTGCGAAGCAAGCAATTGTCGCACTAGTGGAAAAGGGGTGTATTCCACTATGGTACACTTACAGGGTAATCAGTGTTAGATGTGGAGTGGTTGGTGACGGCGTAGGTGTTGTCGTCTGAAGCGCGCACGTGCGACCAGAAGAGCGCGTCCCGCTGCGACGCCGGCCAGATGCGTTTGAACGTCTGGTGGAACACCAGCGCGTCCGACGATATCTCCTCTACTATCGTCATCGTCTCCAGTGTCGCTGGAATGGTTACAAAGGCCTTATATAACCTCGAAAACAAGCAAGAATTTCCATTTTACACTGGATTTCCACTGCTTAAACATCTGTGTAACAATATCTATCTATCTAATTCTCCTTTACAATTTTTTATTGTACACGCACGTACGTCACGGACGTACACGTACGTCACGGACGTACACGTACGTCACGGACGTACACGTACGTCACGGACGCACACGTACTATTAGGCGGCCGGCACTTTTGGTCTTTTTTTAAAGACGCAAGACTTTAAACTGCTTTTTATTGAATCTACAATAACGACACCGTATAGTCCCCGAATCCGTTACACGTGTAAGCCGCGAGTTTTGAAATATGCCTTACTTTGAATAAAAAATTAACTATAAGTTAAAGTCATTTTGCTAACGACGGAAAACTTCGTCAATGACTAATTGCTGACCGTGCAACCAGTTCATAACAAACAATAGAACGAAACTATTAACTTCAAGTTATTTGTCGAACAGTTCTTCAGGTCTTATAAGAAATATAAATCTTTTCATAGTATGGATAGATTTATCTTATTGTTCATAGTAACTCACTCTCCCATTCGTAGCGGTATCGCGGGTTGAAGAAGTAGTGGCACATCTCTCGCGCAGACACACCGCGCACTTTGTGCATCGCCTTCAGAGGGTCCATCACCATTCCGTCCACTTCCATCTCCCTACACAATAAAAAAACATAATACATACTAAAATCTTAGTAATCTTACTAATATTATAAATGTGAAAGTTTCGAAGGAAGGATAGATTTTTGGTAGAAGATATCTCCAAAACGGTTCAATACATTTCGCTGTTTGGCGCAAATGTAGAAGAATAGTTAGAAAGGAAACATGGCTATTCACTAAGTTTTTTTTAATTCTACGAGGACGAAGTCGCGGGCAAAAACTAGTAGTGTATCAAAATGTGTTTTCCTCATATATTTACGATAAATAAAACAAGCCTGATCTTAACAAGTTCAGTACTACCGAAACGCCAGCGAGTTGATTCATAACAAGTTAATGACCATAAACTTAACTTCAATAAAATTATGACCCTTTTGAATAAAACCATCACCATAATGTTGAAGCTAACAAATCCGCGCCATGGATCCCATATAAATCCAAATCTTACCTGTAGTACTTATCACTACGAGGCCTGCAACATTAATATTGGGTAGAGAAATAATAAGAAACGTAGAAGCCGGAAGAATATTTATAATCTCAACAAACAACAAACTTACCTATATCTGCAATTACTAGAAATTAATCACAATTAAAATCCTTTAATTCTCACCTCCTATACATTCTCATATCGCCCTCCTCCGCAAACAACTGCCAGCCGATACCTCCTCCGACTTCCTCGAACGCTGCCTGTATTTGCTCACTTGATATTCTGTTTATCTGAAAATTGTATAAGTAGATAACATATTAAAACCCTTTAAATACATTAAAATTTTAACATATTCATTTTAAAACACAATGTAGAGATAGATAAAGAAATTGAGATGAAAATGAGGAGAAGATATTAGCCTTACTGTTATGAAAAGCGTCTCTATTCTAACGATCGCCAGGGGGCATCACTAGACAATTTTGTTTATTTAATTGACAAACTATAAGATTTTCGATAAGACTCGAAAATTCTGTAATATTTATGTTAAATCGCTCAAATATAAAATATATACCACTGTTATTTTACAAAATCCTTTGTTTATCTCATAAAAACTGAAAAAGTTAAATATCATAATGGCCGCCATGTGTAGAATTCGATCTTCTGTTTATTTATTAGGCGCGGTATTAAAATGTGACATGAGCCTCACCTCTGGCCATAGTGAGTGCACGGTAAGGCGGTTGTCGAGCGCGGGAGGCGGCAGCTCAACCTGGTCGCGCGTGCGCTCCGCGGGGGGCACCACACGTGCACACCTCTCCTCCTCCATCTTGTCAAAGCCGGTCTCCACAGCATCGTAGAACTCGTCGTCGGGCAGCGTTGAGTGCGGCCCCTCCTGGAATACATACAACAAATATTTAAGATAAACATCATAACTAGTCAGGGGTAACGAAACTAAAATTTATGATCTGCGGATCAGTTCACGGCTCGCATGTGTGAAGGAAGATCACTGAACCGGATCACAGCTCAATTTGCACCTGCATAGACTTATGATTTGCGTTTACAGCTGCAAATTACTAGTCACCAAACAGCTCGTTGCTCATCGGCTCACTTAGTTATAGTAGATCGCAATAAGCGGTGAGCTGATTTAGTTCCGCTCAACGGTTCATTTCATGGAAGCTGAACTATTGAACCGGTTCATTGCTGATTTACACACGTCTAAAGATAACAATAAAAATAGCTCCGGACTAGGAAATCTACGTCAGTTGCACTGAACATGAAATCATAGTTTGAAGACTACTTAACTGTAATAATCGATAACCTCAAGAAGAAGACTAAATACTGTGTCAACAGGTTTTAAAAGGTGCTTTGGGTCGATTATGGGCATTATTACTTTGATATAAATTCAGTGTAAGTATTAGAAATGTACACAAACAAACATTACAAATATTTATTTTAGCAGACATTGTAGAGACGTACAACGCAACGTAACAACGCGTGACCTTGCGAAGTTCTGTTCCAGCGTCATACTTCGCCGATAAGCACTTTCCTTTAACAACCTCATTTAACATCACTAATTAATAATTGAATTCCTAATATTAATTTACTTTAAAAATATATCTCTGAAGTGAATTCAGTGAAGTTTCATTACGTGGTAATGAAATCCGTACCATCAAACTCAAAAGGAAAAAACATTGTGCATATTTCTTGGCTTTTTTTTAGAAAATGTCACTAATCTAGGGACATTCATCGCATATAAATGATAATATGGTTCATTAAAATGTTGCTTTCTAACACATGGGTCGGGTTAAGAAACGAATTTCACCGATTGCGTGAACTCACGCGTGCAAAGCATCCCTGATATAGTGAACAAAACGACAGAATAACAATAAAGCAGATACGTCATACTTTGTAGGTCAGGTCTCTAAACTATTTAGGACACCTGACCTCATATGCTATAAAATTAATCAGATGACCTAAATAGAGACATTTCATTAAGTCAGTTTATACTGGCGAAATCTTGTATATAAAATTCTCGTGTCACAATTTTCGTTCCCATAATCCTCCGAAATGGCTTGACCGATTCTCATGAAAGTGAGCATATTGAGTAGGTCTGAGAATCGGCCAACATCTATTTTTAAACCCGCGCGGACGGAGTCGCGGGCGACAGCTAGTAATTGTATAAAATAGTATATGGGTCCCACTAGTACTCTTTGAGAGAACAAAGTTGACAATATGATATTGTGCGACAATGGAACCCAACGGTCTGCAAAACATCATTCATCATTTACAAATCAACCTTTTCAACGTCCAATGCCTATTTTTTAACCAAGATTGATGATGTCAGATGGAAAAATGGCGACAGATTTATTCACACAGAGTCGATTTTAGAATTTCAATCAACACGTCTTCTGACAATCTGTTTTAAAAAACGACAGATAACTTTAATATGGAACAGCAGCAACTCGAATCAATAGTACATTATACGAGGAAAAAGGAACGAAGAGAAAGGTTCTTTAGGGTTGCCATCTGTCATTATTATTAGAAATGCTCCAATCACAGTCTATACAACTAGTCGCTTTAAGATTATTAATAAGTAAATTTATTGCAGTCTTATAATGTTATAACTATTTTAGCTTCATCGTTTATCCTTAAATTAATATCTGTTTAACATATAACCTACTTGGATCATAGTCCTAATAGAGAATCCAGATCACCCAATTACCTTTGACGACATATAGGTTAACTACACAAAGCAAACAAAAGCATAAAGGGTCAGGCTGTTCTCGTTAACAGCAGTGATTTGGCACAACTCAATTAAGGGTACATCATAAACAATGACATCATAAAGGGCGCGGGATATGAATCGATTAATGTCAAAGATTAAATTGACACGTGCTACTGCGATACATCAAGTTTTCTCAACTGAAGATTGCCACAAAATATTTGAATATGACTATACTAGCAGCTTTAGATGACATTGTCCGTATTATTTTCAGACTTATTTTTATGCGTATACACTTTTCCCGACAAGGTACTATTTCGGTACCAAATTCCGGCTTTACCTTTCCGGAGTTTCACTGGTAGTATGATCCGTATTTTCGCATTTATATTAGTAAAGAAATATGAACGATTGTGTAAAGCAATCAGCAGCCCTAACACTACTTGGAAATACTTTCACCGTAATACTCCCCTGACGCGTAAGGCCTTTATCTCTTATTTCTATACTCAGAAACGTTTCAATCTAGGTCACGTGTACGTGCCATGGAGACTTTACAATTTTATATAATACAAAAACAATTGCCAAAAAGAAGTCATCAGTTTAGATGGATGGATGTTTGAAAGTATCTCCATAACGCCTGTATAAATTTCACAGAATTTTTGCATAGACGTAGAGCATAGTCTGGAATACTAATTAAGTTTTTTTTTTAATTCTAAGATGGAGTAGCGACATCTCGTCATGGTATAAAAATCGTCACTCGACTTAATTCAAATTGTCATTAGATTGAAATTGAAATTTTAAATATAATATAAATTTTTCTTCCAACCAGTCATTTAAACAGTCTCAGTGTAATAATTAAAGACTCCTTGGTATAGTAGCTTTGCAAATTACTTTATTGAAACTAATGCGATCTCGCCATTAGTTTAAACAATGTGTATATGCAATTTAATTTCGACAGGAATTGAAAAGGATAAAGGAAACGCGTTCATCCATTCGGATGTATAATTACTTGATATATCCTATAAGTACTAATAAAAAGTTAGTTTGCTAGTTAGCTAATTATACAATATGTTTTAGCTAAAGATTTTTTCGCTTGTAAAAACATATAATTCTTACTAATCATACTAATGTTATAAATGCGAATGTTTGGATAGATAGATGGATGGATGTTTGAAGATATCTTCAGAATGTATGTATGGATCTCGCTGAAATTTAGCATAGATGTAGAACATTGTCTGTAAGAACACAAAGGCTACTTTCTTTCATCAAGCGCGAATGGAGTTTCGGGCCACCGCTAGAAAAGGAATATTTGTGCAAATTATCATCATCAAGCAACGTACCTATTTACACACCTATCACGAATATTTAAGATTATATAATCAATGAAAAAGTCTGGAAAAATAAGAGTACCGTTAGAGTGTTTTAATGTACAAAATTTTTAAACACTCTGTATACGATCAAAGGTAATGAACGTGTTATAAATCATCCTGTAAATATATTCTAATCCGTTACATGATGTTATATAAGATTATGTTATTATCGTTGAACGCGTCACATATTGCAAATATTTATTACATCAACATCATCTCGTAAGCCTTCATTAGTTACGATAAGAAATTTATTAACAACTAGTATCGTATTACAAAGCACTTTAAAAGACATAACTATCGTAAAAGGAACGTTGAAACTTTATCGATCGTCTATACAATTAAAACACAAAAACAATTATTAAAATTCCATTTCAAATCGACATTCATAAATATAATTGCTAAACTTTTGACATTGTATTACGTAGCCACGTATTCCTAACCTTTAATTATAAACTACTAGCTGTCTCCCCTGACACCGTCCGAGCGGAATTTTAAAAAAACTTAATAAGTTTACGTGTTCTTCTAGACTCTATTCTACATCTGGTCCAAATAAAGATCCTATGAGCCATTCCGGAGGTACCTTGTAACAAACAATCATCCATCTAAACATTAGCATCTATACTGATATTATAAAGCGGAAGAGTTTATTTGTTTAAACGCGTTATCTCAGGAACTGAGCGATTTGAAAAATTATTTTTTTGTTGGATAGTTCATTTATATAGGTAGGCTTTAGGCTATATAACATTACGCTGCGACCGATAGGAGCGAAGCGTCAGTGAGTACTATTTTTTTTTTAATACCGCGCAGACGGAGTCGCGGAGAGCTAGTTTATAGTAATAGTAGGAAACCTATAAAATTATATAGAGGAAATAAAATATAAAAAATGGATTCGTTCCACTTATGACGCGGCTTTTTGTAATGTTTGGAAACACCTGCTGGTTTCAGGTAGTACGTATTTAATAATAATTAAATCAATATAAACAGTGTATCACATTTCAAGACTTAAGTTTATTATACCCAGTATTTTAAAGATAGCAGTTAACCTAATAAATAGGAATTAACTGTCTGTACAGTCTGGGAAAACCATATTGTCTCATTGAATGAGGCATCATTAAGTTATAAAACATTAAAGTTAATTTAAATTAGATAAAAATACATATATACAATAACACTCTTTCATCATTTAACTTTCTACAATAAACTGTTGAAAAAACCAACTTGAATCTAGGCCAAAAAAGGGTCTTGACAGACAGACGGACGGACAACAGTGATATAAGGGTTCCGTTTTTTTCCTATGAGGTACGGCACCCTAAAAATCATTTTTAAGTCTCAATTTCTTATATTGACTAGATGATTAGTACTCGTTACAAATACCACATGTCAACACTATTAAATTGATACAAAAAGAATTGATTTCATAAATGTACTTAAGTCATAATTATATCGTTAATTATTTAATTTCTACTTACATTTATTAACATGTAATATTAACTAAATTCGTCTTCACATCTTTACACTTAGGACATTTAATCCTCATCGTATTTCTTCACATTCACATAAGCTACATAACAGAAAACTACACGCGATTCGAATATAAAATTCAAACAAAAATAATCACTGAAAAAATATTTCAACAATGACGTCTATAAAAATCACAAACAACCACAAAAATGTTCACTAAAAACGCTGGAGAATACTCATAAAAAAACACCAACCGCACCCCGTAGCAACAAAACCTCGGGGTAAATAAAACACTGACGTCACTCCAGGCTTATCCCCGAGCCATGCCATCCAATGTTATGTCTTCACTAATATACAATGACGCAACACGCAGCCTTTCCGACATCGCCGCGCCCCATAGATTTCTGTGCCTAGCAACCGGGGGAATCTTTATTATCTCTTATACAAATCGTATGACTTTTCGCTTATTCGTTTATTGTTAATAATCAAATATAACACAAGATAAATTGGAGTGTGTTCATGATCATGAAAGATTGGCTAATTGACTAATATTAATGGTAAAATCACTGTCCTAAATTTCTTTAATTAATGCTTTAATACTTATAACACTAATGTTGGTACAAACTATTAGTAGTTGGTAGTCATGGGACACTATTTTTAAAAAGATATCACTAGAAAATACTGAAAAGAGTATAAACCTCAAATTACACAAAAATTTAAACTAGGACTAACGTAAAAAGAACACTAATTGATATAATTATATACAAAATTGACATAATTACATATAACAGTTGTCGTAATAATTCGCCAATTGTGAGGTTACGTCATGATGAAATCAAATTATTTGTGTTAGATTTTTTATTACCTCACGCACACGTTTCTAGAGCATGAAAGAAAGTGAAAGAATGAGGATTGCGGGAAGTCAGTCGTGCCACAGGCGATTTTAAAGTTGGAAACCCTCATCAATTAACCATGGTTAATTGGGAGCCATTTTATAACTAATTGCAGTTAGACTTGTCATAGATAAGACTATTAATTCATACTTTTAGGCATTATTAGTTAGAATCCTTTAGAGCGAATGTCTAGTGTCAGTTTGATTAGTGAGGGGACATAAACGTTGACATTTTAATATGGCCAGTGTTGCGTCGATACATAGGCACAATGTCGGATTTTCTTCCTAACAATACTGCAATAATAACGTGTGATAGAACATTAAGTGCTTACAAAAATTGATATCCTACAATCATGTAATATCCACCATATAATTTCCCTACAATACAGATATTAATATGATATTTTCATGACAACATGTATGCATGTGCGCGATTTAATCGCATGCAATTAAGTCCACGTGTACTGCAAATCGATACATCCATTGCCCTTCGCCTTCGTCCGGCCATCAAGTGACACACCCCTACGGTAGAGTGACAGATGATACTTCACACAAACCAATTTAATTCTATGCATAAATTATAAGAAATTTCATCAAGAACAGGTATACGGCAACTGCAGCCAGCAGACAGAAACAGCATTAATTTATGATTCGCATAATTTTTTTTTTACAGAATATGACAAACGAGCTGCTGGAACACCGAGATGATCAACGACACACATAGACCTCCGAAAACAACAGAGCACAGGAAACAAGAGGAAATTAAATTTGAAGTAATTTTGTTTTGTTTTTAATCGTATTACCAAAACTTTACTTATCACAACTAATGCATTAATGAAATTTAACTCATATAAAGAAGAACACCACATAAGTGAAAAATAAACTCATTTGAGTTTGATAGTACTATGAAAATATTTTTAGCGCCTCGCTAAAAACAACGCGAAGTTACGTATGATGATTTAATATTACTGAACTTCCGAATAACCTCGCGATACAGTAAAACACTAAATCGTAACCATTAGCAACAGGCCATGATAATGAACGTAAACCTATTGATTAATAAACAAACACATAACTTTGTTCTATTGCGTCGGGGAATGTCAGTTTACAGGTTTAGTGGCAGTCTGATCGGAACACAATGATAGATAACCAAACATGAATAGTCGATGAGTAAGCTTCTCTTCAATGGAATATTTTATGGTTGAATTTTCGTTACTAACGCACGTATGGTGTTGTTATGAACTTGACTTTTAATCAATTGATATACAATACATAACAACAATTATTAAAATGTTTTCTATTATTCATATAATAATTACAATACACAAACTGAAATGGTAGTGCTTAATAATTTGTTTAATAAAATTCACTAACAGTGGTGTTCTGAGAACCAAATCTCTGTACAAAACATATTGTCGTTCCTATCATTATCTTTGACAACACAGAGATAACAATATGTTTAAAATAGAGATTGGACTCAGAAGCCCACGGAATATGACATTTGATAATATTCTGTAAAATAAATATCTACGCAGTCTTAGAATTCCAGTAGTAACAAGAACAGTATTAGAAATAAGAGTATAACAAGCTTGAAGCAAAGTAAAGGGAGTTTGTTTACATTGGCGCATGTTCAATGATAACCGAGTGCAACGAACCGACAAGGCGTCCCGGCCACACACCCAGCGAACCCGACAGGGTTGTCACAAGGTTGTCACACGGTTGAATCCTAATTCATAATACTAACTTTAGAGTAGAACAATACGATTTTTTCGTATGGAAATAACTCTGAACGTGTCAGTTTCAGTCAGAGGGAGGAGAGAAGAGCAGATTTTTTATCGCAAATAAATTTGATCTTTAAACGATTGAAACAAGGTTTAATATTATTTTGCACTTCCTTTCTTATTAACAGCAAGCGTTAAAAAGTCGTATAAGTAAAATATAAACTTCTAACAATCATATAAATTTTAATATTATTTACGATTACATTTTCTCCGTTCTTCGACCTGGTCTGTGCAAATACACTGTTAACCTAATCATTTAGCCCTTAGCCTATTGTATCAAAAGCAATATTTATTAATCATGGTCAATCACAAGAGATGATTGCATTCAGTATCTTCACAGTCCTAGCGTAAAATAATAACCTGAATCACGGCTTACACATAAAAACTTTTGCTTATTTTATAAAATGTTATATTTGTTTTTCAATTAATTTAACTGACAATTCCAAGTCTACGAGTAACAATCCATAATAACAATCAAGTTGTTGGCTAAAGGAATAAATTGAACTAGAATTGATTGGAAGAAGCCAGACAAGACATTGCGAGTAAACGAATTCCAAATTAATTTTTGTATTGGCCACCATTTCAAATAAATATGCCTAGAAAAGACATATATGATTTATTACCCCTAAAGTACGATATAAAGTATAGTAAACTTAAATATTGAACCGTCCTCAGCTTAAGTTACCTTGAAACTAAAATTAAATGGAATATAAAGGCGGCACTGCAGTAACCGGCTGCCATCAGAATTCCACAACCAGATGCCATGTTTGTGAACAACCGTTGCTTTATGTAACCTGACGACCCAAGGGCAGAGGCAATGACATAATTAAAACATACTAGTGCTCTCACATTGCTCGAATTCATAAAGATTTTTTTATTAATTTAAAATAGATTTAAGCAACTTTAACTGTGTCTCATTTTCAGCCATTTGCGCAGTTTCCTTAAAAACTGATACCAAGTTTACGATACAAATTAAAAAAAGTCTAGTAATAAATATAGCCTATATCCCCTCGGAGATAGTGTAGCTTCCCAACAGTGAAAGAATTTTTCTAATCGGTAAAATAGTGTCAGAGTCTATTCAATATTAACAAACAATCAAATTTTTTCCCCTTTATTATATTAGTGTAGATAAGTATTAAAGATTTTGTACATGATCTAACATAAGTGTTACTCACAAGTGATCTTGTAAACAATATTAGTAATGCACAAAATCGCCTGATTTCTTGGAAAACTACATTAATCATATATGCACCGAACATACATGACTCAAATAATCCAGTTTAACTTAAAATTAATTCAAATATATCCAGTTAGGAGCGTCGGTGGCTCAGGAATCAAGCACTTGACTTGCAATCTGGTCCTGGGTTCGAATCCCGCCATGTACTAATGTGTTTTTCGATTTCCGATTTACATATGTACATTTATTCGGCGTTCTTACGGTGAAGGAAAACATCGTGATGCAACCTGCACATATCTGAGAATAAAATCAAAGACATGTGTGTAGTCAACCAACCCGCATTTGGCCAGCGTGGTTGACTATGGCCCAATTAACTTAGGGTAGGCTCCGCGCCCCCTCGATAGGGAAGGATAGTGAGCTGATGATGATATCCAGTTATTTATCAACTTGTTGCTGAATTAATCACTAGAATTCAATTTGTTCCTACAAAGTCTACATGTAATACTATGTGGTTAGAATGTCTAAATTCGCAAACACATTCGGTGTATTTATGTTTCCATAAACAAACGCGTTCCGCAAGGCTAGACGGGTAATGGTTGCAAACAAGGCTGACCGAGCTTACGTCACGGGCTAATTTCAAAGCAAATTAAACTATACAATGTAATTTGATCACATGATCTCGTATAAATCAACCGATTTCAAAGGGAAAAAGAGACTGTATGTATATTTTCCTTGTACATGCATTGGATGAAACACAATCTTCAGTTATAGTAAACAAAATACAAATATTCAAAGTCCGACTTTTTTTTTTATTACACATTATCACGATGTAATAAAAAAAAGAAATCAATAGCACCAGTTACATTCTTCAACTTATTAAAGAGGTATCAAATGTATTTCCACTTTTCGCGGCGAATTTCTAGATATTCACAGATCCGACTTCATTTCATCATCATTTCATCATCAGCTCACTATACGTCCCCACCGAGAAATTCGGAGCCTACCCAAAGTTATGGGTGATTAGGCCATAGTCAACCACGCTGGCCCAGTGCAGGTTGGTTGACTTCACACATATCTTTGAATTTCTTCTTAGATATGTGCAGGTTGCATCACGATGTTTTCCTTCACCGTAAGAAAGTTGGATAAATGTACGTATGTAAATCGGAAATCGAAAAACACATTGATACATGGCGGGATTCGAACCCAGGACCTGCAGATTGCAAGTCAAGTGCTTGACCCCTGAGCCACCGATCCGATTTGACTCATGTAAACCTAGTACATTCGTAGTTCAAAATTAGTTAGATGTTTAAATACAGCAGCATGAAATATTTCCAATTAACAATTTTCACGGTTATAATTGATTTACGTTGAAAATGAAATTTTAAAAACCTTTACTTTTAATTAACATTTATCCAATTTAGTTCCATACAAATATAGTTTTACAATTAGACCTTTCACCATTGTAATGGACCAAGCTATGGTTACCTTTTAGGCATCTGATTTGCGATAACTAACACAATGTTTAAGAGCCAAATGCCTTCCCTTTAAGTGTCAATAGCCGGGACTTTTGTATAGCGAAATATAAAGTCGGGGGTTCGAATACGTCATTCAAATATTATGTTGAGAGAACAACAAAGTATATAAACACAAAACAAAAGATAGACTAATAAACATGTGATATCATCTGATCGATCATAAAATCAAAATATCAAAACAAAACTAGCTATCGGCCGCGATTCCGTCCGGGCGGAATTAAAAAATTCTTAATTAGTAGCCTGTGTTGTTCAGAATATGTTCTACATCTATGTTAAATTACAGCTAGAACCATGCAGCCATTCCGTAGATATATTCAAACAAACAAACATCCATCCATCCATCTAAACATTCGCATTTATAATATTACATTTATTTTACATTCGAAATAAATTCCGAACCGGTTATGCGTTATCAAAAATGCTAAAAAATTGTTTAGTAAACTTACAAAACATATTTAAAAAAAACGCTGATAAGTACTCGCATAGTTTAAAAACAATACTGTGACAGTAAATATGTAGGTAATTAAAATTACGATAGTCAACATTGTTGCTTTCTAATATAAAAAAAATCTGTAAAGTACTTTTAAAATCGAACTATTTATTATATTGATACAGAGTTTCACGTAAAAGTAGAAATTTTTATACATAATTTTAATTACCAGTGCAAAAAACAACGAAGTTCAAACCCTGATTGGCACTCAGTAAAATGTGTACACAAAAAAAGTTGCATTAAACAAACGTAATATTAAAAAACAAATAAACACAACTAACCTCACGCAGACTTTTCTTAAACAAGTTAAATTTCATTCTGTTTCAGGTAACAAACAAGTTAAAATTAAAAAAATATATTATACACGACCGAGGAACATCACTAGAAGGTCACTAACACAGATAAAGTTACGAAAATAAATCAAGTAAACCAGAGATTGTAAAGGAAACAACTGTAGAGTATTGATAATGAAACATAAACAGAGAACAAAGTATAACGCGCGACACGTCCGTGCTCCGACACGGCCGCCTTTAGTCTGCTGAGGTGAAACCACCCCGGCCTGTGTTGTACACAGTACGGTATACTTCTGTTTATGTTAAACATTATATGGGTTACCTTAACCTTACGTTAGCCGTAACACTTTTATTACTAACCGTGGGTTTCTGAGACCGATATCTCCGTTTAAAAGATATTATTGTCTCTGTTTTGTCAAAGATAATGACAGGGATAACGATATGTGGACATGGAGACTTTGGCCTCATGAACCAGCGGATAATATCGTCACCACTTTTTGAAAAATGAGACTTATTTCTATGTTCATTTGTTTTGGTGGTGAAATTATCTTGAAACGTGAGTAGCTTTGGTGACGAATTGATTTTTTAAAGAGTCAAATTCGCCCAATAATTAAAAAAGATGTATCTAATCTTTAGAAGATTGTTTTATTTTTATCTGTGGCATAACTCTAAGGAAATTCTTGTGATATTATTTCAGTGATGTGATAAAGTATTGAAACTGTACGTTGTAGCAGTTTCCGTATAACTCAAATCTACTTATAGAATAAGATTCCAATATTGATAACTTGGGTGTATATATACTAGTCGTGCCCGCGACTTCGCGTGAAATACTAACACCCTAAAAGATAATTTTCAACATTCTAATTATAAAACTGACGATACCTTCATATAAATCACTGTCTTCTTCAAATCACAGTTGCATCGCCATCTTCTAAATAAAGCCTTTCGCTAAGTTTATTTTTTTCTTTTCCTAGAATATATATATTTCTATTCATAGGTTCGTGTATTCATGTATATTATATATGTATGTTGCTTTATCTGTTTAGTATATCTATATGTAACTAGTATATATATTATAATTAATTCTTGCTCCTATTTATTTATTCGTGACATATCCTGATATTTATATGTTATATACCCCTCTATCTATATTATTCTCTCCTGTCCCACTGGGTTGCCTGGAAGAGATCGCTTGTAGCGATGAATAGCATTAAGAGTTAATAAATAAATAAATAAACTTCCATCCCCACTTACAACCCCTTACAACTCTATTTGCACGTCAACAATAGCTTTACTGCTTACGTTGTGGCGTCAACAAATCACGTATCTAA
Organism: Papilio xuthus; assembly: GCF_000836235.2. Classification (NCBI taxonomy): domain Eukaryota; kingdom Metazoa; phylum Arthropoda; class Insecta; order Lepidoptera; family Papilionidae; genus Papilio; species Papilio xuthus. The sequence goes on along the minus strand of NW_013530507.1, from coordinate 2,214,199 downwards.
AAATAGACAAGATAGTGAAATGAAAAAAACATTCATCATTTTATTTATAGCTATCACATCATTAGGTCGCATAGAAAATACTAAAATAAGCGCTACTACGGAATTCGACTTTAAGGTGTGGCAAAACATTTATGCAAGTCATACTATTTCTATCCCAAAATGGATCCTAACTATTCAAAAAAAAATATATTAACTGAGTAATGCATTTGTAGAGCGTCGGTGGCTTAGGAGTCAAGCACTTGACTTGCAATCTGCAGGTCCTGGGTTTGAATCCCGCCATGTACCAATGCGTTATTTTCGATTTCCGATTTACATATGTACATTTATCCGACGTTCTTACTGTGATGAAAAACATCGTAATGCAACCTGCACATATCTGAGAAGAAATTCAAAGATATGTGTGAAGTCAACCAACCCGCACTTGGTCAGCGTGGTTGACTATGGCCTAATCACCCTTAACTTAGCGTAGGCTTCAAGCTCCTCGGTGGGGACGTATAGAGAGCTGATGATGATGAATGCATTTTAACGTATGTTCTATTTTCTCTACTTCCCTTTCCGTTAAATTGCTTTCGAACCATCATCATTACAAAATTAGGATTAATTGAAAGACACCTATTTAGGAGAAGCAAGAAGGACAAAATTCTCGTATCACAATGTTAGTTACCATACTCATCCAAGTCATCTTGACCGTTTTTATGAAATTTTATATGCATATTCAGTAGGTCTAAGAAGTAGACTACTGTAATTTTATTTATCCAACGCGGAGTCGCTGACGATAACTAGTATTATATAATTCACTAACCTCATGATCAGGACCAGGTTTCGACGCCAATCTTGCTTCAGTCAATTGATTCTTTAAAGCCCTAAAACAAAACGGTCAGGTCAACTACCATAAAGGAAGAAAAGGCGCTCTTTGACCTGTAATTTAAACATTACCAAGAAATATTGTATTGGATTTCAAATTTGTATTCTTTATTCAAATTAAATAAAAAAAAGTTGCTAAGAACGTTGTCCTACTCATAGTAGCAAGACAGGAAAAATTAAAGTCCTATAAAATCATAAATTTTTCCTGTATAGTACTTTGTCTTCTATCTTGAATGATAAAAAGATGGATGTTTGTTAAAAAGCATCTCCAGAACGACTGCATGGATCTTGCTGAAATTTGACATAAATGTAGAACATAGCATAAAGAACATAGGATACTATTTTTAAATCCACGCGAACAGAGTAGCGGGAGACAGCTAGACAATGTATAAAGCGTGAAAATTGACATGTCTGATTATAAGAGACCAGGATTAAAGCGGATCATATACTAACATATACAGCTCCTCAGCTTGACGCGCCTGTTTCTCTCTGCGACGTAGTAAGTCAACGCAGTGCTGTAACGTTGCGAGCGTGGCGCCGCAAGTCGCGCGGAACGACGCGCCCGTTGCACGCACTTCGCCCGTATACGTGCGCATGTCCACGCCCCCTACATATACGTACATATTGGGTATCTTTTCTTGCTAATAAACGTGGGTTTCTGAGGCTGAAAATCTCGTTTAAAATATTGTTATCTCTATGACAAAGATAATGACTGGGATGACGATATGTTTTGCAGAGATTTAAGTCAGAAAGCAAGGATTATTTGATTAATTTATCAAGTAGCTAGGAAAACATTAACATGTATTATGTTAATTTCTTGTAAGTAAAAATTTTACTTTTTACCTTACTAATATTATATAATAAATGCGAATATTTGTATGTAAAGATGGATGTTTGTTAAAAGGCAGTACATAATGGCTGAATGTATCTTGCTGAAATTTGTCATAGATGTAGAACATAGTTTGGAAGATCACATAGGCTACTAATTAAGTTTTTTTTTTATTAAGTTTGATATAACCTTACCATCGACAAGTTTAACAGCATCAATAGCTTCAACAATCTCATCATTGATCTGAGGAGAAGACGCGACACACTTGTCAAAGTACTGCTGCAACTGCACAGATTGCTTCGACAACAACTCACTGTATGTCTCCAACTCGGCTATCTTCTCTGTCAGACGCCGTGACGTACGACCTGCAAATATTGATTAACATTAAAAAGTTACCCTAAGCTGTCCTAATCACATCTTTATACTTGTTGTGCCCGCGATTTTACCTGTGTGGACTAGTGTCTTTGTATAGAATTTTTTAATATTTTATTAATTATTTTACAAATAAGACACATAGGTGTTAATATAGATAGGCAACATATGACTTAGGCATATCTTCCAACATACAAAATGACATCAAATAAAAATTAGTTTCAAGCTTCTAGTTCAAAAAATAACTATACTACATCCAAAGAAAAAAATATTATGTTGTATAATGTTTGAATGTTTTGTCAGTGGAAACGTGGCAATGAATTGTTATTATTCTATTAAATATTACGTGGAGATGATATTGCTTCGGAAATACAAGGACGCAATTTAGATTAAAATACCATTAATTTGTTTTTAATTGTTTTTTTAATTGAAAAGTTACAATTATTATTTTTATTGAACATAAAAGATTGGATTTTATGTTATACGTATTTAATAAAAAAAAATAACAGCGTTTGTTTATATTAAAAGTAAATAATAGGTCGAATTTGATATAATTTAAATAGCTTATGTTAGGAAGAAAATCCGACACTGCCGGTGTACTAGTACAACACTAGCCTTACTCAAATGTCGACATATATGTCCCATCACTAATCATTCTGACACTTGACTTTGCAATGTAAACGTCATTCATGGCAAAGGATTGTAATTCATAATGTCTAAAACTTATAAAGTCATTTTTTTAACATTTCAACAAATTAGGTAAAGACTAAACTTATCTCCATGAAAACATAAAAATCGCAAACAATTATATAAAAATGAAATATTTAGTTAATATTGCTATATAGATAACAAAGGAAACGATAACACAACATGTGTTCAAATTAAAGTAGTAAATTCAATGATAATATTCTCGTCAAGTCATATTTTTTTTTTATATCATAAGGTGGCAAACGAGCGAGCGGCTACCTGAAATCGCTAACATAGCAAAGTGACCGTTGCTCATAGACATACGCAATTGCATATGCGTTGCCTACCTTTAATCGACGGAGGAGAGGATGCACAGAGAGAAAATGTTTTCCCTTATTATTCAATTATTACTAATCTAAATTTGGGGCAAACAAGCAGCGGGAACACTGAGGTGTTCAACGACGCCCATAGACATCAGCAATACCAGAGGAACCGTAGATGGGTTGCTAGCCTTTGAGATTGTGATATAACTTTTTATATAAATTAAATATATTCAGAATATTAAAGTAATGTAAGAATAAAACGTGGCTGTTTAAATATACTAATTAACTCATTAACATTGATAAGTTTTAATTGCAACTTTTTTTACAACTGATTATTTGTGATATTAACATATTCTTAGCTTTGTTTCATTTTTTTTTGTACAGTTTAAGTGGGATGGCAATATTTTCAGACTACTGGGATATGGAAATTACATTTATACAGTTAATATATTTGGGGCATCTGTTTAGAAACAAAATATCATATTTTATGAACATGATGTCAAGAAGTCTGTGTTTATTCCGGATAATCTCAGATACTGCTTAACCAATATTGAAGATACTTTCACTGGAAGCATCTGTGTGACTACTTAGGCTACATTCATTAATTCTGCGCTGTCAAAGTCGCGGGCATCCGCTAGTATTCTAATTAAATTAGTATAAAAATGATTTACCATGTGAACCAGTTGATTGCAGAGATGTAACAGAGCCGTGTCTCCTTAGACCTCCACCATTAGAACTGCTGTCTGAACTTGTGCCATAACCTGACTCCACCTAGAAAAATATAACAAAACGATATATTTTAACACATTTAAAATAAAGAAAATATATTTTGAAATCATTCATACAAAGTTCTAAGTTTGTGGTAGGTTTTACAATAACCAAATGGTGGGTTGCGAACCCATATCCACTTGATCTGATGTCTGTATCTGTAATCATAGAGCTATTGGTACTATATTTTTAAATTAAACAAATATCTTTGCTAAATAAAACCTTATCATGTCATATGATATGAAAGTTTAACTGATAACATGTGAGTAATCCTAACCTATTTTCATAAATAAATATTATGATTCACTTTAAAGAAAATAAATTTAGTGGTCTTTATAATATTAACACAAATTATAGAGCTGAAAAACTGATAACCGTGTCTGTAAACCAATGTCATTAAATATAGGTAGATTTGTAAAGATTTGAAAAGATTTAAGAGGTAATCTGCCTTGGTACTGTATCCAGGAATTAATGTATTTGTTTGTCAGATTTCACTAGATAGATAGAGAAATAGAAAACAAATGTCTAAGGGCTTGGCCACATCTAAATCGCGGGTGCGAGCGCAAGCACAATCACTTGGTTCAAACCAGTTAACCCCTTATAGACATATATGAGTAGGAATCATGATTAATGCTTAAGGGGTTTAACTTGCTTGACATTATAAGTAAATCATGAGCTTGTTGCTAGTAAGATGTGAGCACACTCATACAACACCATATATTCTAAATTTCTTTACACATATGAATAAGCCCTAAGACTCGGTGGAGACTATGGTACGACAAGTTTTATTGCTATCAACTTTGGATCACTGTACTACTCTAGTTAGTAAAATATTTATGACTACTCCAGGAAAATATACTCATTTTTACAGTTCCATACCTCATAAGAAAAACCGGAAACCTTATAGGATCACTTTACTGTCCATCCATCTGTCTATCAAGACCCTTTTTTATATAAATTAGTATAAAATTCATAATTATCCTTTATATTGCAATTAGGATAATTTATGGAGTTTGCTAAAACAGTTTACTAATGTGCATGCATCATGTTGCAATTATAAATATATTTCTTTCTGTACTATACAATATTTTGATTGATTCTTACTTTGAATGATTCCAATATGTCAATCCATTGCTGTTTTTCTTCAGGGTTTGATGCTCTTAAATACCATACACAATCATTTACTGATACATCAAATCGGCAATCATCAAATTCGTGTGGCTAGAAAAAAAATTATAACAAATTTCATTTGCAGTACACATGTTTACCATAACAAAATTATCAATTTACATCAATTAGCTTTCATAATGTTCCACATCTCCCTGGCTATGTCCCACTTACATTCAGTTTACACACAGTTTTATAAACCTTAATGTATTAGCTTAATTTATAATAGCTATTTACAACAACCTGCCTGTTGCCAACCCTATTTGGGAGGAATAAATTAGACCCAAATATCAAATTTTAAATAGCTTTGATAATATTGTTGACATTAAATGTATATAACATTTTGGTAGAAAATTATCTCTATGTATTTTTAAATACATAAGATTTATAGCATTATCAACAATGTCGGAAATAATATGATGCTGATAAATAAAACCCAATACCGTCATAATAGATAAAGAAAACTAAATCACGTGTCAGAATACATAAAAAACGAGGGTCGCTGTGGGCAATAAAACGAATACATTGTTCTATTGCACCTGATTTGATATTATTTGTTTCGTTGAGGAAGACGAACAAGGACAAATCAATTTTTGTACTGTCCAATAACAATCTTTTCCATTACCTTTACTTTGGCTTTTTTCAAGCATAATGCACCTCGACACCCAAGATTACTCTCCAATTCGCTTTTATAGTATGATAAAGTGGAATCCTTTAAAACAATGAACCGATCTTGCCAACCATGTATATAATTCGTCCATTTACTTAAGTAACCACGAAGTTCGGCAGTACCGCCTTCGTCAAGGTCTGAATTATCACTCACTGTTATATTTTCATCGACCATTTTGCAAAAGATATGAACTCAAATTTTTAACAAAACAAAATATTACTAAATATGTACACAATGTCGTTACACTTAATAATATTGTTGCTGTCAAAAGTTTGATGTCTGATGTGTGTGATCTGTGATGTGATGATTAGATGTGACAGACATCACATTAAATAAAAATATTTTATAATCTGGAATATTTTAATTTTCCAGCTGGTCTTGAGCTGGACGGCTGAAAGTCGACGGCTTATAGGGTTAATTACCTAATAAAATAATAGTAAATACCTTGTGTTGATTAAAAACTGAAATGTATCAATGTGTTGAGATTAAACTAGGGCACGATATTAATTTTAATACTATACCTTAGAGAAAACAAGTAATTCCTCTAAGTTTAAACTTGGGTATTTCAAATAAATATCTTCCATAAAATAATAATTAAATATGTTGTAATTAAGTTATAGCAACATTACTTTCATGTGATAGATGTTTTTTTGACGTATGGAGTTATAATGACTTCAATTGATTTTTCAAGAAATGAATCTCATTGGTTGATATTAACAAACCGCCAAAATTGTGTCATAAGAACCAATGAAAATCCTCCATCCAAGTTTTGAAGCACTATTTCCGTTCAAGATGGCCGAAAAAACTATGCCTATTTTTGTTCCAACAGAAAAGCCCCTTAAAGTGATAAAGTGGAAAGTTAAACAAGGTACTGTTGTATCGCATGGCCAAATACTCTTTTTATATAGCGACTCTTCGGGCAAAAGTAGTGTACCGCAGAAATTTAAAGCTGCCTGTGGTGGTACTATCTTGTCAATCAAGGTGAAAGAAGGCGACATCGCCGAACCTGGGTAAGTGACGTCACATTACTTAATACACGTTTTATTGTTAATTGCTTTTTTTCTGTACGTTTTGCTATTTCTTTCATCGCGATATTACTTTCTGGCAGGTTTATAAAATTTACATTATTTATCGGCATGTTTGACAAGAAATCTAACATATTAAACTACAATTACTTTAGCGCGGCAAAATACAAATTTGTGAAATATACTTTTTAAACTTATTGCTAAGATATTCAGTATTAAACTGATATATAAACACGGCTAAACACTCACAACACAGCCGTGTTTATATATCAGTTTAGTATAATGTCTCACGAAAGTTTGAATAATTTAATATTCGGTATTACTCATTACGTTTTTAATTCTACATCTTAAGAATTTAAAATATTGAAAGCTCGCAAGACATATAATAAATAACTAACTACTACTAAACTAAAATATATAACAACAATATCTGTTCTGTAAATAATGTGTTGTAAAGTAAACAGAATTGATTATCACTTTCTACTTTTTTGTAGACATGTAAAATTTGTTTTGTATAAAAGTGGTAGTTTATATTTTTATTCAGTGAAATAATTATTGATTTTTCAGGGGTTGTGTGGCAGAATTAAAAGAATGCAAACATTCAACTGTGATGAAAGAAATGTGCGCGGAATGCGGCTCCGACCTCCGTAAAGATGAACGTGTTAAAGGCGAAGTTGCCAGTGTTCCAATGGTGCATTCCGTACCTGAATTAAAGGTACAGTCAAAGAATTTAATTCTCTGGCCACATATAATTAACTACTGTGATTAAATTTTGTCTATGATTGATGATCTTTTGAATACTACTATTTAAAAACAGTAAAATATACATACAACTAAGCTTTAATTATATTTAAATTGATATAAATGTTATCTTTCAGGTTTCTGAGGAATTGGCTCTTAAGTTAGGACGTGAAGATGCTGAACGTCATTTAAAGAATAAAAAACTAGTTCTACTTGTTGATTTAGATCAAACATTAGTGCATACAACAAATGATGATATACCACCAAATTTAAAGGTAACAAAACTTAATGATTTTCTTAATTTCCATTTTTAATCTATATCTTATGTTACACTAGAGGATTATTTTTTAACTGTATGTAAAAAATAATTTAGCTTATTCTACAATATATATTTATAAATATTTAACATTTTGGCAGCAAACTAATAGTGTCCGAGGATGCTAAACAATAAAAAAAAATTACTATGCACACAAAATGTTTAATTTATTTTGTTTTTAGGATGTTCTGCACTTTTTCCTCCGTGGACCCGGAAATACTGGAAGATGGTGTCACACAAGATTAAGGCCTAGGACTAAAAGTTTTCTAGAATCCGCTTCCAAAAAGTATGAACTGCATGTATGTACATTTGGTGCCAGACAATATGCACATGCTGTTACCGAATTATTGGATCCAGAGAAAAAATATTTTTCACACAGAATACTATCAAGGGATGAATTTTTCGATGCTAGAACAAAATCTGCTAATTTAAAGTAAGTTATAGACATTTTTCATGAAATTTACTATTTTTAAATAATAAAATAGAGGAGTTTGATTGTTTCAAACACATACAATTTATCTGTCTGACTACTTACTAATTTAATAAGTGTGTAAGTTTGGATGGTTATGGATATTTGTTATTAAGTATCTTCAAAATGATTGATCAGAATTCGATGAAATTTGTCAGAGATGTAGGACATAGGAGAAAAGCATAGGCTTACTAAGTTTTTTAACTCTACATGGATAAAGTTAGCAAAATGTAGTTTTAATGATATTTTAACAATTTTTAGGGCTTTATTTCCATGTGGAGATAACATGGTGTGCATTATAGATGACAGAGAGGATGTATGGCGTAATGCAGCTAACTTGATACAAGTTAGACCTTATTCATTCTTTCAGTCTACAGGAGATATAAATGCACCTCCACCTTTAGGTAAGTTACATACAAGTTGTTTTACAAATAATATGAAAGAGCAATATTCAGTTGTTATGCACAAGTTATGAAAAATGTTTTAGGCATTTCAAAGTTAAATTAATTTGTTTTTATATGTTGTTTTATTTAATTTCCTGTTGAAAAATATACATGATTAGACAATATACTAATGTACTAAATGACATAAAATCAGTATGAGTGTAGCTATTTTTATTTTGTCCTAAGCAATTTTATTTTCAAACAAAAGTTACCGATGGTTTAGTTTTTTATGGACTAATAACGAATATGGATTGAGATACCAGTTACAAATTAGTATTTTCGTAACTTCATGAACAATCCAAGAGCATTGATTTCCTTTTGAAGACTTTCTTTTACTCAAGCCTTGAAAGAAAGACAGATACAAGGAATACAATTTCATTCATACTGTTTTAATTGAATACAAATAATAGTATTTTATGTTAATGTTATAATAAAAATTGTACATTACAGATAATGAAAAGTCAAAACAAGAAACAAACAATATTAAAAATGGTGGTCAAAAACCTAATCAAGAAATGCCAACATTAGATGATGAACCTGAAAAGAAAGAAGAAACTAAAGATATAACAAATGATGCAGACAAAAAAAATGACATACAAAATGGCAAGATATCAAATGAAGTGACAGAGAATGGAGAAATTAATACAAAAGTAAAGGAGAATGAAAATGAAGTAAATAAAGGGTCTGCCGAAGCTGAACCACAGTGGCCCGAACCAAAAGGTGGAGAGATTGAAATAGATGATCCAGATGATTATCTTATATATTTAGAAGACATACTTAACAGGATACATCAGTAAGTACTTTGCCTTATTCTGTTGAGCCATGCCTTCATATGAAAAATTCTATAACTATATATAAATTGAATATAAATAATATAATATATATAAATTGAAGGTTTCTGAAACTAAAATCTCGGTATAAATTTGGCCTATATCTAGTTTTAATTTAACACCTAAATTATGTTAATATATTTACTGTATAATTTAATTTCCTCAGTTTTGTCCAAATTATGATATAAATTGAAGTGTTATTGCGTAAATCCAATGTTATTTATGAGCTTGAGTGTATTATACACACTTTGTACCTAAACAAGATTCTTGCTAAAAGTAAGATTTTCTTTTCAGGCATTTCTACGATCTATACGAGAATATGGGACGTAAGCAGATACCGGACTTAAAGACTATAATACCTGAGGTGAAGAGTAAAGTGTTAGAAGGTGTCAGCCTGGTATTCAGTGGGCTGGTGCCCACTCATCAGAGGCTGGAGACATCCCGCGCGTACTTAGTAGCCAGGAGCCTGGGTGCGGAGGTCACACAGGATCTGACGGAGAAATCAACACATCTAGTGGCAGTGCGATCAGGTATACAAATAATTTAATTTTTTTTCTGATCAAAAAACTTTAGCCAGACATTTTTTTTTACTATCTGTTTATTTTTATACTTATAGAACTAATTCATGGTTGTATTATTTGAGTTTGGTTTTTTATCAAAATAGTACTAAAGATTCATTGATAATGCTATTGAAAAAATTTTTTGTTCTTATAGGTACAGCCAAAGTAAATATAGCGCGGCGTATGGCGGAGGACAAACGAAGGAAGTTTTATGTGGTGACACCGGAATGGCTGTGGACATGTGCAGAGAGATGGGAAAGGGTAGACGAGAGACTATACTCATTACAACGAGGTGGACAGGTAAATGTAATAGCAAACTGTTGTTACCTAAATATTTATATCAACAAACAAGTCCCCCGAGGAACTCAAGCCTAACCAAAGTTGGGGATGTACTCTTAACCATGCTAATCTAGTGTAGATAGGTTGATTCAATGTGTAATTTAAAGGAACTCAAACCTTTGTTTATATAGAAAAAATAAGAAACACTTCATATTACATTTAGAGATATTAGACTTACCATACTTAATCAGTACCATAGCATAGATTCCCACCAAAATTTACACTAAGTACCTCCCTTACGACGACTCTCCAGTAATTATATATAATAATTGTATATTGTGTACAGAGCAGCTCGCGGCGGCCACCGGCGCATTGCAGCAGCCCGCCGCCCGCACCGCCGCCGCTGCCCGCGCTGCGCAAGCGCACACCCTCAGGACGGTTCATGGACACCATAAATCCACTGCTCTCATTCTCAAGTGATGACATCGCTGATATGGATAGAGAGGTAAATATGCTTACATACCTCATTTTATACTAACTGCCGCCTTCCAAATATTTGCATTAAGATGATCGATGTTTATGTTAACCGGGTATCAATTGTTAGTTTTTAATTTCTTTGGGTTTTTTGATATAAAATCAATTTGAATGAATATTCAATAATATCAGATTGGTATGTGGATACTTATAATTTTATTACTGAAAAATTAATTTATAATAATGATTTAGCATTGCATAAATATAATGTAAAATAATTTTTAATATTTTTTTTACCAGGTGGAAGATATTTTCAATGAATCAGATGAAAGTGCATCATCGGAAGATGAAGAAAAAGCTAAGAAAGTGCAAGATGATCTTGATGATGAAGAAAATCCACCCGAGGACAAATTACAGTCATTAGAATCTGATAGCTCTCAAGGGAAATCACAAGATCCTAATGCTTCGAGTGACTCAGATGAAGGTAATATCACTTTTATTTCTATACATTTATTTCTATATATATTAAAAAAAACATGTGTAACTTCCAGGCTGTTCTATATATATGTCAAATTTCATCAATATCTGTTTAGCTGTTCTGGAGATACCTTCAAACAATCATCCATCTAAACATTCATCATCATCATCAGCTCACTATACGTCCCCACCGAGAGGCTCGGAGCCTACCCTAAGTTAAGGGTGATTAGGCCATAGTCAACCACGCTGGCCAAGTGTGACTTCTAAACATGTCTAAACATTCACATTTATATATAATATTAGTAAAATTCATGGCAAATTTGAATTCAATAAATATTATAACCAAAACAAATAAATCCATACTAATTTGCTTTTTACTCTTTGTAGAAACGCCAAGGCCACGTAAGCGACGGCGAAGGTCATCAGATGATGTGCCGCCAGATGACGACGACAGTTCTTGGAATCTTATGGGTGCAGCGCTTGAGCGGGAATTCTTAGCAGAATAATGCCAATCTTATTAACATAAGTTATATAGTAATATGTCGCAATACATTTCTCTTTGGTTCATAAGTGTTTTATTTATTATTCACTCTTCTAGCTCAGACTCAAAGAGAAATCAGTGTTTATAACATAAGAGTCTAGTCTATCTGTCTCAAACCTGTTTCCTTGTAGTAAACTCTTGAAGCAATATTAGTTAAGTAGAAATATGTAGTCATTGTCAATTTGTTGAAATAATGTTGCTTCCGTTCTACAACCTGATTACACCTAGAACATAATTTGTTTGAGTCTTGTAAGAATTATTCAACTTGATACCAGGCCAAAAAAATATACTCACAATTAGCTTCAATAAAATCAGTTGGTACAAACTACAAATAACATTTTACTAAAATTAATATGTTACACTAATATGCTTCTATTCCATTTCTATTTTGTATGCTAAACCAACTAATAAAAAATTAAAACAAATATACTTGACTACTTATAATTATTTACATACTACAAATTACAATTAATTTATATAGCGTAAGGATCATTTTCATCAAACACATGAAATTTGGTGTATGTAGGTTTGGAAGTGAAGTCCTTCTTTCCATCTTGCCAACCTCGAGGTGGGGCTTTCTTGTAATTAAATGCAGATTCCAACTTCCCATACAGTTCAGATTGTTTCTCAATGTCTTCTCTATATTTTTCTTTAGCTACTTTCTTGCCAGTAACGGGATCAGTAATATCGCCAAATGGATATACAACCTCTTTTACTTGGTGGGTTATGAGTTTAGTTAGTTTTTGAGGTAAAGCTTCTATGAGGACAATATCTCCTGTTTTGCACACTTTATCAGGATCTGAACAGTAGTAGAATTCATCTTTTCTGAAATACTGAAAACATCAAAAAGTATAACAATAAATAAATAGAATAAGGCATTGAACACTACTATCAGAGTTACTTCATCAATCAATCAGTGTTTATTTACATGGTTATGGTCTCATAATATGAGAAGAAATTAATTATTATTTGATTGAAATTATTGCTTTGGTAAAGAGAGTATCATTAAAAATAGTAAATGCTCTACAAAGAAATAGTAAGGTCTTAAATTTAATACAAACCATCAATAAATTCTCATCTAATTCTAACCGCTTTACTCTAATTTTAGCGGCATTCTGCTTGACTGTGGGTACGCACTGTCCAAGCAATAACAGTTTTCGTACATTATCGGCTATATTACGAGCCATTATAATTTATAAATAAAGTAATACTTAGAATTATTGGTATATGATTTTGAATTTTAGGTTAGAAACTTCAACACTAGGGTGACATAACAGAGAGTGTTGCAAGCTAATACTTAACTAGTTACCAATGAAACGACTTAAATGAACATAAATTTTTACCAACCATCTGTAATTTTTTTGGAAAGGTAGAGTACCGGAGTAGAATAATATCCTACTATTAACTCTCACTACCGAAATTGGAAGAAACTGGCACACTAGCGTACTAACTGTAAACCTGGATAAGCGATATAGTATTATACGCGAACAGTATAATAAGCGAAACACAAATTTCACTATTAATTAAATAAGGCCACAGGATAAACTATATTTTCAAACTTGTTCAATTATTTTATATTTACCATTTATAAGTACTCTAAGATAAGAAGGTCATAGGTCAAACAAATATTATCAAGTATTTTTTTATTCTTATAACAATCCCCATTGTAGTCATATGACATTTAAAAAGTTTTCAAAATAACACAACTTTTCTTGATATTCGTTATAAAATAACACTTAAAATATCAAAAAACATATTTTAAATAATAATTGGCCCAATAAGTGACTATATTCCTTAATCGTTCAAAATTATATCAATTAAATTTTATTACACAAAATGGTAGGTTCTTCACAAATAGTATAGTAAGGAAAACAATAACACAATAATTGCTACTAAATTAAAAATATCCCAGTACCAATATAACTACTAGAAATAATACATCTTTGTTTTTTTTTTAATAATTAACAAAAAAAACTGTATGTAAAAAGTCGAAATTAAAGAAATCATCACATACATAATGTTTATGACAAAGGTGTATACCAACAATAAAATTACTATATCAGTTTACCCTTGTTATGTATATGATTTATTCAAGCTGGCACTAATTTTGTGATAGGTTTTACTAAAGTAACCAATGCAGCAAGAGATGACATAGCTCCTAACACCCCAACTGTGCTCGGACTCAATTTTGTATATCCTAATGCAGTCAATGGAATGAATAAATCACAAGAATTTTTGGCAGTATCAATAAATATATCTTTATGACAATGTAGAATTGCATAGAGGTGTTTCAAACTAGAATTAAAATCGAAATTTCTCACAGGAACGTTAATCAAGTCTGAAGGTTTTAGAAACATAGATTTTTTAAAATCTAAAATATGTAGTATTTCATAAAAATCTCTTGCTAAGTTTGCAATAATTGATAACAGCCAGAATCTGTTTGCTGTCTGACTCCAGCCGTTTGAATCAGACTTTAGAAAACCATTTTTCGATAACCATACTATGTGGTCCGCATACAGGTATAAGGCATGTGCTAATTTACTTGCTGTTAGAGTAAATCGTAAGATTGGATCTTCAATATTTATGGTGCTGAGTGCATTATAGAAAATATCTACACACCGTCCTAGTCGAAGAACTGTAAAAAATTATCAAAATATACTATTAATAAACTTTACTATATTTTTAAACATATAAAGAAGCATACTTTGAAATATTTTACCTTTTCTAAATGAACTTAGAGTATTTTCTAAACTTTTTACTCTGTCAACAGAATACTTATTAGCATTTCTGGATTCAAGCTGATGCCAAACGAGCCGACTTGTATATTGCAACAACCTGTAATAAATATAAAACAATATTTTTCACTATTGAGCCCATTGCATGCTATAAATCACTGTAAAAAAAACTAAAAGGGTCGGTTGTAAATTCCTTTTATAGATAAATAGGTGCACCACAGTAATAAATCAGAACATCAGTATTACTTACCTGGCTATTTTGTCTCTTCCCACTGATTGATTGTTTACTTTAATTATAATATCCATTGTATGTAAAGCAATATTAATTCAGTAGTATCCACATAGTATAGAAAAGGTATTTCCGAATCTGAAAGAAGTTATTTGCAAGTATAATTTCGTCTATATTTTACTTTATAGCAAAAAAAAACATTTTTTGGTGATAATAAATATAAAACTTATTTAAAATGTAATAACTGTCGTCATTATTTATAAAAGCTTACTAAGAGTTTCGGGAATTCAAAAATATGTCTGATATGGAGTAAATTTATAATTTGTTATTAAATATAAGCATAAGTAACAACCAAAACTGATCAAAACACTTGTACTTTTGGACTTGTCAAATGGCCTATAAAAATAAGGAAAAACAATGTTTTGAAAACTGAAAACATTTAAATCGATTTTTATCTTAACTCGAATGAAGAACAATTCAAATCACCGCTAGTGCTGCAACGACTTCAAACATATCGCCATTTTAACAGCGTTGTATAGCCTAAATGTAGTCCAAACGCTAAAAGGCTAAAATGTTAAGTAAACTAATCATGAATATGTCATTTTAATTGAATATGCGTTTAGCAAATTTTTCTTACTTATCCCGAGTAGCCTATTTGGAGTCAAATCGGCTATGCCAGTATGCACTGGTTATCGATTTTATTTAAAAAAATTGAGAGTCAAGAAAATTATAGTGAGATTTCGTGACGAAACAGAAAAAAACTACCTAAGATTTTATTGCTTTTGGCATCTGGAGTGCTAAAAGCTTGTTTATACTTTGAGAGTTTTTAAAGTCTTTTTTGTAAAAAAATTTAAACTTCTTGGCAAAACTTAAGTTTTATGGGGGACAACACTACTGACCGGAACGCGGTGCGGTTGCGGAGCGGATGCGGATGGCGTCCATTTTGTAACTAATGCTTGTCTTGTATTTTGTGACTCATGTTGCAGTGAAGCGTTTTATGTTAATTCATAGTGTTCCCAAGAAGCTATCGTTTGTTTCGTTGATTTGAGGTGTTGTGATTAAAGCGAACATTGGTCGCGATAGTTTGTGGTAAGACTTGATAACTTTGTAAGGTGCAGTGTTATACAATATACAATTTCTTCTGGAACAGACGACATTTTGAAGTGACGTGTAATGTTGTGCATTTCAGATAGTGGTTCACCAAACTGAGCTTTCATGATTGGATTACCGCGTAGCGATAGAGATAGAGATCGTATAACGGTGAAAATTCGTAACATGAAGCGAAGCTCATCAAGGGATAGCATGCCGCGATCGAAGAGGACGCGTAGTAGCATAGGTCGTTATGATGATAGTTCAGATGAACGCGTTACACCAGAGCGCATTCGACGTCGCGTGCGGTCGCCGAGTCCCAGAGGTCGGTATATTTCACCCCATCGCGACGATTACGTACGGTCTAGGGAGATTCGTGAAGATTCCGTACGTCCTTACTACAAAGTTCTTTGTGTTAGCGCACTGCACCCTAAAGCTTCCGATGAAATTGTTAAAGATACTCTTTACAGGGAGTATAAAAAATATGGAGAGTTCACCATCAAAATTTCTCACGA
Source organism: Papilio xuthus (assembly GCF_000836235.2). Classification (NCBI taxonomy): domain Eukaryota; kingdom Metazoa; phylum Arthropoda; class Insecta; order Lepidoptera; family Papilionidae; genus Papilio; species Papilio xuthus. Next base: position 2,197,796 of record NW_013530507.1, on the reverse strand, counting down.
ACTGGATGAGCGGGTCGCGTATGTATGCTTCAGGAGTGCAGAAGATGCTAGGGATGCGAAGCATGCCAAGCCGAGAATTATTTTATACGATAAAGTAGCTATTGTAGACCCCGTTTACGAACCTCTTAGGGCTGAATACAGAAGTAGGCCAAGAAGCATTACCCCACCAGATTATGACCGTCCATACTCTTATGCTTGGTCACCAGTCCCTGACCGAAGGAGGCCACCACCAGATGATAGGGCATATGGCATACCACCTACTGTGCCCCCGCACCACAGAGATTTTCGGCCTCCAATGCACGAATATCCAATGGCGGGCCCACATGGACCTCCAATGCATCATAGACCCCCAATGCACCACCCACCCCATCCACATTATATGCCAAGGCCCTACATGCCCCGGCCACACCATCCACCCTTTGAGAAAATGGAAAACAAAAAAGACAAATTTCCTAACTACTTGCACCATGTTCAGCCTGAAGATGATCCTTTAGCTACCAGAACACTTTTTGCAGGTAATTTAGAAATTAACATATCTGATGAGGAACTCCGACGTATATTTGGCCGTTATGGTATTGTAGAAGATATTGACATAAAACGTCCACCTCCTGGTACTGGTAATGCTTTTGCATTTGTTAGGTATCAAACTTTAGACATGGCCCATAGAGCCAAAGTTGAACTTTCTGGACAGTACATTGGAAAATTCCAATGTAAGATAGGGTATGGCAAAGCAACACCTACAACTCGTGTCTGGGTTGGTGGTCTGGGTCCATGGACATCAGTAGCCCAATTAGAAAGAGAATTTGATAGATTTGGTGCCATTAAAAAGATTGAATATGCTAAAGGAGAGGCTCATGCATATATTCTATATGATTCCATAGATGCAGCTCAAGCTGCAGTAAAAGAAATGAGAGGGTTTCCTTTGGGTGGACCTGACAGACGTCTTCGTATAGACTTTGCTGATGTAGGTACAGGGGGTCCTTATAGACCTAAGCCTTATGCTCCACCTGTAGGTGAAGATGGCAGACCTGTTGAAGGATATGAGGGATATGAAGGAGGATCATGGGATGAAGGATATACATATGGATCGGGTTATCGAGGTCGCGGTGGTCATCGTGGTCGTGGTCGGGGAATGTATAGGGGTGCATATCATGGTGCAGGGGACTATAGAGATGAGGAATGGAGGAGGGCCCCAGCAGATGGAGATTACGAGAGTCGAGTCAGGCGATCTGGATCACGTGAGCCGGGAGTCGATAGATCACGATCCCGATCGCCACGTCGCCGCTCTCCTGAAAGTGACTCTGATGGATCTCCTCGGCGCAGTAGTGGAATGCTATCATCGGCTAGAACTCTACCTGAAGTAGTCCGTAAAGCAGCAACAATATGGAATGGTGCTCTCATTCTCAAAAATTCATTATTCCCAACCAAGTTCCACTTGACTGATGGTGACTCTGAAATAATTGATAGTCTGATGAAAGATGAAGATGGAAAAAATCAGTTAAGAATTACTCAAAGATTGAGATTGGATCAGCCAAAATTGGATGATGTACAGAAACGTATTGCTACATCTAGCTCACATGCTATATTCTTAGGGGTGGCAGGTTCAACTGCATCTATAACAAATGAAGACACAAGTATTCAGACAAGGCCTATGCGAAATTTGGTTTCATATCTCAAGCAGAAAGAGGCTGCAGGAGTAATATCACTGTTGAACAAAGAAACAGAAGCCACGGGTGTACTTTATTCCTTTCCTCCTTGTGAATTTTCAACAGAGCTCCTAAAAAGGACTTGCCACAACTTGACAGAGGAAAGTCTGAAAGAAGATCATCTTGTTATTGTGGTTGTCCGTGGGGGCTCTGCCTAACTAATATTTTTTTATTACATAAATTATTTAGCATAAAAGTATTATTTTTAGGTTACGACGATTATTTTTTTATTATAGAGTTATTTTATACTGTAATTTATGTGGCGTGTAGTGCACTGTGGGGTGTTTCTAACTTAGTTTAGTGAAGGTTAAAGTATTGTTATTGTGTAGTGCTGTGAATGTAATTACTAAGTTTGTGAGAAGCAATAATTTTTGCACATATCTAGGTTACATTTATATTAGTTTTGCTAGGATTAACTTTGGACAAAATACTGCAATTGTGTATTAATATTGGCAAAGGCAAGTTATAGTGTATACTTTTATCCAGTGTACGTTAGGTGACTGTGTTGTGTGTGAATATGCAAATAGAATATTAAATCTGAAGTTGTAGTTTTTTTACACCTTGTGAGTAAGTGTATTGCTTAAAAGTGCAGTTTCTATGAATTTGTGAATTGTTTGTGATACATGAAGACGCTAGATTTTTATATTCAAAATATGGACATAAAAATTTAATTTTGAGACTAGGAAAATTATGTGGAGCATAAAAGTGAATTCTTTATAAAGCACAGTTTTGTGGGGTTCTGTGATAGCTTAAGTGGTGTGTTGGTGGTCAGTTTAGATTTAGTAGTTTGTTTTATTTACAATCTGTGATTATTGTGGAAAAAATGGGGTGCCAAATCTGTAAGTAGCAAAACTAAAATGTTTTCAGTCAAAAGATATTACCAAAATTAATATTCTTCAATAATATTAATTAGGGCATTCTACATTCTGTTTTTAAGATTTAATTGAAAAGTCTTTAAAAGACTTCCTCAGTAGTGAAAAATCCTTTTTACAGAAGATAGCAAAAGTAAATTTGATGCTATGCTTTCATAGCATTCTACATTCCTTTAGTAGCAGATGTTTTTCCAGCCTTTATTTTGACCAGAGTAAGAAATTTCAACCCACCGGATAGTCCAATTTTTCAGGAAATGAGATGGGAAGGGGATAGGCAGTATTTTCTCTAAGTTGTTTAGGTGCTGTTTTCTGCTAAAACAAGAAATACATTACAGTCTATATAAAGGTAAATAATAATTATGATACCAAATATAAGAGCACTGAGAGTGGCTAGTGCCTCTTTATTTTAAAATTTGCAAATTCGCTTAATGATTTGTGGAGACACAATGTTGTTTCCAAATTAGCAAAATAAAGTCTTAAATAACACTCTTGCAAAATAATTTTGGTGACTAAAATAGAATTTGCCTGTTATTTACAAATTAAAAAAAAATTCTTACCCTCTTATAGCTTCCAATGAAAATTTAGTACTGAAGGAGTTTGGACTTGCCTGGGCTTTGTCTCCATCTAACAAGGAGTTTTATGAAAGATAGTTTCCAGCCATGCAAGATATGCTAAGACATTGCATTATGTGATTTAGAATAAGACAGTCTAATAAAAAGAAATCTGTTTTTGCAACAGATATTTTCATACGAGAATGGCTTCATATCCCTATCTTATTATTTCTTCCAATTTGTATAAATGCTGTTTTATTTTTTATTAGACCAAGTTTCAATGCAGTTCTTCAAAGTATATATAGTTGCTGTGCCGGCTTTTAGTGTAAGTGGTTTGTATGACAATTATTTTTTTTAAACATTGATATCTTGGTGAGCCAGGTAATACTTATTTCTAGTAAATTTAGTAAAAGTTTTATTTGACTTATTTATTTCTACTAATCAGGTATCTGTGATAGAGTTGGAACATATCAGTATTATCTTCTTAACCTTTTGCATTTTGTTATTGTAATAGTGTTGTTGAATATTCTTTTAATAAATAAATGCTTGATTGCTACATACAGTCTTTTAATTCAACAAGTCCCAAAATAATTAAGTTTCAATTACCAATAATGGCAATAAAATAATGATTCTTTTTCACTTAAAATTAAATCTGAGTAGAGAAAGCTTTTTGAATAAATTCTTGTGGCACACAACACAAATATGACGAAACATAATAGAGTTCAGGCATCGATTCAATGGATGGGGATCAAATTTATAAACGCGCGACTTTGTTATTACTGAAATAATAGCATATGCTTGCCAAAATAATTATTAGTGTACCATATTTCACTAAGATAAATGTCATCAGGATTTTTATACCAAACCTAAATAATACGATGCGCCTGTAGCGTACAGAATAGCAATTTCTTATAAGTTGAATTTATTGCTGAAAAAATCGGACCACTATAGTAAGTTATCGATGAACAAAAGCACAGACAAATTGATTTCAACACGGGGGAGATCAACAACGAAATAGTTTGTGATAATGTCAAATGCATATATAATAAAACAGTGAATAAATAATTTACTGACACCTTACAATTGATAAATATATTACATAAACAATATCAATGGGATACCATACCAAAGTATGTTTTTTTCAATAAGACACAATTTTGACATACACGGAAATACGTGTAAAGTATAACATATCTTATTCTAACATTATTCACTGAGATGCAAGTCCTTCCTAAGGGTATAGGCAGAGACATGCATCATATAAGGCTCCTGTTGGAGGAAATTCTCTATGGCCCTTTGCCTGACTTCCTCCCAAGCGTAGAGGTCTCTGTATATTGGTCTTACGAATTTCATACGTCCCTGATGGTTCAGGAAATTGAGCACATCGTCCAGTTTATTTAGGTCTTTGCTTCTGACACACAATCTCATCCATCTGTACTGAATCTCGGAACTCTTGCTGTCGCTGATTTTGTAAGCGTCGTTGAGAGCGTGTAGCTTTTCAACGGTCATTGCATTTCTTTCAACAAGCTCTTGTAATAAATTGATGATCTGGTGCGGCGTGAATCCCTTTATATCATCAGGGGAAATGTTACCTCCTTCAGTGATCTTCGTCGCTAATGCTGTTACCGCTTTCGTCATTGACGTGTCATAGCTAAAAAAGGTATTAAATTTGATAAAGTACTGCCGAATAAATCGTGGGTTTCTGAGGACAAAATCGCCATTTAAACATATTGTTATCTCTGTACTATCAAAAGTGAATGACACGGATGACAATATGTTGTATATAGAGATATTGGTCTTGGAAACCAAGGTAACTATTCAATCCCTGAGAATCCGATTATATCTTATTTATTACAAAGACTATTCAATCACCCTCTAACCGATAATAATTATCGGCTACTATTGTTATCGCGTTAGATCAGTTAAAATGAACTAAAAACGAATATGGCAATTTTTTTAAGTTATCTAAAATAGATTAGATTTACTAGAAGAATACTAACTTGGGTATAACAGGAGGCATGCCATTATGGAAGAACCATGCATCCCAGTCAACACTGCTCAAGTTATTGTTACCACTGAAGTAATCCAGTAAATATTCCTTGAACTCTTCAGTGTCCAGTGAACGTCTCTGGTAATAGTTCAAATACGATCTGATGAATTTGTCAAAGACTTCTGAAAAAGATAACAATAATTACACTTAGATGACTCCTTATCTCTTTGTAACTGTGCTTAATAATATTCTTATGTTCAAATACATAGATATATCATATGTAGGGCAAATGTTCTCTGGACCATATCTTCAATATAACAAACAAAACTCGTTCATATAAAATTATTGTGAGTTTACATGGTCAAAATACTTATCTTTTGATTATACAAATAGAAATATTAAGTTCTTACCAGGTCCTCCTACAAGATCTTCTAAATAGCGAAGAAAGAGCGATCCCTTTTCATAGGGGACTCGTGAGAACGCGTCGTCCGGGTGGACTCCATTTAGGTCCGGCACCAACCTTGTTAGTGGGTTAGTTGGTCCAAATTCTTCATTTATCTACAAAGAAAATACATCTTACTAATATTATAAATGCGAATGTTTGGATGGATGGATGTTTATTACTACGTATTTCTAGAGCCACTTAAAGTATTTCGGTAAAATTTGGTATAGATGTAGAACATAGTCTGCACGAACACATAGACTATTAAGTATTTTATAAGTCCTTGTGCACTTAAAAAAACTTATTAGGAAAACAGAGTCGCGGGCAAAAGCTAGTATTAAATAAGTTACCAAAGTGTTGCTTTTGGTGTTTGGTAGGTATACAATGAGGATTAGTAACTTAAGTTAGACTTTCTTTATTGTAGATTTACTAAGATGATATATATTTATAATAAATATTTTAAATCAAAGTACAATTAGCTTACAGTTTCGGTGAGTTCTTGTAGTCCGAGTAAGCTATGGAAGTCGCGACTGCGCTTGGCCTCTGCGGGGTCCGCGATCAGCGAAGCGCCCACCTTCCTCTCCAGGAACACGGTGAACCCCTCGTTCAGCCAAAAGTGCTCAAAGTTCTTATTGGTGATCAGGTTGCCTGTCCAACTGTGCATGATCTCGTGGACTATTACGTCAGCTTGACTTCTATCCCCAGCCTAAAATCGTATCCATAATTTTAAAAAAATACATACTTCTTATTTACAAATATTCCAGTCTCCCACATTTGATAAACGATGGCTATACAAGATTTATTAAAATTTACTATAAATTTTTGATGAATTTTATTTTTATTTTGGGTATAAACCTGTTTTCCAACCAAAACGAAAGTGAATTTAATACGTTCAGTGCCACTGAATCAGCCTTTTTCATATAGTAAGTAAAATTGTAGTGGCATTTAAAGTGATAATTAACAATCTATCTAACAAACAAATACAAAAGGTGTTAAACATCAAAATATGCACTCAGTTACCAGTAATGTGGGTGTGACAAAGGTGAGACAGGGGTTCTCCATGCCTCCGTAGGGGAAGGAGGGCGGCAAGACCAGCAGGTCGTACTGCCCCCACTGGTACGGTCCGCACAGACTTTCAGCAGCCTTCAGATACTTCTCAGTATCCGCAAACTCCCATGCACTGCGCTCGATCTCCTCTTTCTCAGACCATACGTGTGATCTTTAAAATTAAATCATTTATTACCCGCCTAATACAAAAATCATGCATTACTTTGCATCTATATTGTGAGTTGTAACTACCGCAATCAGACATAAAATGGTGACCTAAGGCTTCACTTACTCTAGTGCGAGACATTTTCATTATGGCGTATTTAAGTAATTATTTAAGGACTGAGTGCAACAGTATCTAAAGTTAACCTATAAATTTAGTTGTCATTAGTGTCAATGACACTTAAATTGTACTGTTGTTGTTTACATTTTTATCGTATAATTTTATCTATATTACGTTTTTTTAATCTATGAAAATTGATGTTAATGTCATGGAAATATTGATATCTTACACCATACGATAAATTCATTATGTACGTTTATGTAATAATGATTGTATACCAAACAACCTTGTATTGGTTATTTAGTTATTGCGGTTAAGGAAAACTATTCAGTGGTTTACCTTTTGACTTGGTCAGTAAAATGCTGAATGTTATTTAAATATTAGTAGAGATTAGTTCTTGTTTGCCTTGTGTGTTTGCGAGTTTTTATGTAGCCACAACTAGGACTTTGTTATTCATTGCATAATATGCACAGTTTGGTAAAAGTCAATTAAAGATAGAATTACGAAAATAAAGTGAAATCTAACAATATCGTTGGAAGGATGTCGAAATTTGAAAGGCATAGTATTACGTTTTTCTTGTCACCCTGAGATCGTTATTTCATTTAACTGGACACGACACTGGATTGGGAACGGAAAAAGTTTTAAAAATTCTATTAGATATTGTCTATCATGGTATTAATATTTACAGATATTTTGGCGGGAGACATGCGCAGAACAGAATTTTAGGTGTAACAAATAGGGATGCGGAGAGAGGCCACTACGCAGCGTGACCTTGATCCGTTAAGAAATTTAAAAAAAAGTCACAATGAGATGTATATAAATTATTCAAACTTTCGTGAGACATTATACTAAACTGATATATAAACACGGCTAAACACGTGACTGATCGACGTGCCGCATCCGCGAAATAATACCAGTACCATTCATCCTGATGTAGGGCCTCGATGGACTCGAAACTAGTCGGTGCCGCAACCGGACGAATATACGCGAGTGTTTATATATCAGTTGAGATGTATATAGTTTGTATAGATAGATATAGATAATAAAGCATTAAGCAGTACATGTATACCTAATATTAAGTTCGTAAATGTTTGCGATATGCTTAAAACATAAATTAACATAGCCTTACCTAGGTCCCAGTTGCTTGCATTCCAATGCTCCTACAGCAATAGCCAGCAAATACGAAGGTATTGGCACATTCTGGTAGAACTTGGTCATAGTATTATTACTGTCGCCTCGGATGGCGCTCATCAGAACTTTAAAGTTCTTTGGGACGGAAACTTCGGCTTCGTACGTAAACTTCACCGCCGGCGTATCTTGGCATGGTAATATAGATCGAGCGTGAATAGGCTAAAAAAATAGTTAAAACATTTTTTTTTATTTTACGTGAAAAGGACATTCGTATCTTTGATAATTATAAAATAAAGTTTACCTGACACTGACTAAACATGTATGGAAGTTTTTTTCCTGATGTCTGATTTGGTTCCAGCCATTGCAGCGCCGAAGCCGTCGGCGCGGTCTGGTATTTTACCTTTATTGCTATTCTGTGAAAGATTACACAATGTCTTAATTAATATTTTATTTCAGCATAAAATTAGTCTAATACTACGCTGTCTATTCTTCTATTAGGAGGTTAAATAATCGAGTAATAATCATAGGTCTATATATTATTATTTTGCTGGCGATCTTATTAGACCTTATTAGACCTTCATAAACACACAAATAAATAAAATTGATACAATCAAGCAAAAAATGGGAAAAAAATCATAAACAAAAACTGAATACCAAACAACATACACCAAGAGATGTTACAAAAAAATAAATTTTCACTACATTTTTCGTCGTATCGAGAACTATATAGACGCAAATTCTAACAAAAACTTCCCTAAATACGTATAAGGGATAAAATTCGTTCATATCGTTTTGTACCTGTTTGATATGCATATTAAATATAATTAAATAGCCTTTGTCAGCGCAGAATTAAAAAAAAAACTTAGAATACTCATTCTTCCATACTCTACATGTGTGAAATTATCGAAAACCGTTTTCAATATAGTGAGTAGTAACAAACATCCATTCATCAAATCTTTCACATTTATAATATTAATATGACTAAATACAATGCAATAGTTAATTTCTAACCTAGAGGATTCCATTTCTTCATCGATCCTCTCCAATTTATAAACACGGTTACAAACCTTATCTTCTTTGTACATTCTTCGTTTATTTTCATTACAAATGTCAATTGCATGAGGTTTATACACATCATCCTCAAAGTCTAGAAATATCGTCGAGATGGCGGTTTCAATTTCTAAATTTTGTGTTATCACGCTTTAAAAGACATTTTTATGCTTGATTCTATCAATTTAAAAGCAGATTTTATTATATTTTGAGCTGTTAACTGCTTTGTTTAACTAACTCCAGTTTATAAATAAAAATATTTTCAACACTTAATAACATAATTAACATTTAAACAAGCAACAATTTATATGTATAGTTATATTCAGATATCTTGGCGGCTCTTAACTTTTCACAAGTGGTTGCGCAGGATAAAATTTTAGGTGTAGAGGGGCGAGGGGAGGACACTGCGCAGCGCACCGATGGCCTTGGACCGCCAAACATTGTATCAATCTTATAAACCCCAAATGATAAAAAAATTACTCTGCTTTGCACCCTGGTTTAATAAGGCTGCCAATATGGCGCGTTGTTTACACACAATATATGTTAATAACAATCTTTACTTGAATGGAGTTAGTCAATGAAAGCAGTGTACTTCTCAAAAGTATAAAATATACTACTTACGGCTCCTGGGGTCCATGTGAGTAAGGCAATGTGATAGCTAATCTAGATCCAAAGTTAGGTACATGTTTGTCCACCGTATATTTCAACTTTGAGCCATCTGATAATTCCACGGAATGTATGGTTAAATTATTCACATCTAAAACCTAATAAAGATATTTGTGAGATTTAAGATTCATCATTAGTGGTGTTACAAATTATGTGGAGCTTGATGAATTTATTTCATATGGTTATGGTCACTTGAACAGTCAAATTTTTCTTAATATATCTACACTAAGGGGTTTGGAGTTAATTTAAGTAATGATTTTTTATTGCAAATTTAAACAATATTAGTGTGATATATGGAATACTAGCAGATCCTGTGACTCCGTCACCACAGAACTAAAAAAAAAGTATCCTATGTATGTCTGCTGAACTATGTTATACATGTCAGCCAAATTTAAACAGGATCAGTTCAGTCACTCTGGCGACACCTGGAAACAAACATCCATCCATCCAAACACTTGAATGTTATAATATTAGTAAAATATGATAAATAATATTAGAATATTTATTGAAGTTATCTCACATGATAACCTGACATAAGAACAGTTCAAATGATAAGAATAATAAGATGGACATTATCTTTTGCACTTGCAAATGTCATATATAGGATTACTTGGATTTAAGTAATGATGGAAATACAAATTTTATTCTTGATATTATAAATTAAAAAGTTCTGTTTATAACATCAATAATAAAAAAAAAACATATTACATTTATGTATTATAAAAACATACTATTTCATCAGTGTGTTGCAGTAAATCAAAGTTTAGCACAGCAATCCCTGATAGGATTTTGGTATCAAAATCCACATCCCACACCAAATTTACATGTTTAATAACTGCTATTTCTGTAAAAAAAAAAATAAAAAAATAATTATGATGAAAAAAAGTTTTCAATGGAAATGCAGGTCTGTTCAAATACTAAAAAAATATAAAAAAAAATAAAAAATACCTGGCCTTGAATAAGAAGAAGGATCTAGTGGACTTAAGGCACCCATGGCTTTCACTTGACTATAACAAAAAAAAGTTAAGAAATAAGTCCAATAGTAACTCATTATCACCAAAGTTCATGTGCTTCACCAGTGAAATACAATTCAACAATGAACAATCATGTCAAGATAAAAATCAAAATTGATAGTTTCGTAACAAAAATTCAATAGGCAATTATATGAAAAAAAAGGATAAGCCATGTAAACTATAAGCAGAGGAAGTAACTTACGAACTTTAATATTTTACTGGTTATTCTCGATTAATTTTTAATTTAAGATTTCCTTATGTTAATACGATTAACGTCAGGGCAATGCTAAGCAAAACAGACTAAAACATATATGAGATGGTGTTTTATACTTTATGTTTAAAGAATTAAGGACAAAATATGTGAAAACACTTTTATGTAAACAATGATTCTACCAGGTACAAGTACTTAGATAAGAATATATTTGTACTATAAAAGTTTTGCACAATGATAAGATATTATCATAGATGTCACGGTAATGCACTTACTCGGGTATTGCGAAATGTTTATTTATTGCAGAATTGAAGAAGGTGGTTATATTATGTTTATAGGGATTAGAAAATAATGGTTTCGTCAATATTGTACTGCAGATTCTTTCACGTCGACAAATTACAGAACTTTTTGTACTTTTTTGCAAAGCTAGGCAAAAATGCCGCTTGACAACTTTTGTGCAGATGACAGCCATTTTTAACAGATAAAAAAGTTAGACTCATCAACTCATCAACCAGTCAACCAGTTACTGAAACAAAAATAGTACCTTTAATTTATTAAAATTTAATTAATTAATTATAATAATAAGATATTTAATTTTTTGTGTATTTGTAACATAAATATTTATATACCAAATTGAACGTTATGAACAGAAATTGTTTTACACAAATAATAGGTTTTAGTTGTTGTATTTATGATGTTACATTCTTGATGCTGTAACTTGCCGGCCGGCGTTACGGCGGTATGTTCTTATTACGATGAAAATGAGCATCCTTTTACTTATCAACTAACACTAGCAAGGATAAGATAAACAAAATTGCTTAGTATATTTAATTATCTTAATAACTTTAAATTTTACATATTTTGACAGAACAATTAGTTTATTTTTAAACTTCATATAGAAACGTATCTGTCAAGTTTGACATTAAAAAATAAAAAAAACGTAATGTGCATTTTTTTAATGCAAATATACCATCGGTGTCAATGTTTATAGTTAGTTTCTAAATAATGAAGTGCATGAATATGTTCTAGATGCATTGCTAAAAGCATTAAAGATAAATAATTTATTCTTACTTAAGATATTAATTGAAAAGTTTTGAGGTGATAAATGTTTTTGTACTGACAGAAAACATGCTGTCTAGGTTTCATAATTATCATGGATCAAATATTGTTCTTTTCGAAGACAACACCGTGGCTTATAGGAAGGCAAGTTTTGCACATGGACTAACATTTAGTGAGAAGCCTTTACTACCTGGTGAAATATTTTTGGTGGAAATCGAGAAAACAGAAAGGGGATGGAGTGGCCATATGCGATTAGGACTAACACTGCTTGATCCGCAAACTGCTGCGCTAGGAGATAAAGGACTTCCACAGTACGCTTTACCTGATTTAGCAAATACTGGTATGTCATGGATCTTTCCCATTTCGAAATCTCAGAACAATGTACTGATTGAGCTTGTCAACCAAGGGGCCAGTGGCCGCCGTGAAAGTGAGCCGAGAATTTCAGTCTTAGGTGAGGGGCACAACGTGAGTACGCCTCGAGGTTTAGTATCAAAAATGCTACTCAGACCACAAATTATGTCACAGAATGGTACACCACAAGGTATATTGCCTATGGATGCTGGTAGTAGAATTGGTGTTATGTTTATCCCAACCCCTAAAAATAGTAAGGATGACCCAGATGTGGCTGAAATGCATTTTATAATTAATGGTGAAGACCAAGGGCCCTGTACTAAGGGTATACCATATACAAGTGGACCAATGCATGCTGTGGTAGATGTGTATGGAACAACAAAGCAAGTTAAAATTGTTCAATTATATGGAGGTAAGTTGTTAGTTATATCTAATTACCTCTTTAAACCATTCAACATATAATTCAAGAAGCACAGTAAAAATTACATATATGTATGCATAGATGTATGAATTTAGAAGAAGTAAGAGAGGCATGTGAGGACTGTCAAGTGGATGTCCATGGTCTCTGCCTACCCCTCTAGGTTACAGGTGTGACTTATGTTATTGTTGAACATATCCTTACTAATATTATTAATGAGAAAGTAACTGTCTGTTCTTTTTTCACACTAAAACCATCAAACTGTTTTAAATGAAATTTGGTATGCAGATAGTCTAGAACATAGGATACTTTTTAACTCAAAAAAGGGGCTGTAAGGGGTCGAAAAGGGTGATAGAAATTAGTATGGAAGTATGGTTATGTTTAAAGGTAGCTAGAAACTTTTTATTTGGGCTGTTAATTTGATATAAATAAATATGGGATGAAAGTTTACTTTAGCATTTGTGAGGTTTAGGTGAATGTTTTAAGAGTTTAATATGTTTTTTTGTTATGTATTATAAGTAGCCTAAATAATTAAAATGCTACCCAAAGACCAGGGCACAGCTAGTCATTCAATAAATACCTAATGTAAGAATTTACATTTTATTTCAGTGAAACCTCTCCAAATTGTTTGCCGAGATGCAATACTACAGTATGTGAATAGTGGATCAGTCAAGGCACTCCCATTGCCAAAGTGTTTGAAAGACTTTCTCCTCTCATAGATGTTAAATGTGATAATTATAATTTGTGGTGACAATAAGACTATGTGGGAATTTAATTTTTAAATATTGACAATTATTGTCTGACATTATGAAGTTAGTTTGTATTTGTAATTAACATGCAAACACAATGCTTAAAATGTATATTAAAATAAATACTTTATAATTATTATTTGATAAAATGATAATTTAATATTAAATAAAATGTGTCTTGAGATGTATTTTAAAAGGGCTTAAAAAAGACAATTAGTAAAACATGTTTAATTTTATACTGATATAAGATATTATTATGAGTAGACACTAAAATATTTGAATTAGACAGTTCAAAATTAATTATATATTTTCATTGTTATTATAAAGCACAAAAGTATAATCAGTAGTGCCTACTAAAATGTTTTAAATTATTTTAATTAAATAACATACATATCACATATCCTTAAGATTAACACTGCCTGTTTGACCGCTTTTTATATAAAATCCTCTCAAACATTTATTGATTATTATGTGTATATAATACTAAAGAATTATAGCGAGTTCCTAAATTTCATTTGAAAGTATTCTATCCCATATATTTTGAAATTGTTATGTAATCACACGAATAATGGAATTGTATATATTGAGGTGATGTAATATATATGTAATACTTAGTGAATGTCACAAAAGGTGACATTAAAATTTTATAAAAGAAATAATTTGGATTAAAAAGTAATTTGTATGAGAGTAATAAAATTTGTATGTAGTTTCATATTTCAAATGTATACAAAAACACAAAGACATAGATGTTGAGTTAGATATTATGGATTTTTATTTGGCACTTCTGTACTTTCATTCGTCAACAGCTACTTACATCTTATATAAATATAATAGTATTGAAATAAACATAAATGAACTGTGGCTCACTTACACCCAGTGTATCCTTATAGATAATTAAAATATGTAGCATTACTATGTAAAATAAATGTTAAAAATCACTGCCAAACCCTAATCGGTGGTTAGGAAAATTTACCATTTAAAAAATTACAGATTTTATAAGAAACATAATATGTAACATAACTAATATAATCTATAGATTATTATACAAGGAATTCTTCATTTAATGTCCATACTTCTCTGGTGGATCTTTTTTTTTTTAATTTTTGTAGCATGGGTTGAGAAAATCAGACATAAATAATTACTTTGGCATCACAATGAAATAATAATTTAGGTATATACTTTGAAACTAATAAGGCCAGTGAGATGATATTAAAGGATGCGTATAGGTTTATTGCCATATTTCTTAATTGCCATGGGTTTCACTCTATTGTTTGAACATCCTGTACATAATAAATTGTTATCTCGTATTTTTTCGTAGGAAATGAGATAGACGAACTTGTGTTTTTGTACATGCGTTTTGCAGTAGAATATCGCCGTGGTATTTGAAGTTTCTCTTATGTTTTATTAAACTCGATTACAGGTTTTTGGCTGAATGTACTGTGAACCTTATTGTGCACCTATTATTTAGTTAGGTTATTGTTACGATGTGATGTTTTTAATTTGTTATTATTGATCTAATATGTAAATTGGTGGAGATAAAACCATGCGAAGATTTATTTATATTCAATAAAATATTTTGCTTTAGTTAATGTATTATTTGTTACCTAATAAAGATGAATATTACTAAAGTCGCGACAGTGGAAATACGATAAAAGGCGGTTGCCGCTAAGTGGAAATAAGCATTAAGCTTGTTAAAGTGTTATAGCCTAAATTGAAGAGGTTAGTTCACGAAATGCCAGTAACTACTAGATGACTAATCTGACTTCCTCGTTACTGGGTCAATATGATGATTCAGCTTATTTTAGTAAACAACAAAGTACGCATACCTAGTGAAATAAAAAAAAAACTTAAGGTATTCTTTGTTAGTAAATCTGATTAATTAATACTGTCATAAAGCTTGTGTCAAAGAAAATATATTTGATTAAAATTAGTAATTGAACAATAAGAGAAAAAGCTGAGCACAGAATATTTAGGTTTAATTTGTCTATCACTACCATTTGGAGAAACGAGAAGGTATGATTATTGTGCCACAAAGTTGATCCTTTTACCTTTTTACGTAAGGTAAGGAACTGTTTTTATATATCTAGGTATCTTCTTAAGACGTCTAGTAGGAAGACTAAATGGAGGACAGATATGATGAATATTTAACGGCCATGAAGCGAGTTCAACGCGAATCTATATACAGGAATTCAGCGTCCGTGTACATGTCGCCACGGGAGCGCCGACGTAAGAGCGATGGAAGGAAACAATCAACGTATACTTATATTTTTAATTAATTTGTAGTAGGGATCATGTTGCCATTGATACCACGATCGTTATCTAAATAAACAGTAAGAAGGCACTTGCTGTTTTTTCGTAAGAGAAGGGGGGCAATTTGCAGCGGTTCCCGTAGTGATTCGATGTCCATTGATATGCACAACACTAGAGGACGCCCAGATTTCTCAGTCCATAAGGGAGAAGCACATTGTTCTGCTCTGTGTGTACATAATATGTAATAACGTTATGTTGAAGTATGGAGCAGGAATGTTCATTTTTAAAGTCTTTGGATTCTAACTTATTTTGCAGTCTGTTGAGTAATATTCGCAATTTAATTTGATTTACTCTGCAATTTATTTTTATATAGAAATATAGCTACGGAAAGTTTAAACGGCGTGGAGCAAGCTAAACGCATTAGTACCATGGCGTCTTTCGTGCCCGATGAGATTGTGTACAAGCATTCTGACCTCTCCGTAAGGACGTATGAGACAGCTCTCATGTTTATTGATGTTTCCGGTAATTACATCTATTACTTATTAAACTCTACAACGAAACAAATAAGTTTATAGGTATTCTTAACAAATCTGGTATTGTACGAAAATATGATGAAGGTAATAATGTAATGAGTCTAAAACATTTTCACAGTAAACATTATTTATACGTCGCAAAAAGTCGAATAAAATCTAACGTGGGATTGTTTTAAGGCTTTACAGATTTATGCGAAGCTTACACAAGAACAGGTCGTGGTGGACCGTCGAGATTGACGCAGGTTCTTAATTCCTACATCGGTGCTATGGTGCAAGAGATTCTGACTCACAACGGCGACATATTGAAGTTCTCTGGTGACGCTTTTCTATCGATGTGGAAGAAAACACCCAGTGGAAACATGCAAGATGTTGTTCATAATGCGATTGATTGCGGACTTCTGATACAAAAGAATTACGGCAGATATGTGACTGACGTTGGTGTAGCACTTAAGGGTTAGATTTTAATACTACTTTAGTCTTTATGTATTTAAAAAGAGATGTTCCAAAATGAACATAACTGAGATTAGCTGAAGGCCTATAGAAAGATATAATATCATTCGGATCCCCGTTTATGACACATCTTATATGACCATATTAACATATTTGTAATGCGACTAATTTCCTGCTGATTACGATAATTTTAATATTTCTTTAATTTCAGTGAAAGTTGCAATATCAGCTGGTGTCTCTCATTTCTCCATCATCGGTGGTGGGGAGCTGTCTCTCGCGCATTATGTGATAGTAGGCCAGCCCGTGTGGGACGTGAAGACAGCGGAGTATATGAGCTCAGCAGGTGATGTGCTCACGACTGCTAGTGCCTGGATATATGTCAATGAAGCTGAATACTGCACACAGCCGTGTGGAGACGGCAGACATACGAAAGTACGTAACTTACAAACATCCACTAGAACAAGAATTTAATGACATTTACAGGCTACAATTACTCCATCGTCGGTTGAACAATAAAAACGAAAGAAATCGATTTTGTTCTTTAATGAAAGTGTATGTACATGGAGAAAATAGATTTATCATCACGTCTTCTGACTTCCAGTTACTCAAACTCGCGCGAACTAATAATTACTGAAGTTCTGTGCAAACTGTTTAAGCGTAGTTTGAGTAACAGTATCTATTAGGTACAAAACATTGAATGAAATATTGCAGGTACTTGGTATTGGTGCGACTTGGAAGAGAGTTGAGAAATTACATTCATTAATTGCATTTAGTAATGGTAAGTTGTGGTATATTTCTAAATATGCCTTATTATATTTATATAGTAGTTATTATAATTGAAATATTCATTTTATTGATGTATAATTAAAGAGGAACCTTTCGAATGTACCGAGCAAAAACATCGACCTGACGGTACCGCCGGTGTAAACTTGAGAGAATTTTCACGTAAGTTTAACAATTTCCTTTTATTTAAATATAAATGCCAAATAATAAACAAACTTTATGTAGACGCGAATTCTAAGATATCTTGGTAGCGGGATGCAGGGGAGTGCACTGCGCGACTATGCCAATGACCTTGGGCCGCTAAAATATTTGTAAAGAACTATAAAATCTCAAGTCAGTGAATGTACTAGTACGTCCAGCGGTTGTGGCCGCTATCCGAGGCTCGTGGGGCACGGCGCTGCGTCGCTTTATGTTGCGCCCTATCCTACGCGCTGTCGACAATGACGAGCCCATGAACTTCCTGGCTGAAGTGCGTCACGTGCTTATCGTCTTCATCAATATCATCACTAAAACTGTGACCGCTGATATACTGATTAGTGTTGTGGATGCTGCTTATAGACGTGTTTGCGGGTGAGTAGTGTTATTAGTATTTTCTTGTGTGGAAATGGGTATATTCCAGACTCTTTTGAGCTTGACTTTCTTTCTTGTTTGATAATCATTTTTGAATAATCATTGTAGTGTGACAGCGGAGGCTGGTGGACTAGTCAACAAAGTGTCGATGTTCGACAAGGACATGATGTTTCTCGTTGTCTTTGGTTTGCGTGGGCTCAAGCACGAAGACGAGGCACGCAAGGCGCTCGAATGCGCACTAACTCTGAAAGAAAATCTCAAGAACTCTAACATCATTAGCGTCAGTATTGGTGTTACATCTGGTTAGTTATTTTATTTACTTTAATGCTTTTTTGACTGTAACTCTATGGAGGAAAATACCGAACGGCAGTACACGAGATAAAATTTTGGACTAGGTCATAATGTAACGGATAATCTTATAAAGCGCGAAAAATATTATGTTGTCTTCTGTCAGTTGGGTACAAGAAGATAAAAAACGGTTATTATTTATGTGTAACGATAACAGTGTGCTATTTATCAACAGGTTCCACTTACTGCGGAGTCGTAGGTCACGTTTTACGACGTGAATACACAGTCATTGGGTCAGCTGTTAATAAGGTATACTTTGTCATATTGTTTTTACAATGGTACAGTAACCTGCAATGAATCAAAATTTCCTTCATGCCATAAATAAAACAATTAGGATGGCATCGCCCATGCTTATATCTTACTAGTTGTCGCCCGCGACTCCGTCCGCGCCGGTTTAAGATAAACTTAATTAGTAGCCTATGTGTTCCTCCAGTTTTACATTTATGTCAAACTTTAACGAGATCCATTCGGCTGTTCTGTAGATACTTTCTAACAAATATCCATACATTACCATTTGTAATATTAGTAAGATTGATAATATTCTTCAAATGTTTATTATCAGGCTGCTAGATTAATGACAACTTATTTGGACAAAGTGACATGTGATAAAGAAACGTTCTTGAAGAGCAAACTGGACCATGACCATTTCAAGCTGATGGAAGAGAAACCATTGAAAGGCTTTTCCAAACCAGGACCTATTTACGAATATAATAAACAGCGGTAAGTAACAATAAGTTATTTCATGTTATACAAATTTTAAATTTGAAATGTGGCATATCACACAGAAGACAGGCGTGAAGTGGAAGCAATTCCGCGTTTCGTCTGATGAGTGTGTGTCCCGGAGGCCTAGTTTAGTCCTCTTTCCCTTCCCACTCTTTTTCTTATAAGAAAAGGATGGGAAGTGTAAGTGGACTTTCCGGATGAGAGGATGCATGAGAACGGTAAATATTTTCTTTCTGTGCATCCTCTCCTCCGTCGATTGAAGGTAGGCAACGCATATGCAATTGCGTATGTCTATGGGCAACGGTCACTTCGCTGTTTCGGCGATTTCAGGTGGCCGCTCGCTCGTTTGCCACCTTATGTTATAAAAAAATAATATCATATACAAAATATGAATAGATATTTCTCAAGTATAGCTGTGATACTTTATTAATTCAGTGGCCACTTCCTTTGATTGTCTAACGAACATTGATTAATATGCATGTATGCGTTTATCAATTTTATAATTTTCGATTAAAAAAAAAAAACATAAAATGAAACCGTTTTACAATGTGTTATGCGTGTTAAGAGTTATGATTTATCTTTGTCACATTATTCGACTAGAATTAGTGAAATGAGAAAAAAATATGTCAAAAACACCTAAAGTAAAATATCTATTACTCTGGAATACAGATTATGTATTTAATCAATGTTATCATCAGCCAGTGTCTTTATTTTTTTAATTATAATGTCTTTTGCTTCTTGCGCAGTCGATCGGACCATCTGGGCTGCTGGAGGCACCCACTGCTAGGCCGTAACGAAGAACTTCGTATATACAAAATGACTCTACATAACGCTTTGGAACAGCAAAATTACAAGTTCACAAGATTTCGGGACCATAAATTTGGAATAGCATTTATAGTAAGAGTTATTTTAGACTAGCAATCGCCCGCGACTCCGTCAACGCAGAAATAAAAAAAATATAAGAAGCCTATGTGTTCTTCCAGACTGTGTTCCATATGTATGCCAAATTTCATCAAGATCCATTCAAGCCATACCTCCCTCCATCCATTTAAACATTCGCATTTATAGTATTAATAATATGTCCAAAAAGAAGAAGAGACTAGGGGTAGCACTTATAATTTTCTAAACAATTGTTGGTTGGCAATTGTTAGTTATTTCTGAGTTAGACACTGGAAGATAATAAAATTTGAATTACCAGTTTAATTCGCAGGGCCCACAACAAGTGGGAAAAACAAGGCTTCTAGATGAATGCCTCTACATAACTCCTAAGTTCGTACTTGTTAATAGAATTTATTTAAAGGACTATGAGAAGGTACTCAAGCATAATTCTTTTATTTTTAGCACAAACTGTATTAAATTTATTCTTGTGTATTACGTTGCCCTTTACTAGACGAAATTTTTAAAAGTTAAATATGTTATTTCTAGACGCCATTTGGTTTAATGCGTAAAATTGTTGCCACGATTTTTTCAAGCCATATGCGACCCGCAAGAGAAAGCCGAGAGAATAGGATAAGACTAAGGTAAGTATTTTTTTTTATATAATTAGGTGATAAACGAGCAGGCGGCCTCCTGAAATCGCTAAAATAGCGAAGTGACCGTTGCCCATAGACATACGCAATTGCATATGCGTTGCCTACCTTTAAACGACGCAGGAGGGGTTGCAGAGAAAGAAAATATTTTCTCTTTCCATGCATCCTCTCATCCGGAAAGTCCACTTCCACTTCCTATCCTTTCCTTATAAGAAAAAGGGTAGGAAGGGAAAGAGAACAAAATTAGGCCTCCGGGACGCACACTCATCAGACTGCACGCGGAATAGCTTCCACTTGACGCCTATCTTCTGTGTGGTCGTAGTATTTTACCGGTGAGCCGGGCTCTACCACTGTCAAAATTATCGTCAAGAACTAAACTTCTTTCAGAGTTCAATTATTTCGCCTTAAATAATGCTTGTTTTATAATGTAGAGATGAAATATATCCCAATTTTTATGTTTTATTTACAATTTATTAGTGTTGATGTAACTTCGTTACGTGCAGTGGAGATTTTAGCTGTGAACACAATATTCGATTGCCGTTTCCCCTTGCCTGAGAAGTTTTCTTATGCCGGAGACTTTCTCGGTGTATATGATATAAAGAAGATTATCAAAGAAATTTTCATAAAGGTGAGATTATAAAAGATTGCAAAAAACATACGCTACTAAGATGGAATCGTTTGAGTATTTGAGCAGTACTTTTACAAGCAATAGAAAGTAGTAAGTTATAGTGCGAGATGGTCTAAAACATAAACATTTTAATAATACATAGTCTTAATTTTTTCACATTCGTTACTATTCCAGAACATTCCAAGCCTTCGTTTAGTTGCCGTGACAGACGCGCAATACGCTGACGACGAGTCTTGGCGCGTCATACTCCTACTTCTAGATATTAAGAAAATCTTTTTTCTTTTCACTATAAGAAATACAGCTTTGACATCAGGTATGAACTATTAATCAAATCATAAATGTTAATTTGTATTCTAAAGAATCAAGCGTTGTTCAATTTTTATAAAAATATACGCCAACTAAATAGAAATAAATATAATATTTAGCATGGTTTTGGTATACCTTATGGCTATATATTTTTCTTGTTTTCAGCTGTGGCAAACACATGTTTGGAAAATGATATGATAGTCAAGTTGGAGGTGTCCGGCATCGACCGCTGGTACCACGCGGCGTTGGTCTGCCAAATGTTAGATGTTCAAGCCATACCCGCGGACTTAGAAAAGTAAATATATTAAAATGTATACAATTATTATATAAATATAAGACAAATAGATGACATAATGTAAATATTTAAATTCTCTTTTAACCTCGCTGTTTTTGGGTAGACAAAGTGGAAACAACTGCTAATATGACGTTTTGGTTCTCCGGTTATTTTTAAATTGTAAGTAATTGGTGTAAAGATGCGATAGCTGAATAATTGAAAAATTATCTTTTAAATAGAGGGCAATGATAGTTTGATAGTTATAAATGAGTGGTTTAAAAACAGGATGATAGAAAGTGCCAGCAATGGTATGCCGGGATGGATCCAGAATTTTGTCATATCGCTGGTACAAAGTGGAGACCTTACGATAGCCACGGTGACTCGGAGCGAGGCGCGCGAAACCGGGGCGGTCATGCCTTCGATATCCCTATTACAGCGACCAGATCATGACCTCTCACTTTATGATGAATCACTTGGAGCGCAGGTCTGTGTATATTGGTTATTGTATTTGAATTTGGAACGGAAACTTTTAAATTTAAATTTTCGATCAGGCCAGTATTTACAGTTTGAATATAAGTTTCGGGACTAAACAAGAGGCGATGCAGGAGACTGATGTAATACAAATGGCGGTTCTCGCTGATTCTTATACCTTTGAGGATATAAAAGGCGATGTTAAAATGGACGGTAATTACTCAATGAATTTCTATGAATAATTGATCTGGTATACTAGAGAAACACGTTGACCTGTCCGGATTAAAGTTGCAAAAGTCCACTGGATAAGTTTAGCAGGTGATCAAGATTTGTGACGTTTAAATTTAGAAAGTCTTCATCCACCATTGAACCGCTGAAAAGGGAGATATTATGAAAGAGTGGGACAAAATACGTAAGGAAATAGATTCAATGTTTATAAGTTCAGTGGTTATAAGCTGTTTTTTTTCTGCAAGTTCTAATTCTGAAGACGTACGACTCGCTAAGTCCTTTCGAGAAGATGGTATTG
Organism: Papilio xuthus; assembly: GCF_000836235.2. Classification (NCBI taxonomy): domain Eukaryota; kingdom Metazoa; phylum Arthropoda; class Insecta; order Lepidoptera; family Papilionidae; genus Papilio; species Papilio xuthus. The sequence goes on along the minus strand of NW_013530507.1, from coordinate 2,174,866 downwards.
AAATGCAGTTCAGTGCTGGGCGAGGTGTTCTCCCGGCGCGTGCTGCAACATTTGCTACAGACGGACGAGCAGAGGAAGGTCGCACAGGGTAGGTAGACATGAAAAATAGCCTAGTGATAAAGATGATATATACATCCAAGCTGCAATGCATAACAGATGCAATGTATTTGTTTTATAAAAGCTGTAGCCAAGCTGTTCTCCATCCGTGTACTGGAGTGCGAAGGTGGTGACTTTACGCGAGACAGTTCTCTCGTGTTAGTACATCCAGCGCCGGTGCCTAACGACTGCAAGGCGCCGTACTGCCGTTGTTTGGGCATTAGACCTCCACGTAAGTTACTACTAGTAAGGGGCTGTTGAAGTTTAAAAGACTGTTAAAAAAGAAAGATGAACTTATATCGTAATGATTGCATTTATGGGATTTCCATTGTTTATAACCATTTTTACTTTAAATTTACATAAATTTCAGTTAGTAAGTGTGAGTAGTGATTTTTAATGTAATAAAAATGCATAGATTTTTATTAATATATTTTTTTCTCTAGTCAATTGTAAAGATCTGCCAATGTATGCTTTCTGTGGGTACATGAAATTTAAGCATATAATGTTTCGAACAACGACCTATGAGTTGCTTACTGAAAATCAAAAGGCAAGTTAATTTACTAGTTATACAGATTCCTTTCTTAATACTGTTTTAATACTAGTTTTACAATGTTCGATATTCTTTCTAATTTATCTTTCTTGTTAATAAAGTTTTAAATATAATTTTATTTACAGCGTAATATGCATACGAGGGCGTTACTGTACCTAGAACGATACACGAGGCGTTGTGTCTCCTGCGGTGGCGGATGCTTTGTCAAATTTTTAGGACTTAGATGTAACGACGTAAGCTACTTATCATCATCATCACCATGATTCGAAGACGGTGATCCGTTATCATCACGAATTGATTATAGTACAGTTATGTGTGAATTTAGATGTTGGAAGTTGATATTGGGTTACGTTCTGAAGTCTTTTACTTACTGAATAAGGTTATTAACCTAGCCGTATAAATGGCTATATAATAAGCTAGCTAAAAGTATAGACAAAAAAATAACATCAGACCAACAACATAGTACAGAGATTGAGACAAAATTTACTTTTAAATTATAAGCATAGTATATTTTGAAGTATCAGGAATAATCAACATTTAATTTTAATGTCTTCAGGGATTAATACGCGAAAGTGACGAACTGAAGCGTGTCCGTGAACAGATATCTGGTTTCAGCGCGGAGACTAAAACAGCAGACGAGCAGTATACACACCGGTCTTTTGCGATGCAGCCATCTATGGAGCTAACGGTTTTAAATTATACACCTTTTTATTTATTTTACAATATTGCCTTACTGAGTCTTTGGAATTATACCAAGGTACTTACTAAGTGTGATACTAAAGTTGATCTTTTGACTTTGATGCTGGTAATAAGTTTAATTGTTTTTTCTTCCTCTTAGATGAACGTCCGAAGAAATACGAATACAACCATATTGACGGAATCTGAAGGTATTTTAATTTTATTTTAAAAAAGACTATCAGCATAGTAAAAATCTAAAAACCATGATACATTTTAAGGTTTGGCGGAAAATGAGAGAAGAATCCGTCGCTTGACAGGAGAGTATGGCGGGAGTAGAGACGGTCGTCCATTTTTTTCTTATGACTTTAGCACTTGCGAGTGTTTGCCTATTCTTCTATCCGCATACTGTCAGGCTGTTGACCACTGCTTTGGTGCTGGTAATTATCCTTTATCAGCTACAGATTGTCCTATGGCTTAAAGTAGCTATACAAACAACTTTTATACACTTTACTTCTAAGCACATATTTTATGAACTGAATAAATTTAGTATTCAATAATCCAGTTGCTCAATGATAACAGTTTTTTTATTAGATCTTATTATAAACTTTCAGAGGAATTTGAGAAATTGTTTGAAGCTTACCTGGAATATACGGATTTAAGTGCTATTAATTTAAATATGCCGCAAGCGATTCGTCTGCTCTTTGAAGTGGAGACCTTGATTAATGTAAGATTAGCAGTTCCTTTCTAACTCATTGGCTCTGACAGATTAATACGTATTGAACATTGCGATTGTGATGAGATGAGAATACTGGCATTCTAGACGTTCAAAATCAAACAGCGGGTACTGTGTAATATTTTAAAGGGTGTATATTTTTTGCCATGAAAGTATATGAAAGTTTTCGATCATTTTACAGTCTGAAAAGTTTCGTACAAAAAACAAATGTGATCTTGAATGGATAAATGACTTCCGACTGGGGCGTATCCTGTCGCACCGCGGTGCTTGCCTCTTGGAGTCAGGCGACCTGGATGAAGCAAAGAAGCTGCTCCTGGAAGCATTGAAGCTCTTCTCTGACCCTTTTCCTAGCTCCAAGTAAGATGTTTGTTTTGATATTATAAATTTTCTTTGTGCCTTTGTCCCATACAACCCTTAATGTAACGTTTTGGTAGTTTAGCAAAACATGCTTTTTTACACTTTTTTATCCGAGTGACATTTTGCCATTTTTGTAGTGTTGTTTGCTTGATGGAATTCCCTGTAAATTACAGGCATGCCACACGTCTGCGACATATGTGCGTTTCCTTTAGCCAATTGATGGCATTTTACATCGCACCTCAATGCTACGTGGCCAGGGACCGCGGAGTGTCGGGCCAGTTCTACGAGTGTATAGCATGGACGCTTATCAGTTTGAATAAAGTATTTATTGTTAGTATAGTATAAAATATATTTATGATAAAAAAACGCATCAGATTTTCATATAGTTCCAAAAGTAAGTCATTCTATTTTTAAGCTCAGTGAATAGTGAAAAAGATGGAGTATGCTTCTCCTTAGTTGTATTGATATTATGTGTCTTTATATTCCAGGAATGTAGGGAGAAATCCAATGCAGTTTTAGCTGCAAAGTGGGCCATGAATTATGCTCTACGCACTGACTCTAATTTTCGACTGTTATGTATGTGCTATGGGAATATGATAACTTTATGTGCTCAGGAACGAGATGTACGTAAAAGTCTTTTTATTGCTCATTATTATTGATCTGAAGGCGACTAACCGATTTTACAGAATATTTAGGCTTCCAAAACATTTGATGTATGATAAATTGGCTTTGGCTTACCTCGCTTTTTAATTTATTTGTTCTTTTTCTATGGCTGTTATTTCAGTTTTCAAAGTGCGAAATGCTGGAGCAGCGATCAATGGATATATGTAATCGGAAGATTGGAAAAATCGACGTGACAGAAGTTCAGGCCGCGGGATATCTTTATACTAATATATTTCTTTTTCAGTTTGTATTTACTTTGAGTTTCTTTAATTATTAGTAAATCTTTGTATTTATAATTCTTCTGTGCGTGTGTATGTCACTGAACTTCTCTCAAACGACTGGACCGATTTTGATGAAATTTTTTGTGTGTGTTCAAGGGGATCTGGGAATGGTTTAGATTCACAATTTTGTCCGCTGGACAATGTTTTTAAATTAATTTTTAATTTATTAGTAGTTGTTGATTTTGGAATGTTTTACATTGGATCCGACAGACGGCGCTACCATCGCAGTGTCAAATTTTAAATAATATTCGAATTTTCAAATTAATGACGTGTAGACAGGACAACGTCTGTCGAGTCCGCTAGTGTACTTATAAACATTAACCTCATCAATCTTCGAAATCCAAGTGACACTTCAAGGTAGAATACGAATTCATTTATTTATTTCATTGCGGAATATTTTGTAGTGTGGAAAGTGGCAAGAGAGCGGAGAGTATAGAACTGGGTTTGGAGGTGATGCGTATGATGAGTAGCATCACGGAGCTGAGGACGCGCCAGGTGCTCGTTCTCTGGATCCTGAAGCTGCTGCTCGCAGAGACCAGAGTCCACGATATGATCGCAATTATGCGAGAGTTCTTTTATATGACTGACCATTACGATTTAAGTTGTGAGTCTGATAAATATCGTTGTAGAATTAATTGTTTAGTTGAATAAATCAATAATTTTACGTAATTTTTGTTACTTATTTACGATACGATTTATTTCAGCCGAAACCTGGTACTATTACTATGCGATGGTGATTTTATTGGACACGGGACATACCGTGGAGTCGTATAAAAGTTGCGAAAGATTCTATTTAAAAAAAGGCGACGCCATACTTCGTTCCAAAACTTCTGAAGCAGCATGGAATTTCTTCGTTTGCATGTGGCTTGTGTTAGTTTATCTGATTTTGGACAGATTGATTTTTGAAATTTATCGAGGTTTTTCATTGCTGAAACTCCTGCACAAAGTAATGTTTTCTCTGTTTTGTTAAAGAAATAGAGAGGGATGACAAATATTGTTTTTGTACCAGGAGTTACGGTAAAAAAAAACTAACGACAGAAATCCGAAACCCTATCTATTTCGTGTCTTTATATTTTTGTTATAATTATTTAAAGTACTATACGTGTGGGCATTTGGGAAAAGTCAATAATGTGGGAAGATAAGATAAAGCAACTTGTTTCAATGAAGTATGAAAGTCATGAATTCTGCGCTATGATATTAGTAAGACTGATCGAAGGACTGCTTATAAGTATGGTGCAAGAGGTATTTATCATATGTACTTTTTTCTATGATATTCATAATGTCCCTAGAAGGTAAAAGAGTGCATAGTATGTTTAATATTTCAGATAGATAATAGAAATGTAAGAAAAATTCAAATGTATGCGAAACTTGTAAAGTCTCTTTTTGGAGATTTAAACAGCGCTTGCAAACAAGCTCGCATGTATCAACCGAGGTGGGGAATTTTGAATGGTAATCTGTCGGAGAAATAAATAAGAACTATTTATTCTTAATGTGCTAATACTATCAAAATATTTTCTTTCAGATATTTCTTGTTATTAGCGTACTATAATTGTATAAGTGATAAAAAGTCGCGAGCTTTTAGAAAGCTCAGCAAGGCAACACAACTCTGTAGGCAACATCAGAATACTACTTTACTCATTTGGATTGATCATACAAGGAACGTTAGTATACAAATACTGAAAAAAATCAACAGCTGCGTATATTAGGTATCCCATGTCAGTTTTTATAGCTAGCTTTTTGATTTCAGCATTGGAATGGAACTTTAAAACCGATATTAGTGAATTATTGGACGGAACATATTAATGTTGACCATCAAATGGGCTATCGTGAATTAGATACTACTAAAGGCGAACAAATAATACCATACACTTTGCCGTTACCGAAAGACATGCCTAATTATAATAACATCTAATATTATAGTAAAATAAACTCATCATAATATTACATGAATTTATTTTCTATATATAGCAATGTTTAATTTATACGCAACTGCTATTTAGATAAATGTGTAGAAAAAATAGTAGTATAAAGTAGAGATATTACATTTACCGCTACAGTATGACATAAAGACTAATGTGTAGTCTTCGAAAATATTTATTTGGGAAGCTTTGAGAAAAGTTTTCAAAAAGTTTTGTTCATAATTTGATTAACTCAATTTTATGAAAAATCTAGCAACACGTCGATAACACTGACAACATTGAGTGTTAATGTTGGTTAATGTCAGTAAATGTCATAATAGACATAACCTATAACTCTACTACTATCTTTTAATTTCGTTTACTTTGTTTATAAATTAAAAGAAACTAATAAAGGAAAAAATAACACCGAAGTGACTAAAATTCTTATTTTAAAATGTCAGCTGTAAAAAGGGTCCAGGTAACACACAATCGATACTTGGTTTTTTGGTTAGTTTTTTCTTCTGTATTATTAAGAAAATACGTATTCTGGTTACAGCAATGGGCTACATTTGCTCGTACATGGCATGTTTTTGATTGCAAATGGCAAGATCCGTATGAGTCGGCCGGCGTAATTAAAAAATATTTGATGGGTTTACACAAACCGATATATCATCCGATGAACGACTGTGGCGATGTTGTTGTGTGCATAAACAGTCGAGATATAGCATTAAGAGGCAATGATTGGAGACAACGAGCTTACTTCCACCACACCGGATACCCTGGCGGGGCTACTTGGACATTAGCATGGGAGCTGCATAGTAAAGATCCTACTATGGTAAGGTTTTATGAGTATTATAAGTGTAACATACTGATAAGAAGGAAGGGAAGGGTCTATAACAAATTAATTGTATTTCCTCTCGTAAGTGTGCATATCAGAGGTCTAATTTTAGTCTACTGTCCTTTTCCCCTCTTTTCTTATAAGGAAAGGATGGGATGGAGAAGTTGGCATGATGAAGGAGGAGATGCATAAGTAGGAGAAATATTCTCTTTATTTGCGTCGCCCCTTTCTATGATTAAAGGCAAGCAAAACATCTGCAATTGTGGATGTCTATTGCCAGTTTTGTTTTTCCACTATTGGTTTTTCGCAGGTGGCAACTTGCTTGTTTTTTTTCCTTATAATATAAAAAAATATATTTTTTACCTATTACTTTGTGCCTTAAAATTTAAATAAAGAAATCTTTTGAAGATTTTGATACCAGGCAGACTAGTTATGATATATTATACATTTTATTGCAGATTATCAAAAAGGCAGTATATAGAGCTCTTAAAGGAAATCTACAAAGGCGACACACTATGGAAAGGTTACTTATTTACCCTGGGGAAACTATACCAGATGACATAAAGCAGAATATTACAAACCAAATTCGTCAAATACGTCTTGTACCAACCAGGCTTGATCACATACCTGAAGAAGAAGTCCAGAAATATCCAAAAGTAATGGAATATCCGGAGGATTATGTGCTTAAATAAGTACAAGATAAGCTAAGTTACTTGTGCAGATTTTTATGTAGATTAAAACAGTGCAAATGTAGATAGTTGTCATATTAAATTGTCAAACATGTACTTGTTTATCATTATTATACATCAATTAACATAATTATTATAATGATGATTTTTTTGCTACGTAACAAAACACTGGCTCTTTACTTAATTGAATTTCTTTTTGCTGGGTGCCAGTATCTTTATATGATTTTGGGTGATCATTAAAGGTCAGAGTGAGTACAAATTTATATGGTGTGTGATTGCTTGTTTTTTTAATGCTACAAGACAAGAAAAACATTGACACTATGATATCATCTAAGTCCAAAACATGTCTAGCACAAGAAATATGGGAAAATATATAATATCACGATATATAGATCATAAATACGATATTTGGTAGATGTACATGATCCTCAGATCTTTTATTTTGGTTAAAATTAAATTAAAAACAATAAAAAAAAATTACAAAATATAATTTAATTTCATAGTTATCATTGTATGATAGTGCTCAAGGATGTTATGTTCCTTTATTTTTATTAACGAAGCATCGGGTTGTCGTAAATCTTGCCGGGGTAGTGTACATCGTAAAAGTCTTCGGGAAGTTCGACATTGATGGTCTCCAGCTCTGAAGCACTGATGGGTTCAAACACGTGTCCGATAAGAATAATATCAGCTGCACCAGCTTCTAAAATTTCATTCATTGGTGAATTTACGAAATTAATCGATGTACCATCATCATGAACTTCCTCGTTAAGTGGCATACCCGCAAAGGCGGATATCGCACTGTCTTCAGCAGCCGATTCTACGTTGTCAACGAAATGAACTGCAGCACCATCATCAGCCTGTTCAATAGGGGTGTCAACGAAGTTAACGGCCATTCCGTTATCGGAGAAGCGAGCGACATTTGAATCATCAGAGATTGGTTCCACAGGCGAGTCGACGAAGTCAATAGCTACTCCATCGTTAGCTTCCTCATTGGTCGGTATGTCAACGAATCTAACAATGTTGTCATCTTCACTGATCTCTTCGAAGTTGCTAGCTGAGCGAATGACATGCCCATTTGTCATATCCTCTTGTGGTGAATCTACAAAGTGTACAGCCCTGCCCTCATCCTCGTTCAATGGGGAGTTGACAAAGTTTACTGCGGTGCCGGAGTCCTGGCTTAGGTCGGCGTCTTGTGGCGCGAATAGACTCCTAAAGTCGAAGACGGCAGGCGCGTTTGGGGCCGGCAGAGCCCATGCTACTGATAATAGCGTGATCGCAACGAGCACTCGCATTTTAACTGCAACCAAAAATAAATGTTCTATAGAATATTTTCCTTACACAAGATTGAGCAAATCAAGCACTTTAAAACACTTGCACCAATTAAAACTTATTTTAAATAAAAAAAAATGCGTTAAATTTAACACTTTTAGTAAAATCTTACGAAGTTTGTATCGTACTGTTTGATACCTTTATTGAAATGTAAATAAATTAGAGTGCTGTTGGATGAAATAATATTTCAGTACTTACCTGACAGTTTTATTGTAAAACAAATCACAAATGATAACTTTTCCTCTTATATAGGTAATCAATATATAATTATCGTCTGCAAGATATTGATAGTAGCTACTTATCACAGAAACTTGATTTGTCCACGTACGTTTTGATTTGATATTTAATCCTAACACTTTTATACACTATTATTGTGTAATTACAAATTGTAGTTTTTGTCGTCTTGTTTTGCGTTCTTATTTTTGTAATAACAATATAATTCCATGTCGTGTTTCAGTGAAATCGCATTAAATGCATATTTCATTTCTTTTAACAAATGTAACTACCGTTGACTATAAAAAAATCTATATCAAGTAACTGTTAAAGGCGCTTTGGTGGTTACAAAGGGTTGTTTTCATAACGTCGGCATTGTATGTTTTTAAAGAGAAATAATGCATCAATAACAGCTTTGGTTTGTTTTTAAAATTCAATGATTCATTATGCTTAAATAAAATAATACCTAATACGCATTCACTCTTTCAAACTCTTATATTGTTATGGCTGAATGAACAGCGAGACGCCTAATATTAACAACTGTTTTATTCAGTGATCAACTCTCATAAACTTGTACAACACCGATGGAAATGCAGTGTTGCTTATGAGAAAGAGTACGCTATTAGAGGCCCCTCACATTACGATGCGACGTCGCACCTGATCCACATTATATGCCACACGTGCGTTGCTACGATACACGATATTTCAACGCAAAATGGCGTCATACACCGTGGCAAGCATTTATAAAGACTGTCCGCTTTTTTCCATAAGATAACGGGCAAATCAGCAGGAACAACGTGGTGACATCGACGTCCTTGGACGTCATTAACACCGGAAGAACTGCAGATGTGTGATGATTTACGCTGGATTCTTGAAGGAAACTAAATCGTACCGATTTGAAATGAACACTTCGTCTTCTATCTGTCTATTCGTTGGTACATGGCATATTGAGCAAGCACAGTAAAACGCATGGAAAACGCAACGTTAACGCATAAACAATATAACGCACTAATGTGGCATATCTCTTAAAGGATTCTATGTCGTATTGCTTTAAAAACAATTCCGCTACGCAGTAAAATCGCTCGGTAATAGTGGTGCTAACCAATGAACATAAACAAATAACAATAAATACTTTATTACTTGAAATATATTGAAAAACAATGAAAAACTTAGAAAAAACTAAGATTAGTTTATTATTATGTTCTTAGCGACCTATGACTTATATTTATTATGACTAATAGTTATGATTAATACGGTTTAAATGATGCATATTCGGTTCATAATGTCTATGGGCAATAAATTTCCGGCTTACATTTTTATAGTATTTGGGAAAACCATATCCTGTTTCTTTTGATAACATTGATGTCACTTATAGATTGTTAATGTTAACAAAGTTCGGTGAACGCAAAAAACCAGTACACATTATGTGCTGATAGTGCCTTGACATGAGTAGACGAATGATTGTTATCGAAGAGTTTAACTCTTGTACAGGAACTGGGACAAAAATATGAATGAAAGTACAAGAAAGAGTTTGGATTTATTGGAATCCAATAATTTTCGGTGTACAGTCAGTTCCATCACTTTCTTTATATATTCTTATCTATATATATAAAAATCAAGTGATGTTCGTTAGTCTCGCTAAAACTCGAAAACGGCTGAACGGATTTATCTTTTTTTTGTTTTGAAATGTTCTTGGAGGTCTAGGGAAGGTTTAAAAGTTGAGAAAAATTCGAATAACTGCCGGGAAACCCCTTTAGGAACCTTTTTTTTAATCCCGCGCGGACGGAGCCGCAGGCGACAGCTAATATTCTTATAAATTAGTATTTTGTGGACTTTGGAAGCGATTCTACGATATCCCACGTGATCAAGCATTTAATTTCCTCATTTATTTCACCATCAAAACTAAAAAAATCTTTATGACTAGTCTCTTTACCCATATTTTAATACCATATACATCGAAGCTTTATTACCGAGAGACCTCTAAGCGAGAGGCCTTATCCGGTCCCGATGGTCCTACCTAAATGAGTAACTCGGGATAGAAAGGAGCCTCTATAAACGAGAAATATATTGCGGTCTCTCTTACTCATGCTTATTCAGTTTCGACTTTGTTTATAGTTTGCAAAAACTAATCTTAATATATTGAATTTTTTTTTAAACTATGACAGTGACTCACGTGACGAAATCAGAGGTTATTAAGTCCGGCCCGCTAGAGAACTAGTTGTTTCGTATGTATAGGGGTAATTAATAAAACACAGAATATTCAATTAATAATTATAATAGGAATAAAGTATACATTCTAGAATAAACCAACGTTATTTATATTTCACTTATATAAACATCTCTTTACACCGAATTACCACTAAATATATTTGGCAATATAAAAAATAATGAATACATTAGACTCGAGATTTTTTAAATCGTATATAATATACAATTATTTAAAGTTGTTACAGCCAGAGTTATAAAGTAATTTTTTATTTACTTTCAACATTTTTATATAAACAAGTTTACTTTGCAATCCACTTGCCCCCTTTGTTGTAATCATTTAATAATGCGTACAATAAAAAATAAACAGACAGATAATAACAAAGTTATCCATAAGTTGTTGCTATCTTATCAATGTATGATGATTTGTTTTGAAATTTTTATATTTCTAAATACATTTCTTACATAAAAATAATTTCACTTACATAAAAACAAACAAATAAAAACATGTGTATGTATTAAATTATTTATTTTGTCTTATTTTTTCCAATTTTTTTTTATTTTCAACTTTTTTTTTTAAATCATCTTCGGGAAATTTGATAAAACGTTTGAATTGATAAAGTTCTAATAATTATATTATCATTGTTTAATATAAGTTGATTAATTTAATCTCAATAATTTATAATTTATGGACATAATACCTTTAATGCCAAATTGTTTAATCACTTTCAATAAAAATACGGATTGCGCAAAAAAAATCCTAATACGTCACAGGGGCATAGACAATTACTTTCAGCCGACTTCAAAAAGAAGGTTATCAATTCGCCTGTATGTTTTTTTTTATTAATTTAATAAATGGACACAAAAAAGTAATCTCTTTTTAAAATAATCCATAAAAGCCTCAAAAATAATGAGATCCTAATTCAGTTCTTTTGCCAATTTATACGATAATTTTATAAAAAAAATATATATTATTTTAAGCAATTAAATCGACAGAATATATGAAAAGTATAAATTAATCACTTAGAATAATGTTAGGTAATTTTTTTATATTCATTAAGCTAGTACTTGACCAAGATCCCACCTGACGTTAAGTGATGATGTGGTCATCATCACATGGTAGAAAAATAGTAAAGTGCAAATTCTCTGACTGTAACAATATTTGAAACATTACATGAAATATATTTTATTAAATAAGAATAAGATTATTATATTATAAAACAATTAGCTTAAAATATATAAACGAATGGAACAAAATCACATCCTAATCTTATACATAATAAGCAATCAAATAGTAAATAATTTTTCAAACACAATAAGTTTTTGCTACCTTATATTATGTAACTGTGTAGAAAACCAAATATACAAAACAGTATTATGTTTTTAAATCACATGAAAAATACATTTTTTTTTGTTTTATTACTTGATGAAATTGAATTTTTACAAAGGTTAATAAAAAATTCCTTTAAAAATTAACTTTGCCCTCATTCTGTCTTGTAATTTAAAAAAAAATGATTTAATGTATATGAAATTAATAGCATATAAGGAATGTGTACAGAATAAAACATTATATTTAGTTGTAAATCTACATATCATTTTCACCGTAAAAGTTATAAATTATTATATAATATGCGTGCAAATAAAATGATTGTAGACTTTGATGACGTCACCGTTGATCGCTAAGATCCGGGAAAGTGTGTCATTTGAGTCTCATATTTCTATTGTATTTTAAAACATATTACTGAAAAAATAAACATTAAAATTGGTACTTAATGGACGATTGTAAATGATACAATTACCTAACTTTTAAACATGAAAAACTCTTTATATACATTTATTATATACCACATAGATTATCTAAAGTTAGAAACGCAGAATTATATATTTTTAAACATCATGACTATTTCAATATTTCTAAAATTATATCCATACAAAATATTTAAAAAAAAATGTCGACTGACAACTATCTACAAAAAACCTGTTATGCATATACATGCATTTTATATTAATTTGGGACTACATTTAAAAATTTTTTTTTTATTAATTAGTAAAAAACACTTTTATGACCTATCTACGTAAATACAAATATTTAATATGAGAATTAACGATGTATGGACTATCTAAAGTGTACCATTTACAATGGGCCATGTGATGCAGATTAGTATTAATGGTGTAGATGTTAAGGTCGGATTTGGCGCATCAATGTCGATCAATCCCCCACTCATTTGATAGCGCGAGCCTCCGGAAGGAACGCGTCCCAGTAACGGATCGACTGAAAAACGTAAACAGCGTCAAGAAATTGACAGTTAACATGACATTTAAAGTTTCGTAAGACATTATTATAAAATAAATATGTAAACGGCAGATGTATTTGTCCGTTGTCGGTACCGACTAGAGTGAGCAACGGGCCGCGTCCGGCACCAGTCTCACTTACCCTGGTGGGCTCGGAACTCGGTGCCGACACCGGACAACTATGCGTGAGTGTTTTACCGACGGTTTCTGAGGCCTAGATCTCCGTTTAAAACATTGTTATCTCTGTGTTGTCAAAGAAAATGACAGGGATGACGATATATTTTATATAGAGATTTTGATGTCAGAAACCCACGGTTAGCCCTTTATATATTTTAAAAATATGTCGTTAGTTATGTAAACATGCACTGACCTGAGCTTGATGCTTCATATGTTCCTCAAGATACCGCAGTATGGTAGCGCGCAACTCCGCGACGCGCGTCTCCTCCCACCGCTCCAGTTCTTTCTTGATGACGCGAGAGATCGTGTCGAACTCTTGCTGACCTCTTTCCACTTTAGATTCCCACTAAATTGATATAAAAAATGATATGTAATCTCATTGTCTTCCATAAAAACAGTTCTTAATGATATTTACAAAAAAAAAACGCTTGAAGATATCAAATAAAATTGTATCGCTATAATGCTTTTTTTTAATTTTAGAAAAATATAAGTGCTATCCCTGCGTTTCTGAGACTAAAAACCCATTATCTCTGTTTTGTCTAAGATAACGATAGGTATGACGATACCTTTTATATAGAGTTTTTAGTCTCAGAAACCCACGGTAAATTACCTACATTCAAACTAACTGATGTTTGTTAACCTGATATCTTAATTAAATTCAAATAACTAGCTTACTGAACTTTGATTAACAATTTTCCTTACCTCAATAATCTCATTGGAGGCTTGTTCGATCTTCTCAGGTCTGTTAGCGAGCTCAGCCTTGGCCTTGTTCTCGCGCCGCTTCGTCAGCTGCATCTGTGCGTGCTGCCAGTTCTGGAACACCTGCAATTACATATATACATTAAATTATATACAAAATGCTTATATGTAGTTTACCCCGCACAATAATAATATATTAAGTGCCTTTACATATAAAAATCGAGTCGATAGCGCTGAAAGTGTTAACAAATCTGAGCTTGTTGGCTATTAATTGCTGAAATAATTACAATCAAACCAAGATAAGTGAGAATAAAAGGTTTCATAGGTTTCTCTTCCTTTTTATGGAGTTCGTCCGTTGGTCCCCGTTGATAACTCAAGCTTACCCAAGTTTGACTGTATTCATATCCAATTTAACTACATACCTTAACTCTTTCATGGAAAACATCCTTAATAGCACCGATCAGACCGAGATAATCTTTTATATGTTCAGTTAATACATAAAAGTCTGTATTCGACTGCTCCATTCTTAGGTGTTCAATCTGTGGACAAACAATTACCTTCATAATTGATAACTTTATTATATAAAAAGATATTCACATCCAGTTTATAATTAATTACATACTAGCTGTCGGACGCGACTCCACTGTATTAAAAAAATTTAGTAAGTAGCCTATGTATTCTTCCAGACTTTGTTCTACATCTATGCAAAATTTCATAGAGATCCATTGAAATGTTTCCGAGATACCTTTGAACAAACATCCATCCATCCATCATCTAAACATAAGCATTTATAATATTAGTAAGATAGTAAAATGTACATAATATCTTAAACCAGAAAACGGCCAGCGTCTCAAATAAAATTACATCAGCCGTAATAATATTTCGATGGCACTGTATGCACCTTCTCATGTAAATCAGCGAGATGTGAGAGTGCTCTGGAGAGAGGAGGGTGCGGGTCCGCGGCGGAGAGTGCGGCAGCTGCGCGCGCCGCGTCGTGCGAGCGCGCCGCCAGCTCGCGTCGCTCCCCCGCCAGCGCCTCACAAGCACCGCACAGCCGACGTAACTGCGCCTCCAGACCCTCCACACGGGCTATGCGCTCCTCAAACCACTGAACACATATATTATTTAACTTGTTTAGTGCTAACAATTTGCATATCTTTGGGCTGAGAAGTTTACTTTTATTCGTAAATAGTAATGACGCTAAATGTTTTATCAAAATTTAAGTTCAGAATTAACTATTGATATAAATCATCATCAGCTCACTATATTTCCCCACCCAAGGGCTCGGGGTGTGATTACTCCATAGCCATATAAATAATTCTATTCAATTTTACAATATGAAGTAATAGTCACTATCTAATAGGTTTCATTGAAAAAAAAAACAAATCAGGAAAGAAGACAAAAGGAAAAATGTAAACTTACAGGGTCAGACTCATCCATTCTGTAAGTGATTTTGTTGACAGTCTCTCCAACTTTGTTGAAAAGTCGCAACATTCCCGCACCGCTGAGCGCTGATGTGCTCGTAGCCTTAGGCAGCTCTGTATCTAATTTAATACAAATTAAAATACATGAAAACCTTCCATACGTCATAAAGTAAAAACTTAAATTTTTCGATAAAACATATAATAATTTGATAAAAACTTCTAACTTACCGGATTCAAGAAACTCTCTAAAGTCTGGATCTATACAGAGAACGGGATGCTGCGCGACTCGGTTCAGAAAGCGCTCGAGGGCTGCGCGACGCCGTTCCACAAACTGCGACTGCAGACTGGCAGATGAGTTGGTGCCATTAGCACTCTCCGTTGACGGGGTCGATGTCATCTTTAGTTTTGTTGTACCTGAAATATTAATATGGAAAAGACTTTTCTTTCTGCACTAATAAAACTAATTTTAATTAACTTTGTACAGTAAAAGTGGACAGTTGCAATGTTATGATCCTATATTATTGTGAAACTGATGAAACTGTACCTTCAAAGAGATTGTGTTAAACGACAAAACATTTTAATACAAGTCTTTAGTGATTTGAAACCCACAGTTACTTAAGAATAAAAATTTCTTACCAACAATACTCTTTTCCGGAGCCGGTGGTATAATTCTACCGGAGCGAAGATATTTCTCAGTTAATTTCTCATGGAGACCTAAGAAATCACTAAAGCGTCTGAGGACAGTAAACTCATGCCTGCTGAATATTGGCATATTTGTTTTGGTTAGGACATGATAAGCTACATATGAGCTCATGCCTTCACCAATCTTTTGAGGTTCTGTTACAGTAATTATTATATTATTGGCACGTTCTGTAGCTATCTGGAAAATAAAAAAAATCAAATGTTAAATGGATGTACAGTAGACTCACATACTCAGCGACAAAGCGTCTTAAGCGTGAAAGCTTATTATGCGGGAATGAGATATAAGTGATACTCTATACTATGAAATTACTACTACTTTATTAGTATTTATGTAATTTCGTATATATATGTATTGAATGATATATTTATAAATGTTACATAATTTGTTTAATCATTATTATATGTTATTTAGGGTACACTTATTTTGGATGACAGGAAAATGTTGATGATTAGTAGTAATAAATGGAATACAATTTAAATATTGAAGTGCGTTTTCGCTTTTATTATAAATACTACATTGCGACTTAAATCATTCAACTAACAATGCCTGTGCGTCTGATAAGATTGGAGTTGTTTCATCTCCATATCATTTCATGTGAGAAATCGTATTAAACATCAATAAGGGGGGTTCTACTGTATTACTATACTATAAAATTGAATCTTTAAAAAAAACTACATCTTTTTACTTATAACATTATTAAATTGAATGTGTGGTTGGATGGATGTTTGATTGAAGGTATCTCGAGGACAGCTTATGGATTTGGTTGAAATTAGGCATATATGTAGCACATGATCTGGAAGAATGCATAGGCTACTAATTAAGCTTTTTTTAAAATTTAAGATCGCTAGTAATATATAAATAAAACCTGTGTTATTAAGTTATGGTAATCAACCAATTACTTAGAAAATAGACACTTCTAGTGACAATCTTTAATTTGAATATTTTTATTAATCTTAATTTAATTCCTTACTTTTAAATTGTAAACCTTAATTACTATGAACTGAGTCACAAAGACTTACCTTGATTGAGTCATACTTTAAGCTTTGATAATAAAATTAGATAAGTAGAAAATATGTTATAAACAAATCCTTCACTTTAGTTAAATTGTTTTGATATGAATTAAGTGAAAATATTATCAGTACTTTTAAAGATGACAGGTTACCAGGTTAATGACCTCTCGAAATGAACGTCTAAATGAACTTGCATACATTTTAAATGAACATATTTTTGAGCCAAGAGTCCTTTAATCCATTTGACATAAAAGATAATTTGATAAATAAAAAATATACTAGTTAAAGCAAATATTCAAAACAATACATTGAGCTCTAAAATAAAGACGAAAGTGTTTTGTTTGATTAAAAATAATTTTATTTTAATTGCAATTAACAGTTTAAATTCTTTTAAAGTATATTTATTAACTGACCTCTTCCATAATAGGGCTCCCAACTACAGCTGGCATGGATGACATATCCGTTATTGATACTTTCTCCAAAGACTCACTTGTACCATTTACTTCAGAATCCAGGCTTACTTCCTGTAACACAGAATTTATAGATATAAAAAGTAATCACAATATGTCTGCTCAAACTTATGTTGGGTACTTATTTTAGAGTGTAAACATTAAATTGACTCATTTTTTTTCAGCAGTGGCTCCACCTAACAATGTGCATTTGCTGTTAACTAAAAGCTATATTAGTTTGAATCATGAAATACAGTATTTAATTTGTATTTAAACTCGAGTTTTACATGAATTTATATAAGGAGCTAGGTGATAAGTCCTTAGTGAATAGTAACGACGATAATAACAGGATTAAGTCTTAAAGTACAAGAAATAATAATAGGCTTATTTTACATTAGATCGGAAAATAAAAATTGTTCTTGAAGGTGAATAACATTTATTTAGCATTGTTATCATTCTTCAAATCGTAATTATAGCAATTATGAGTAATAATTGCTTATTATATTGCTAATTTTTATGCCAATAAATACGTAGTTCCTTAGTTTATAAGTTGAAATGAACACTAAACAAAAAGGGGCGTCAACGAACTCTACTGGATACCGCTAAATTAATGTACACCGAAGTAATTTTTAGGAGATTCTAATAAGAAATACCTACCTGAACCGCTGAAGCAAATAGATCTTCCTCGTCTCTGTTGTCATTGTTGATATCAACAGTGCTAAAAACCGGTGCATCGGTCTCTTCAGACATTTTCAATTAATTTTATAGCACCACGTATTTGATAATGTCAGAGTAAAATGATGTTTTTAAATCAATGGCTCAAAGAGGGAAGATAAAACTTTAGTGATGCGTTATGTTGATGGATTGTCAAATTAGCATTTTGACAGATGTTCGTGTGGCATCACAGATTACTTTCACAATGTTTTATTCGGATTACATAGAAATAAAACGAAATTAATTGATAACATGGAAGTTATATATATTTAGTGTTTTTATATTCTTCAAACTCTTCTATAGTTAATAAAAATTATGGAAATAGCAAGATTTGTTTGAAAAGTGTTGCAGTATACGGGTATTTGTTATTCCGATTGGTAGTGACATGTCATCATATTTAAGATCTCACAAGCAAATTGTCAATGTCAAAAACAATCAAAACTTCAACATCAACAACTCAAAATAAAAAAAACGCCGTGTCAACAAAATAAAACTGGAATTCCTACCTCAACAAGAAAAATATAAACGTATTTAACGTTAATATATATTAACTGGTTATAGATTGTGAACTTAAAAAGTTAGTTACACTAAGAATGCACGAATATTGAATACGTCTATGATTGCAGGATTGTGTTATTATTATTTTTTTAATTTTTGTAGATGAGTGCCACCGACAACAAAAAGAAATCTATACCGGTAGCGCCGGTGCCACCAGCGGGTGTTCCAGTCAATCTATTATCAAGCGTAGCTCCGCCTTCTGAACTTCCCAACTTTGTTACAGCTTCCCCAGTTTTACAGGTACATAAAATGCTTTTTATAGTAAGCTAGCCGTTGCCCATGACAACGTCCCCGCTGAATTATAATACAAAAACTTAATCATTATCCTCTATGTTCTACATAATAACAAGCATTCATTCATCCATCCATTTTTCAGGGACCTATAACAGTAGATACTGAAATATTATTCTATCAATGATAATTTAAGCTACCCGTAATGGCATTTTGTTAGTGTGTAATATCAAATTTGTTCAATCAAACTATGAAGATTGCGACATAATTAACCTTTTCAAATACTATTTTTAGAAGCCAAGTGTCATTGTACCAGTGTCACAGCCAGTGCAACCTGCTGCAGGTGATCATGCCGTGATTGACTCATCACAACAGGAGACTTTTAGGTAGTATTCTAACTGTAGAAAAAGAAGTTATTTGTATCATTTTACAATTTACATTTAAGTTTATGAGTATGAAAAACAAACTTAGTAAAGTTCAATTATGAAAGTGTAGCCTTTGATAAAAATATTTTTTTTAATTGCATAAGAACAGTTAAATAAGGGAAGAGTCTTAAATAAAGCAAATAAACATGAATTTCTGTCAGTCATGTATATAAATGTACATTTTATATTTTCATTGAAATTGTAAGAAATTTAATTAATTTAATTTTTAATTGTATTGCTTGATAGTTACTTTCATTCAAGTAACATGTAGATATACTTTATTGCATTTTTTTTAAACACAAATGAACATAAATATTTCAATACTGTTATAATAAAGAGATACATTAACAATATGGATATAATTTTGATGATTAAGCCTAATATACTTTACAGTCCTGCAATACCACCCAACAAGGGTGAGCCCACTCTTCCGATCAGATCACCCGAGGATTCTCAAGCCACACAGTCTCCTGAACCACCTTCCACACCAGAAATAGATAAAATTGGTTTGTATATTTTATATCTATAAATATTGTAATTAAAAATTTATTTACATAAAAGAGAAGTAGAGGATGTGATTTGGTCTTTACATTGAATGTAATAGCAAAATTTAATCTCAAGTTTCTGTTGCCAAAGTTAGTGTTTTCTGTAGTTTGTCTCGGTACCGATCCAATGATAAATATTTCCTTTAGGATTTATGCTATTTCATGAATTACTTTTCTTTAATTTTATGAATTATATTTATTTTATTTTTCTGTGAAATTTAGTAATCTGATCATTCCAATCCTATACCCTGTGCTTTCTTATAATTGTGAGATTCTGTTGTATACTGTGGTGTCTGTTTTAGGTGATATAATGCCTGGTAGTGGTCTGCTGACATGGATGAAGGGTGCGGTATCCTCAGGTGGTATACTGCAACGCGTTGCGGAGAAAGCCAAGAGCTCAGTTGATACCATGATCACAACACTTGACCCACAGATGAAGGAGTACTTAAGTATGTATCTTTGTATCACTGCCATACCCAGAGTTATTTAATCAGTCTCTTAGTGTAGATTTCTAATTCTATGTAATGCGCAGTCCTTGTTTAGTCTTTTTTATTGCAGATTTAGAATGAAAAATTGATATAATCCCCAAATGTGAATGTATATCGGCATTCTAGAGTCTTATCATACTTATAGGCTTGAGTTTTGTCATCGGAAGTTGATTAAATTAAATGTATGTCATGTTAGCTGTGATAAAAAAGTATTAATTACAGAATTTTGTTTTCAATTATGGTACTTATCTTTCAGAAAGCGGCGGAGACTTATATATAGTTGTAGCATCAGATAAGGAAGTCAAAGTATCACCAATTAGAGAAGCATTCCAAACTGTTTTCGGCAAAGCGACTGTTGTGTGAGTATATTATGTACATAACTCTTTCAAACATAAGTTTAGTAAATATAAATTTAAAATATATATTAGAGCGCCTTTAAATATTTAATAGCAATGTTATACAACATTAAAATTAATATTTGAGAAACTTAGGAACAATTACCGATACATTTTTTTTTATTTTCCAATTGTTGGCCTGTGAACTTGGCCATATTTTTACATTTTTCCACCAAAAAAAATGTGATTTATCGGTTTTTCTTCCGAAGCTCGTCATGTGAAATGCATTTGCATTTGGTTCGTCAGGTGCGTGAATACTTTGCGGTGTGTTTTTTTTTTGTCAAAAAGCCTCAATTTAATATTTATTTCTGTGTACATTTCTATTGAAGCGTTATAAGTAAAAAATATATATATTATATAATATGCAAGCGGTGAGGCGGCACAAAGCGATGTGACAGCCGCGCAGCCGGTAGGTTACGCGGCTGCGTACGCGGCGGCCAAGCAGCGCATTGCTCACGTGCGCTCCACCTGCGCGCATCTCACCAACAACGTGCCTGTCCTCGCTATAGAGAGCTATCTGCAGGAGACCGTCAGTGACAGGTGATATACCATACACGTCCACCGGGACTTTCTTATTTATTTATTTAAATACACCAACAGGTAAATTATAAAACATGCGAAAAAACCTTATAATAAAAGCAGAAACTGATAACTTATCCCAATTATAGGTGTTCACATAATACAAGCCCAGTGAAGTAACAAAAAACACCAAAATCTTATATAAACAAGAATTAATTGAATGAAGCAAATTATATAAAAAAATTGATCGCGAAAGTTTAAAAAGTTACCTATAACATGCCCGCGTGCATCATCTACCCAAGTCTCGTCAAAATCAAATCCACCCGTTTAGGAGATTACTCGGAAGAAATGCTCAAAAACAGACAGACAAAAATTAAAAAAACAATCTATACATCTAAATTGTTGCAAGGCATATAACGATATATTTTCAATATAAATATTTTTCTATCACGTCACCATATTAATTAGGTAATTTATATAATCGCATCTTAATATATGAAAACAGTAGGCCGACCATCAACAGACCACAAACAAAACGGAACTGAACCAATACAACTTAGGGACCTTCAAGAAGCGGGCATACCATTTCCTTAAAGGCCGGCAACGCATCTGTAGTTCCTCTGGTGTTGCAGATGTCCATGGGTGTCGTTGATCACCTCGGTGTTAATTAAATTAACTGCCTAAAAAATAAGTTTCACGTTAAAAAGTAGCCGATGTCCTTTCTCAGTCTTTAGACTGTTTTTGTACCAAGTTTCATTTGAATCGGTTCAGTAGTTTTTGCGTGAAAGAAAGACAGACAGACATAGTTACTTTCGTATTTATGATATTAGCAAGGATTAAGACAAGTTGATATGAGCAGGTGGTACGAGATATCACTGGTGTTGCTGTCCCAGCCGTCGCTGGGCATCGAGCTGCAGCTGCAGAGTCAGGGCACGCCGGTGCCGGCCGCAGCTGTAGCCGCGCTGCTCGCCGCCACGCCCGCTGACTATGCGCACGCGCAGACCGGCTACGCGCTCACTGTAGGATCTGTCATGGCGGACAGTTTACATGTAATTTCTTTTCCTATAAATCACACATCATCATCATCAGCTTTCCATACGTCCCCACCGAGGGGCTCGGAGCCTACCCTAAGTTAAGGTTGATAAGGCCATAGCCAACCACGTTGACTTCACACATATCTTTGAATTACTTCTCAGATATGTGCAGGTTGCATCACGATGTTTTCCTTCACCGTAAGAACGTCGGATAAATGTACATATGTAAATCGGAAAACACATTGGTACATGGCGGGATTCGAACCCAGGACCTGCATGATTGCAAGTCAAGTGCTTGACCCTTGAGCCACCAAAGCTCACAAATCACACATTTCACGGGAATATGAATACATATTTCTAATTGATAGATGTAATTTCAAATTTTATATGTAATTTTTTCAAATTTTCTGTCATCTGAAAAATACAAGATGGTTGCCGCCATAAAATGGCGGATTGAAATTTATTTGTTTTGTTCTCGTGATCAAACCTAAATAAAAGTAAAAGAAAAACTATTTATTTATAATTTCATATAATTTTTTTTAGGTGCCTCATACAGAGTGGCAGGAGGCGACAACTGGTGTTAGTAGAAGAGAAATCCTTTCCCTGGCTGCGCGGTCTCTCGCCGGTTCATACAAAAAGTTACTCGCTATATCTGCCGCCGAGACTTAACATGTAAAAATGCAAATGGAATTATAGATCTAATCTGACACGTAAGTCTGAGATAAACTTATTTGTTTTAATCTCTTATCGATTTATCGCGTAATTCATTTAATATTTATCATTATCGATTTTGATCCGAGTGACGTTTTATTTAGAAAAAAAAGAACTAATAACAGAGGAATGTGTTCTTCGTCTTATAAATGTAGTTAAACCTCGAGATTATAAGATTTTTACATTTATATTGTAAATTTTTCTTTTTTTCCTTTGTTTCAGGCAAAATTTTATTAATTATGAGAAAACTTTATTGTAATATACATTTGTAATTAATAATACACCGATTTAGTTAAGATGTTAATAAATATTATCGGAGAAAAAGCGTTTCATTTTTTTTTAATTTGAATAGAGATGAATTGTTTATGGTATGTGCCATTCCTCTTAAAATTATTAATTTGGTATATAAGGTAGTATTATGTATCTCTTATCTTTTATTTTTTTCTATGTAAGAAATAGGATTGATATTTGTATTAGAAATATTTTATCTATGTAAATAAAATAAAATTATTTTTTATAACTGGCAACATTTGTTATGAACATATGACGTTGTTGTGTTTAATAAAGTGAATTCATTCCAATTATTTTTGGGTGTTTTATTTACCCAGTATTACCATAGTTTAAATTCCTTTTCTGAAATAAATACAGCTTTATGTTTACTAACATTTCAAGAGAGCTTTGACTCCCAAACTAAGTTGTCCATCCAACTAAAATACTTATAAAAAAATTGTTAGTGGAGGAAGAGCCTAATCGTTAAGGGTACGGACATCCGATAAGTTGATCAACGGTTGAAATTTCGCCATGCGATGTGAAGATATGTTTTATACAGGGATTACGGTCTCAGAAACCAACCATACGTTACACTACGATCGAGCATAGCTTCTGTCAATTTTTTCGTATTTATTTTTTATATATATGATTTATTTATCATGCTGTAGTAACGACAAACAACGTGACAAGGGGATAAGATAATATTAACAAACAAATAATTACCTATCTTATACAATTAACACGAAATATTGTAAATATTTTCAAACACTTCATTATTGCAATATGCTGCGCTGCTATTTTGAACTTTGAGTTAAAGAAACGTTTTAGGATATTTTTTTTATTTATTTCTAAATTTAAATCTTAAGGTGTATATACACTAGAGCATTTTCTCGAGCATTTCTATGTAATATACGTTCTTACTAACGGTATAATACAGGTTAAAATGTAGTTTCCAAAGCACGTGATACACTAGAACATATAGAGTGACTCGTTGTTCTGTTACAAGTAAATTCTCTAATCTATACTCACCTTTACTCGGTACTATGTTCTATATCTGTGCCTGTCAATAAGATCCATTCAAAAGGACTAAGCAGATTTTCTGGAGATACATTTTAACACCTATCCATCTATCCAAACATTCGCATTTATACTACTAACATACTCTTGATTTACGAAAATATGACATAAATACATTATGATTACTTTCAATAAATGTTGTACCTTTAACTAAATTTATCAAAAGACAATTGAAGGTTTGCACGTTATTAGCACTACTGTGACGCCTAATCGTGATTTATGGGTGCACAATAAAGTTTTAGGACCTTCCTTAGATATGGAAATTTAATCCTAAAGCAATAACTTTTCGGTGATATGGTCTATAATCTTTATCAAAACTTGTAAGTATATATATTTCGTTTTAATTTTATACAATCACATTGTTACAGAACAAGGTAAGTACACAAAGACATGTTTCACCAAGTCTAATATCTCTGTATTAAGAAAAAATCAATAAAAAAATAATAATCAACTTATATTGTCTAAAAAGTTCTATTGTAATATAAAGTACTGGCCGTTTGGTTTTTAGAAAAAACAAAAAAGATGAAATTCTTCGCCGTATTCGCCGCCGTGTTGGCTCTGGCCGCTGGGTCTCCGTATAGTTGGTCGCTGCAAGAGTTGTCCGAAGCCCTGCAGAACCCGCACACCAACCCCGAGTACATCCCATACCTGGAACATGCACTCAACCAGATGATGGAAGACCTGCACGCCGGCAAGCCTGTTGTAAGCTATACAAAGCATATTTTTATACTAGACTTAGGGCAGTTCATTGGCATATTGTGTTCTTCAATCATGACCATTTAAAAAAAAAAAGGTTTATGGAGGAACAAGTCTGATGTCACATTACACACATTTCTACCTATGGATCGAGCCTTAAATTTGATACTTTGCAGATCGTTAGTGGAGTATTATAGAACATGAGTTAAGAAAGACGTAATATTTACAGATAAGGAGATAAATTACTTTTAGTCTTAACAGTATAAATACGTTTCAAAATGCGCTATTTTTTAAAAAGAAGAATGGACGCGAAAAGTTTATATGAAAATCTTTCACTTAGAATTAAAATGAGACATAGTGAAAATGTACTAATATTTCCAGGCTCCTGTTGCTGTTATCATGCCAACAGCTTCCCAATGGACCTTGGAGGAGTTATCCAACGCTCTCCAGAGCCCGGCTACCGATCCCGCCATCGTTCCCTACCTAGAAGACGCCCTCAACGCCATGATGGATGCTCTCTTTAACGGACAACAGATCGTAAGTTATTACGTAACATTACCGATTATTAAAAATATGTAGGAAATGATTATATTTCTGTCTTCTATCTGCCTTACTAAGTCATTAAATGTTTACAAAGCTTAGAAATCGAAAGTAAAATAATGTTTATGTATCCAATTAACGAGTCTGAGTGCAACGTTAAAAATGATAAATTTATTTTACAGGAGACCATGCCAGTCGTCATTCCCGTGGAGCTGGCGCCCGTTCAGGCCGGTGCAGACATCATTACTGCCCCAGTGATCGCTACCCCAGTTCTCCCCACTCCCGTATTGCCTGCCCCAGTTCTCCCTGAGATGCCCGTCCCTGAGGTGCCTGCCCCTGAGGTGCCTGCCCCCGAAGCCCCCGCTGCAACTCCCACCTCTAGCCCTCTGGTTCAGATCATCATCAACATCAACCAACAAGACCAGGTAAGATGATAATCTTCTTGCTGTTACTATGGCAACTAAGATAAACCCAAGTTTATATTAAAATGTCTTAGAGAAAAAAGAAATCTCAACGGATAGCACCAACGATAACCCTAAAACAGTCAAAATACGGATTTGTTGTACTTTAGTTAGTATGTACAAAATATTTATTATAATTTTTAAGTAAGGGTCCTTTTTATCATTTCTTTGATATCAATTTCAGGTTGCGGTGAGCCCTGTAGCCCCTGAAATCGCTCCCACCCCCGTTATGGTTGTGGAGGAGGCTGACAACATCAGCGTCAACCCCGTCGACGTGATCGCGATCCAACCCCCCATGTAAATTACATATAGCCTTCACCCATACAAAGCCATCCCCCAAAAGAATGAAACCTCAAATACAATATAGTATTATATAAAAAATAAGACGAAGAATTTTCACCAATAAATATGTTGATTTTTAATAATGTGTAAATATAACAACCTGATAATAAATTAGTTTATGATGTTACTTTATTGTTTTTATTTAACCCTTTTATCAGGTAAAATATATATAAAGAGCGTCGGTGGCTCAGTGGGTTAAGCACTTGACTTACAATCTGCAGGTCCTGGGTTCGAATCCCGCCATGTACCAATGTGTTTTTTTGATTTTCGATTTATATATTTTAGATCCTCAGTGGGTACGTATAGTTAGTTGATGATGCATTAGGTAAAATATAAAAATCTGTTGTGGAGTTCTGAAACCATATCTAATACTCTTTCGAGGTAGAAAATATAATTTACACTACAGTTTACTCGTTTCTAAGACGATCCTATGAAAGATTGTTATTTGTTGAATAACTTCAGCTTTAATTATATAAATTTAATAAAACAATATTTTGTTAATAGAACCAATATTATTTTTGTAACGATTTAGCAACGAAATCATTACACGTAATAACAAAATAACTTACATCATGTTTATGCATAGTAAAGATTGAATCACGTGCAAAAACAACTTACGTTTCCCCCCCCTTATTATCGACCTGTCAATCTTTACTATCTTATCCGTCATGGAATCATCTCGGTAATGTCACAATAAGAAGGTCATTTATATTCGAAATGATCAAAGTTCATTTATTTTCATATCATACTAGCTGTCGCCCGCGACTCCGTCCGCGTGGATATAAAAAAACTTAATTAGTGTAGCCCACCCATCCGTCCAACCACATCACATCCATCTAAGCATTCGCATTTATAATATTAGTAAGTTAAATAGAAAGCAACTCTTCAAGGCATAAATTTGAAAAAAAAAAGAATAAATAGTTTCCTACGTCCGTCTCCTGGCTCTAATTTACCTCCTCACCAATTTTCAGGCATATCGGTAAAGCCGTTCTTGAGTTATAAATAGTGTAACTAACACGACTTTCTTTTATATGTATATAGATATTCAGATATTTTCATATCTTTTGTTTAGAAGCATGAGTAAGAATATGGAATATGTGCAAAAAAGAGTACGGACCAAGAATGTAGATGTCGTTTCTTGTATAAAAAAACACAAAATACAATGGGTACATCTGTATCTACAGACGTTAATCATTCCATTCAGGTTCAAACCAAACATTTGCCAGCCACCGAGAAGGAGCCGAAGTAGATTAAAGATTTTTTTAATTGTATTTATTGGTCAACGAACAGATGATACGCCATCACGCGAGGCGTTAGTCATTAATGAATATTTTGTTTGAACATGGCTGATAAAATATAGGTTCAATGTAATTATTAATAATAGGAAATACATTATTTCCTTCACAAACCTAAAACCATGACATATGCAGGTTTGGGTTATTCAAAGTTAGTTATCAACACATGTTGGACATGATCGCAATTCTTTGTGTATGGCGGAAGAATTTGAACACAACGAAATGTCGGATAGAAGCAATCGTAATCAACCTGATAAGTTTGACAGTGGTCAAGACAAACGACTATTTTTAAAAATTAATAACATTATTTTATTTTCCTATGACTCACTATGTACACGTGGATTGTTTATCTGTTTTGTAATATTCAACATTTCTTATAAGTATCGAAAATTTTCCGTTATGTACCTGGACATGACATTTATTCCTAGTAATCAATATTAATAATTTACACTAAACACTTAATATTCATTGATTGTACCAGGAATACATAGTCATGTATGAGTGTATTAAATATCATTTGAATTAGTAGAACTTGTAGTATCTGCGGATTTCGTTGACACTTATATGACACATCCTATGTCTCTGTTATTTCCAAGAAAATGTAAGAGATGACGATATGACTACACTGCAGTCGAAAAGTAAGCGGCCGTTAAATCCCTGTGTATCCTTTCCTTATAAGAAAATTATGGGAAAGTAAATGGGACCAAAGTTAGGCCATCAGAATTGCTTCCACTTGACGCCTGTCTTATGTGTTCTTGGCATTTCACCGGTCGAGCCAGCCCATAACAATTGCTATTGCTAGCGTCCACTAATGTTAAGTATAGGTTAAGAGCGACATCCCGTCGTATTAAAATTAAAAAATGAAAAGTTTTCGATAGCTATTTCTCCGTTTCTATTTGCAAATATCATGGAATATAACCGGGAGAAATACACTTCAAATAACAACTTTGATAACAAGAAGTCTTCATCGGTTAGCCTAAAAACCATATCTAAAGTACACATTTCGCAAAAAATGGCAAAAGATAATGTAATAGCACTTATGGTGGCCTGAATTTAGGGCAGTTCTTTTCATACTTCAAATGTGTTAAAAATATTTTACGCGGAATCATGAGTTACATTTATAATTAATATGTATATTATTGCATATAAATTTTGTCAAAAATGTTAATTTAATTTTTAAATTTAATATATTCACACAATTAAATAATAGTCATAACATTAATACACAACATAACACACACACACATACACAACATAATATTCTCTTTTCAAAGGCCATAATAGTTTTTTTTAATTACCTCGTTACTGAAATCAACTAAAAGAACGATTAATATTAATAGTTGAATATTATGAGTGAAAATTAAATAACTTACTATGCGACCAAAATAACATGACACTTAAATTTCTTTTGTGTGAGTTCGTTATGTTTTTGTAGTACAAAATATAAATCATACGCATAGAAATATATAAAACATGAAACTTATAACGGACAACGGAAACGGTAGTTTTTTGCTCGATAGAATTCATGACAGTACAAGGCTGAGTAGACGAATATTATGGTTATCTTAATGGGAACTGACATACTTAGGATTGTTTTATAATCGTATACGTATATATTGATCTCCAATTCTTAGTTTAAACTGAAGATTTTTTTGTATTTTATTGATAAAACGCATAAAACTAATGAGTAAATATTAATGAGATTATTCGCGAATTAAATTACCTGTAATTATAAAAAGTATCAAATTTCTCGATAAATATATCGTCATAATATCCTAAAATAGATATAGAGTTATACGTATGGGAAATTCCTGCGAAAAATTAACCGCAACTTGTGGGAGATTCGATATCAGATAGATAAAAGTTTGGTACAGTCATAGATACGATGACATGCCGAGCCCTCCCTTATCTTTCAGTACTCGGCAGTGATTTATAAAGCCGGGAACACACAAGCTGTCGCCAGTTCGCAGCTACGCTTCACGACACATTGTGCCATCTGTTCCTAACTCGTAAAGTAAGTTTTTCACTAGTGTTAGATTGTCTTTATTTTCTAAAATTTTCTTAAGTTTTAAAATTGTTTCCTCTGTTGCAAAGCAAGTTGTCTTAGATTTGAGTAGATCATTTAACTCGCTGTAAAAAGCTCCGTAGAAGAATAGTTGTTATGTTAAATTGGAATAACTATTTTCTTTAGTTTGTATTGGATTGAATGAAAATTGTTTTTTTTTTGTGAGAGTTAGAGTGGATTTCCACTGCCGAAATATCTACAAATTCATATTGTTATTTTGGCAGAGAATTTATAATCTTAGTCTTTTTCCTCTTCCGAACCTTTCCCAACAAGTTTCGTGTAGTTTATAATTTGCTTATTTCTATTATTAATTGCGGTAGCTTTTAACCATTAACCTCAAACATTTAGACAAATTAGAAAGTTTTCTTCAAACATGAATTTTAACGCGGTCAATATGGGTAGTTTTTTTTTTGTATTCCAAAGGTCGCTAAAACATGAACTTCGTCGCTAAACAGGAAATGATTAATTCTAATCAGATATGCATATTTTTGCGACACGAGACTGCTTCTAATATTAATCAATCAACATTCGTTTGATAAAATAACATTCCTTTTGGATTGAATTTATAATTTAATCTAGCTATCGCCCGCGACTCCTTCCGCGTGGAATGAAATAAACTTAATTATTTCCCGGCAATTATTCGAATTTTTCTCACCTTTTGAACCTTCCCTGGACCTCTACGAACAGACGTTCTCGAGTTTTAGCGAGACTAATGAACAGAAATTGATTTTGGTATAGATTAAATTTTACAATAAACTTTAGCAACACGAGTGTTTGATCTGTATATAAACAAATCAAGCCTCTTTAATACTTTTTCGATGAACCTATAAAATAAATTTACGGTTATTTAAAGTTAAAAACATAAAGGAAATTATGAACAATTTTGTTGAACAAAAGCAGAAATAATATAAACAAAAAGCATATATTAGTGACGTAAAATTAAAATTCCTTCAAAATATAGTACAATTTTTGGTTACCATAAAAGACTATTTCAAACAATTTTAAACTGTATACTTAAGACATTATGGTTTAAAATAACAAAACAATGTAAAAGCTATTTCGCACTTATTTAATGAGGTTTCCTTATTTAGTGAAGCGATGTTTCTAAAAGGAAAACCAAATTAAACATTAAGCTGCCTGAGAATTATAAAACAGTTTGTAAGCTTTATTCAAGTACTGCAGTCGATGTTTTCATACTTTTATGACAATGAAAAACAAAAATTATCCATGAAATATGTCTAAAACTGTACTGTTTAAAAATTCCTTTACAAAATAAAAGGAGTTTCTGAATCCCGGGACAACAGTTGCATTATATTGCTCGGTTGACCAACTTGATTAGACCAGAAATCTAAAGTCTAACCTCCCGCCCCGTACCAACAAAGTTGAATACGTATATATGAAGAGTAAATGAACAATGGTCTTCTATGTTTTAATGATCAATCCATCAAGGTTTACATAAAATTTGTTCTATGCCTTTGTTCCTTCCTTACATTCTTCGTATTTCCTTTCGTTTGTGTATTTCTATTGATCTGTGCTAAAATTTGTACACTTCTTCTTGTACTTGTACTTCTTCTTACAAATGTGAGTGGCACAATAGTAGACATAATTGAAATTAACTGTAGTATATCTAATCAAATCTTTTCTTTACAGATCGACAAATATGTCTCTCCCAACAGTAACTATCGACGAGCTGTCAAAGGGCATCGACGACCCTACCACTAATGACAGCGCCAAGAAACTTCTAGAAGGAATCCTCAATGACTTCATGGACTTGCAGTACGGCAAGGAGACTCCGTACACCACTGGCAAGCAAGTCATCCCATCTGGTTGTACAGTTCAAGACTTAGACAGCGCTATTACTGATGAAACTACTGACAAAAAGTTTAAAGCTGTATTTGTTAAGATCTCGGAAGTTAACAAGAGTGGAGATCTCACTCCACAGACAAACAATGGCGGCTGGGACCCCAAGTTCACCCCCGTCCTTGTCCTTGTTACCCCTAACCCTTAGATTACTTATATAAGTTATTTTATTCGTCCATAATTTACTGATTGTAATATTTAAGTAATTAAATTTTGTTTTATTATCTATATATTTGTTTTATTGTTTTGATGATAGATAAGATATAAATAATACAATATGATTTATGGTGACTTTGAAAAATGAATTCACACATAACAACTAATCACATTGACATTTACTTCTTGTCATCGAAATGAGAAGATTTGTCCAAAGTTCAGCTGGAACTATGATAAAGCGTAAATGCTGTACTCTTTGAGATTATGTTGAACATGGTATTAATGTACAATGTGTTTGTTTGAAGACAACAAATATATGTTTTGCGCATTTTCCCAATTGAAACTCGTATATAATTTTTAGATGTCACTATTTCCTTCTAACTTTGAAATATCCACACTCGAATACTCTTTATATATAAAGATACAAAGAATATATAACACTATATAAAACAACTTTCATCTTTTATCTATCTTTATATTTATAATTCTTCTGAGAGTGTGTATGTCACTGAACCTCTCTCAAACGACTGGACCGATTTTGATGATTTTTTTGTGTGTGTTCAAGGGGATCTAGGAATGGTTTAGATTCACAATTTTCATCAAATATTAACTTCATATTAATTTATTCAAATTAAAGACGCGTAGACAGGACAACGTCTGTTGGGTCCGCTAGTATATGTATATAAATCAATTGCTGATCTTTAGTCTCGCCAAAACTCGAGAATGGCTAAATGGATATATCTTATCTTGGTGTTGAAATGTTCGTGGAGGTCTAGGGAAGGTTTAAAAGGTGGGGAAAATTCGAATAATTGCCGGAAAAACCTTAAAAACAGCCCTTTTCTTTTTCCCGTATAAAAGGGATGTAGAATAGCCTGGAAAAACACATAGGCTAATAATTATGTTTATTTTTAATTCAAGCGGACGGAGTTGCGGGCGACAGCTAGTCTAAAATAAAATTTATTGAAATCACATTTAAATTAAAATAGTTTGTGAGGATCCGATAACTAACCGGAAATTTATTTAAGTTGTGGAATTCTAAATTAGTTCTGTGGGTATTTTAGGTATGGTTCCGGGATTTAAAATATGTCAATGCATGATGTGTAAAAACTAAAATTAATTTTATTGTATTGCTTTAGTTTCGATTGCCGAAACATATACATATGGTGGATGAGGAGTGGACGCATATGCAATTGCGTATGTCTATGGGTAACGGTCACTTTGCTATTTAAGCGATTTCAGGTCAAAAAAAAAAAAATTAAAACCTTCTTGCAAAATTAATTCCATAAAGGTATAAACAGATTGGTCAAAGTTTGTATTGGGAGCTGTTATTCTTTAGTCATAATTGAATTATGAGACATACACGCTTTTCAGTACAAGTAATTAATTAAATATTTCAGACTTTTTCCAAATGAAATACAGGTGTTAAATAGTAGGTGAAGTCGCGGGACATAGTTAGTATATAATAATACAACTGATCTTCATTTTTCGAATTTAAGTTATGTTTTATATTTTAGATAATTTAGAAATAATTGATGTAATTATAATATAATTTGAAAATCTTGTTCATATTAATTTTTGTTCATATGACAAATAATATATTTAGGTTAAGTATACATGGATTTTAATTTATATAAACTAAAATTGTGTTTTCGTATATAAACATACCTTATCACGATAAGGACTTGTTGATAAAAGTAATGGAAAAGTATGTACATGCTCTGATAGTAGGATATACATGTTACACATAATCTATAAATTTATCGATAAATGTTTAGTGATTGGAAAATTTTTCATCGATATTTTGACTTACATGGTTGTATTTTTTTTAGGTCATAACTTACAATGACATTTAGTTTAATTGCATTATTCTATAGTTTCATTTTTTTCTATTCTTTCGTTTATTAAAAAAATTATACATAAAATTCTCGTGTCACGATGTTAGTTACCATACTCCTCAGAAACGGCTTAATCGATTTTTATGAGATTTTATACACATATTCAGTATGTCTAAGATTTGGCTACTACATATTTTTTAATCCCGCTCCGACGGATTCGCGTGCAGTAGCTAGTGTAATTATATTCGTAAGTAGAGTCGCTAGAAATTCCAAAGGATAACATTACCTGATACTAATGCCCACTTGATCCCTTCTTATGTGTACTATTATCCAACTTTAGTCGAATTTACGAGACATAAAATTTTATTAACGAGAGTCGAGTAGCGTTCGTAAAAACCTTAGTTGTTTGAGTTTTATCTTGTAATAATCCAATTTTGTCTTTACGCTTCTGTAGTTAGTTAATTTTACGTTTATGTATTTTATCATAAATAATAATTAATCTCTTAATTTTATACAGAGTAAAACTTATCGGATTAAAACATCGCTTATTTTATAACTAATAAAATTTATTTAAAAGATAATTGTGCAGTTAAAGACAAGTTCGGGTGCAGCTCTTCCACTGGGTGAAGGGGCGCGTAATACTGTAACTAACTTGAAGTCATTTACAAACCTTCTGTCTTGTTCACCGCCAGCAGGTGCCTGATCACTATATCGTCAAGTTCAAGTCAAGGTCAAGTAGTCCTTAATGCACCGCTTCATGTACGTCCGTTGAGTAACACGTCCGATCTGTTATTTTTCCATTCAACTTCCGATGACACCCAACTCTTAACTCTAAATACCGATTCAATTCTCACACAATGGCCCGGAGTCCCCGATACTACAGAATATCGATATCGATATTTGTCTTTAATTTTAATTACACAACACTAGCTTTGAAATCTTATCGCTTATCCAGTATAGTAAATTGAATGATTACTAGTAACGTTATCGTATATTTTTTAACTGAATTACTACAGTGTAACAGTCTTAGCCTGTCTGTAGATAATTTAAATTAATTTAATTAAATTATGACGTTTTTCACAATGGAGCTCACATCCTACTATGTAAATGCGTCTTGAATGGGATTTTAAGACGTTACCGTAAATTCTATTGCCACATACCTATGTCTTTGTTCTTTTAATAGAGAATGAGAGGGATAGATAAAATTTTACACAAGTTTTTCGACAGTAAATGCGCAGTCTCCGCTAACACGGCCACTTAGTAGGAATGGATGGTGTTGGGGATGTCAAACGCGTATACATGGGACGACTCAGCGGTCGCCGATCAGTTGGCCGTAGAAGCTATAGCTTGACGGATGAGACGGATAAAGATCTTAGGGAGTTACAAGTCCGGGACTGGGTTGGGACGAAACGGGATCGGGAAAAGTAGAGACTTTTTTTGTCGTAAACCAAGGCCCACTTCGGGTCTCTGCGTCACCCTAGTTATTTAGTCATTCGACTGCTACATTTTACATTCTTAAAGACATTGATGCAAACGAAATAAAAGTTACAAATGTCAAATCAACACATGTTTTGATAATGTTTTCTATTGATTTATAATTTTAATAAGATTAGTTTTAATGATGATTTATTATATGCGTAATACCGATTGCATAAAAACAGTTGTATACTAAAAATTATTATATTTATAGACTCTTATGTATATATAAGGTGTTCCATGTAATGTGTTTGTCGCGTTGTGTCTATACCTAGAGCTAGGACAATGGGACATGTGACGCATAATTTTTTAACTTCATTATGTTCATAATTACGTAAAAACGTTTTGAAGCTAAATTAAAGGTGGAAATCTTTGCATTAGTATACCCATATCGACACATCCATAGTGTTACAATCATATGAAATTAATACAAGTCTACTTTCTTTCTTGTTGCAGATTTAATCCCCTTCCTTTGCTTGTCGCGGGACTCTTGATAGAAAAAAAATCAATCTAGATTATGGCTACATCTGTTGTCTATGATATGAAGGTGGTTATTATTGTCAGTTGTCTATGATTATTTTATTTGAATACAATTCGTTGAAGTCAGAGTTTCCAAGTTATTTTTAAATATCGTATTTTTCGAGTAAAAATAAGTTGTTCGAATTTCATATGGTACGTGCTTACATTATCTCATATCGAACACTTACTGAACCCCGAGGGACAGGTAAAAAGTCTACGCGCGCCGACTTTGAGTCCGCTCCTTTAGTAAAAATGATATCAAGTTAAATAATTTTGTATCTTTTCGCGAAATATTTTTTCTATATCAATATTTCTTACTTTTTATACAATTTTAATACTTTTAAAAATATATTAGCAGACATTATTATTTCTATCACTAATATTCTATTTCCTACTATCTGTCGCACGCGACTACGTCCGCGCAGAATTAAAAAAAATATTATATAAAAAGTAGCCTATGTGTTGCTGCAGACTATGTTCTACATCTGTACCAACTTTCACAAAGATCCGTTCTGTAGATACCTTCAAACAAACATCCATACATCCATCTAAACATCGTAACATTATAGTTATAAAGGACAATTTAATTTTTTGTGTTTACATTATTGTGGATGTTAAGAGAAAATATTTGTTATTATCACCATTTGTTCATGAATAATTTTCCTTATGTTTTACAGTATTTTTTAGAAAATATTATCAAACAATTCTCATAGACAAGGCTAAATCATAACAACTACGTATTCAATTACAATGTTTTATGACTTCATTAAAAAGGTAATAAAATAATTTGTTTTATCTTTTTTAAAATTGATAAAGCCAATACTATGGTATACTAAAACATGTAGGAATATATCTTCGATTAATCGTTAGTCAATACTTAATAATCTTTATTATGGGTATTATATTCAAATCTTACCGTTTACAATCTTGTTATCTATTCGATAGCTCCTTTTTATTAAATTCGCGTCTGCTCTTTTTATTGACATACAAGTTTAAACTCCCAACAGTAACACAGGTGAGCACTACTCAACTCCTTTATTTTGTGCATCATTTAATATTTTTCTTAACATTTAATTTTTTTTTGTAGGTTTAAATATGAAGGTATTTATATTTGGATTATTACTGGCACTTGCCAACGCCAGCCCTTTACCTTTGGATGAAGAAATCCAAGGTCCAGTAGAGTTCATTGTCAATGGTGTACCTGAAGGAGAAGCATTAGACATCGGTCATATTCTTGATATCCAGCTCACCAAACATGTCGACGGTCAAGTAGTTGAATCATCTGACCTCTTGTATCCATTAACTGCACAAGGGCTGGCTGATGCTGCTGCAGCACAAGAAAACGCACCCGTAAGACCTGATCCCGAAGGTTCACTTTTGCCAGAATCACCTGAACCTTCTCCAGAAGTAGTCATCCCCGGCCCGATAATTCTACCCATGCCAGTCCTTCCTGAAGTACAACCTGAACCAGAGGCAGTCAACCCCGGACCAATAGTTCTACCTATGCCAGTCCTCCCTGAAGTTCAACCAGAACCTGAGGTGGTCGTTCCCGGACCAATCGTTAACCCTATGCCAGTTTTACCCGTAGTACAACCAGAACAAGTAGAAGAACAGACCCCTCAAAATCCGAATGGTGAGATTTTCAACGACGGTAATGTACAAGTAATTGTCAACGGTCCTGAACAGCCAGGTGTGCTCTCGTCTATCCAAAGCTGGTTCCAAATGTTCCTGAATTACTTCAGCAACGGTGTGCAAACCTCGCAGCAGATATTCTAAATTTAAATTGAATTTATAAGGCTGTTTTATAATCTGTTATGTAAAATTATTGTAAATATCAATAAATTCTACACGAAATCAGAACACAAAAATTATGGATTTATAGGATTTGTTTATTTGTATTATAAGTGCACGTACTGTTATTCTCTAATATATTTAGATAATTTTATAAGTCGGTGACGTCATATTATGGACAGAATCAGTAACTAAATAGTCTAAAATTTTGACAAATAAAACAAAACCCTAAAATTATATTACAACAATGGTACGCACAGCAAAATATTGCGAAATCATTGAGTGACTATGACAATACTAATGGAATATTTTGGGCATATACTTCGTGATATTAATTTTATGAGGAAGTCAACTTTTAAAAGGATGCCGTCTTTACCTAGTCTTTTATCAAATTTACGTCTAAACGACTTTTCGAAAACATTTATAAGTTCTTAATTATTGAATGTCATGATTACCAAGTAAAG
Source organism: Papilio xuthus (assembly GCF_000836235.2). Lineage (NCBI taxonomy): Eukaryota > Metazoa > Arthropoda > Insecta > Lepidoptera > Papilionidae > Papilio > Papilio xuthus. The sequence goes on along the minus strand of NW_013530507.1, from coordinate 2,137,115 downwards.
AATTCTATAATAAAAAGATGTAAGGTCAGAGCCCTCTCACCGCAATTAAAAGATGATAAGCCTAAAGAACAATAAATAAATAAAGGCAAGGCTGGTTTAAAATTTTCCTTTGCATTATTTATTTAAATCTTCATAAATCTAAACCAAGTCTCTGTGGTCTCTAATATCTACGCCGCATAACATAAACTATTCCGCAGGGCTAACTTAATGCTTCTTGGTCTGGCATATTTTCAAATAACTTTTGCCGAGTTCAGGCTACTTAGCTCGTTAGCACTCGGTTTCCTGAGTCACCTAACTTTCTACACGTCGCCATTTTTTGAAATTAATAGTCGTCGTTTTCATGATTTCGTTTCCATTTTCTTTATTTAAATCTTATGGCATAGTATCTATATAAATATTTTACTGATGGTAAATAACGATCAAAAATTTAAGGTTATCGTGTATTGCTTAACTTCACAAAACAACAGGATGATGTAAAATATTTTTGACTTACCAAAGACAAGCCTATGCTTAGGTCATCTACAATTTTCATTCGAACATAACGCACCGGTGTATAAGTTGTGGTTGTTTTAATAAGTTTTTTAACAATCCCAAACAAAGCGGGCATCACGCTCGGCCGTCACGCGAGCCGTTAGCACGCCACTCTTGCTCGATTAAACCGCAGTGCTCGCCCGCTCCATTACAATTCTGCACCATTGTCACTCCGCGACATTGTCACTACTGTTCTTATAATTATACGGTTACTGATTACACCACTAAGTAGCATTTATATAAGGTGATATTGTAGTAACTTAAAAAAAATTAAGTACACAGTTAATTATGTAAGAAAAATTCCGACCAATTGATGACTTGCGTTACTAATAGCATTGTCTTGTTTGAGGCTATTGCTTATCTTTATGCAGTAATAGTGAACTGCCCTTACAGAATTACTTAGCCTTAGTAACAAGGGCGTTATTTAATACCTAAATGATCACGGCTTATGGCATCAAACTCATGTAACAAAACATAACTTAAAGATGTGATTAATCTAGTGAACGATGTCCAACTTAAATTATCTACTTTAATGTAGTTAGTTAAAAGTATACTCAAGAAAAGCCAGAGCAACAACGTGTTGATTTTTTAAATATTTACTTCGGCTAGATAGGTAAGCTTGGATTTGTGCCCCTAATGCCTCAATCCCAGTGCTCTGGACACTGTAAACTTCAAAGAACAAGATTTTCAGTAGATATAAAATAAAATGTTCACACGTCTTTTATCAAAGATATTGTTAATTCGGTATTTGTTTTATGTATATCTAGGATTAGGATTTGCTACCGTAGATTTCTTGACCAAAACCTTTGTATAAAACATATCGTCATCACTGTCATTTATCTTTGACACAATAGAGATATAGAATATTTTAATCGGAGATTTTGGTTCCCCAGAGTAGAGCGTTTATGTTAAATTCTATGAAGAGAATCATTTGAACCCCTTTAAACTAAAAAACAATAGTAAAAAAATCGCCTATGAATTTATCGATTTGTATTAAAAACTATTTTTAAATAATATTAGTGTTTTCGCTTGAGTTTCTTTTTTATGTTGAGTTTATGGCGAAGTCTAGCTCTAATGTATTTTGCTATCACAAAAATATGGCAAATGCATTTCATGCTTGTGTCAACTTAATTTTCATTGGCGCTAGCAGGAGACGGCACGTAAAATGTACATGAACGTATTTTTACCATATTTCACGTCGTACTAAGGAGATTTTCTGAGCATACTAGACTCATGAGTGTTTTGTTAGAATTGTTGTAAGATTACTTATTTTATGCGAGTTAATTCGTGTATTCATTTTACATATAACCCAATGAGAAGTACATATAGTGAAACGAACGAGATATATATTTTTTTCTTTAAGTATGCGATATTTTGGTGTAAATGTATCATAAGACAAAATACGGATTGTTACAAGTGCGTAAAAGATTTCACGAGCCGAGGTTTTTAGGTTTATGACAAAATAGTAGGAAAGTCAATTGGATCATTTAAGTTGGAAATGTCTTGTGTGGAACTTGACGTTACACCTGAAATGGTCGTCTTAGTTCTGATGTATCAATTTCCGGTTAAATGTAACAGATAACTCGCAGCAAAGAGTCTATTTCCTGGCGTTTTCGTCTTACCTTATTATTCTGTTAACGTAGTAAATGGGAAAGTTTTTTAAGGCGGGATTGACATTAGAAATGGAATATTATTTGGCTCATGTTATAAGCTACTTTTTGTTAATTAAGTTTAGTTTTGTTCTCTGTTATTGTAACCTCTATATTTTATTAGTATATTTTACAATTTAGCATTTGATAGAGGCGTATATAAAATTAACATAGTCATTGTTATAAGTTATGGAAATAAATAAACGGGGGAAAAATAATATCTCTGTAGCATGGCGTAGCCCGTAGCGCGTTGCTGACGCACGTCCGTAGCTGACCCGACTCGCGTAGCCATTGCCCTCTACATACGCATTTTTTCACAAATATAGTCATAGTTTGGCACAATGTTTCGATTTCCTTTCTTATTGATTATAATAATATAATGTCGAAATTTGACCGTAAACCGATTTAAATAAATTTCTGAAATAAATTATAAAATCAGTTTTATTAGAAACGCAATGACAGGCAATGATTTTATATGAGCAAGGTTAAAAAATCACCGTGAAGTTATTTAAAAATGTCCGTCTGTCGTTAACCAAGGCTATTTATAAGCTGGTAGCGTCGCGGAAAAAATAATCAATAATGACTTTAAAAGCTATTTTGTGACCTAGAAATGTAAAGGATCGCGTTGCGTTACCCATGGATTCAGCTTTGACCGCATTGTATTCGATCGAGTTAACTTTTTACTTTCACGAAACGTGGCGGTGAATCGATAGGCTGTGCGGCCGCCGGTTGCAGCGCTACGACAATTATTGTGCCGCTGCCGCTGTGTGGCGCGAATTTAGGGCAATGAGACGCGACGGCGTCGGCGACGGCGACGGCGCGCAGCCCGCCCGGGCCAGTTCGCCTCGCGCCCCGCGCCGGCCGCCCGTGTGCCGAGCGAGGTCCGCCCTGTGCCGTGACGTACCCTCCCGCGCCGAGCGTTACCGTGTCGTGTCGTGTCGTGCCGTGCCCGACCGGCACGCTCCGCGCCCCTTCCCACGCGTTCGAACATGTCCCGAGTTACTCTGTGGCGCGAAGTCAGGTTAGTTACCATGCTTTACATTAATTGTTTTATGGTATATGAGCTTGTTGCGTGTATATGTGAATATATTAATTTTTAATAAAATTCTAAAGGTGAAGTGGCAACTGACGGGGAACTCAGTGCTTATCCTGACCTATTTTAACTTGACATCAATGAAAAGAAAGTCACTTGACGTACAGTTTTAGTTTTAATTGATGCAATAATTTTTATGAAAGTTATACTAAATTTTAATTAAGTTCATTGTTAGAAAGTAATTATTTTTTGGTTAGCATTATTCCACCGGAAGAACAATAATCCTTTGTATTACTTTATCTCTTTTGGCTTATTGCATAAAAATGTGGGTAGTTAAAAAAAGGTTATACAAGATACAAGATGTCAAAGTCTCCTAAGAAAATTAATACATTAACCAAAAGCTAGCCAGCTAGACATAACATCAACTATTACATATCGGCACAAATATTCATTTTTTTTTCAAAATGTCATACGTTTTAAATGATGGGTTTGACGGAAATGAATTAGAATACAATTTCAATAGTAATTTAAAATATTTCGTTTCGTATATTTTGCTGAATTTTACTAAGAAAATAGAATAAGTTATTTTTATTGTCAACACACTCACAAAACATAAACGTTGTCCCTCTCCGTCTATTCAAAGAAATTGCGATGGCAATATGTTTAAAGTCATGTGTTTTAGCTGTGAAAACTTATGGCCAAGTACTCCACAATTTTATACCTAAGTCATAATTGAGACTTATATACTGAACTTGATTTAATAAAATTCGAAATATTCAAATAACAAATTGAATTTCTTATGACCCTTTTGGAGGTAGCTCAATAAAAGTGTTTACATGAACTACCCTACAATTTGCATAACTCCGGAAAAATATTCTAGTAGTTTTATTATTTTGTAAGGACAAATAAAAGACTGTAACATTAATTAATTAGTATCAAATATATTGCTAAGAAAATAAGTTAAAATAACCAGTGACATTCAACTTTTGCGCGGATAAAGTAACCTAACTTATTTCTATTTTAACCATTTCGATAACACGATAAAGCTTATTGTGAGTACGTTTATTGCATTAAATAGATTTGATTATGGTAATCCTAAATTTAAACGTTTTATTATAAAAACATGCCCGCCATTTCCTTGAATACCGTAATGTTTTCTCGGCTTGCGCGGACGCCCGATCACGCTTTGCGATAGCAATAGTAGACTATAATATAATAGTAGAAATGGCCTCCTCCACTTTCATAATGTTTTTCTCATTATTTTACTTATTCAAACTTTCGTGAGACATTATACTAAACTGATATATAAACACGGTTAAACACTCACGTATATTCGTCACTCACTGGGAGCTGAGCGACAGGCCGCGTCCGCGAAATAATACCAGTACCACTCATCATGATGAAGGACCCCCGATGGGCTCGAAACTAGTCGCCGCCACCGGACGAATATACGTGAGTGTTTAGCCGTGTTTATATATCAGTTTATAGTATATATCAAAACATATATAGTTATATACCAAAACGAAGAATTTAATGTCTTCAAACAAGATAGATAATTTCTAACTTAAACGGAGTAACTATAATACTAAAAACAGATTGTTTTAGAAAATACAAAACGCTTATTATATTAAATTATTCAAATACACACTAATACATTTTGTAATATTTCATACTTAGTCTTCAAAATGACACTTAATAAAAGTGGTAATACAAAATCTGAATATTGGAATTAAAGCGAGTTTATTGAATTATTACCTTTACAGAATTACTTGTAATGTTAATTTATCGCGCGCGGCTTCACTCTGTCGGTAATTAGAGGAAAATTTAATCAATTAGCTTTTGCAAATAATAACAAGTTCTACCTGAGCTTTTGGCCGCTTAAAGTTTGTTGGATTTGATATATATTTTCAAAGCGTAATTATTATTCGTGGCCTAATTAGTGTTACAGTTTGAACAAAGTAATTTTTACAAATATTATACGTATACTTTTTAATAGTTTGTATTTACACTGAGGATCTGAGACGCAGATTTTGTACTTTTTTTTTAATAACAAATGGCTGATATTTGTTCTGGTCGAACCCAGAGTTGTTATCCTGTTGCGAGTATTTGTCAGTCTCATATCATGCGGAAAGAAAATACATCGCAAAAACTTGCGCGAAAATAAAAGGATATTCGCTAATCTCAATTATTTTATTCCTTAGGATTACAAAGATTGTTTCTCTTACAGACTAAGGCAATAATAGCACAGCACAGTTTTGGCCTAAAATTGCATAGCGTCATTGTGAATGTAAAAATTTAGTTAAAGGAAGTGAATAAAATTAGCTATTGATTAAACAAGGCGTGCTATATCCTGAGTAAGTTGTAAAAAATTATTTTTTTTAGACTCGCATTCATTAAGTTAGTTATGTATGGAAATTAGAATGTATTTTACTGTGCGGACCCTTCGTAAAGAAAATGGTAGGAAGTTATATTATTTACTTACAAAAAAAAGGGTAAAAATAAACAGCAATAAAAAGCAATTAAAAATGTTTAATTCTAAAAGAGAAAGTAGTTTTATTCCGATTGTGAATTTTAAAGTTTACGCAATACAGCCACCGATTGTCTGTGAAGGTAACAATGGGCTTGTTTGTTCGTTGTTATTTGTATGTAAACAAAAGATGTAGTGTACGGTTATGACACAGTTTTTAGTAGCAAGCGCTTTAAGAATCTGCCTTAATGGGTTCCGGTAATACGCGGACTGGAATCACGCGCTTAGTCGACGCTCGTCCCCTTTTCCCGGCCAAAGGTTTTAGGTCACATGACTCGGGATGGAGCGGCATACTAGTAACAGATTCTTTTGTACTTTATAAAATGTCGAATCATCTTTCACTTAGCTAAAAATGTGAAGCTTAATAAAGGGACTAATAACATTTGGAAGTGTTTTGTTTGTACGATACTTTAATGATCAAAAAACACTTTTGTGGTATACGTTTGTTTTATCACTATGGAATGCAACTGCGATATTAAACTTCAATATGTTAGATGTAATATTGAATTGAAAAAAAATTTTTTTTGAAGACGATAACTTTATCTTTCATCTTGTAATAAAGTCCTTTGTTAGAGTATTAAGACTTCGATAGGGGACATAATGGAAAGCGTCTGAAAATGTATTCGAGAGTACGTAATATGAAAGGTGTTCTAAAAGTGTCGGGGTATGCTTGCCATCCTTTTATTGGATACCAAGCATACATAGCTCCGTTCGGAGCGTGATATTCAGACTGTCTATTAGTCTGAAACTGGGTTGCCAGCTAGCCGTTTTAAATTCCAATTTCAGAAGTGCTAAAAAGCGGTGCACACCGGTTTAATCCAATTTTATTGCATTTTCATGTCTACATGTTAAAATCGCTTAAATGGATATTTGTAATGTGTCTACCGCTATAAATTACGATCGTTAATACATTAAAACTTTTTATCAGATTAATACTTAAGCGTATTTGACAATTAAAAATAACCTTAAATAATAAATTGATTAACTCTTATCATTTCATTGTAATAAAATTCTGTAAAGCCGTTTATTTTGCAAAGGTCATATTTGAAGGGTCTATAAATTTGAATATAACTGTACAACTGAGTCCCTCCACGACAATTGCTTTACATCGTCCAGTCCCCTCATAGGGGGTGACGACCGATATATTAACCAATAAAATTGCGCCCTAAACGTGATAATATTACACGTCTTCAATGTAAATCGAGAAAATCTTACTAATATTATTTAAGCAAATTTTTGTATGGACGGATGGATAGAGGATTTCTACAAACCGGCTGCATGGATCTGGCTATAATTTGGCATTTATGTAGAACATAGCCTGGAAGACCACATAGGTTTAAGTTTTTTTTAATTTGACATTTAGTGGTTACGCAGGAGACTGCTAGTAGTTTAATAAGTTATAATAAATTACAAAAGTTAGGAATAAATATACAATCTTAAGAATTAATATTTAAAAACGATTGAGGTTTTTGTTTGTACATTAGGTATTTCAATTTCGTTCGCCAGTATTTGATGTCGGAGTAAATATATTATTTACGCAACAAACATCTTGATTTCTCGCGTAACACTACGCATCGTGTGAGATATTTTTCACGTTACTTAAATATGCACAAATGGTTCCGGCTCTCCCTGAAGACTAACGAAAGGTCAGACTTTTTCCTTTTATATTGGTTTCGTTTAATCTATAGCCATTTTATCCTTAAGCTTTTCCTTATTCTAAATCACAACATCTGTGATTTCTCAACCTAAGATAATGAAATCAATAACAAGCGAACCGTTTCTCTCTCATAATCGCCTAAAGCGCTGTGTATACGATCTAATCGTTTGATCTATAAGTTTGATATAAAAAAAATTATTAAACATTTCATTAATAAAAAATCATCAACTAACGCCACACACCATCAAATAATTCGACAAACACATGTTCTTATGTAAAGGACATACATAAAAATTACATAATATAACATACTAGCAGTCGGCCGCGACTCCATCGGCGCGTAGTTAAAAAAACATAATTAGTAGCCTAAGTATTCTGCCAGACTATATTCTATATGTTTGCTCAATTTCATTGAAATCCGTTCAGCCGTTATGGAGAAACCTTCAAACAAACATCCATCCATCTAAACATTCGCATTTATAATATTAGTAAGATAGTAAGATTTATCGCCTATGTACTTGTTATTACGATTCAAGGCGTGTAAGAAAAGTGGGCCCATACTAAATAACAGTAAGTTATAAACTAAGATTATGTCATCGTATAACTTTACTAATACAATTTTTTTGGGTCACAGAAACAAAGCTATAGTAGAACAATTTGTAATCTCCATCCGAGATAATATTTACTTTATTTTGTTGTTTATTTTCTTTGTAAGAGAAAAGGAAACGAGAAGGGCAGAGGTCACCGGTGACTGATCGCATTATCAACCACGTTACGTCATTTGTTACCGAGACTTGAATGGATTTTTAAAACATACTTTGTTTCTTATAGGTCAACGTGGGTGTCTAATGCTACGGTTTTCTTTAATTTATTAATACATTTTATGAAGAAACAATGTGTACAGACACATATTTATTGATTACAGATACTATTAACATCGATGTAGGTCCCTACCTACTTATGTACCTCCTACCTTGTGTAACACCTCATTTTCGAATAAATTTCCCTTGTGAGTCAGTCTTCATTATTATTTCAATGTTCGGAAACCATCAATACAATTATTTTATTGCAATTCTTTAATTACATTTATATATGTATGCTATATTGAAAATAGTTGTAAATATACGATGAAGTACTCCACTCATATCAATCTTCATTTGTTGCAAAAATATTTAGCCTATCTAATGCATATCTAAGTTTTGAATTATTCAGATTGGTGTTACTTACCCTAAGTTGATTAGACCATAGTTCTTAGGGTAGGTTCCGAGCCCATCTGGGAGGCTGTATGCTTCTTCTTAAAGTGTCATCTTTTCGCGAAGGTTGGCGATCATCAAGGTCATCTGCACTTTCGGAACCGTGGCTTTGAATAACGAACGGGTGCTTTTTCCAGACCACTGACCCTTTTTTTAGCCTTTTTTAGCCAAGATATCCTTCTACATCCTACAAAGTGAGGACGTATATTGAGATAGATTTATAAAGTTCTTTTCGAAAAGAGATTGATATTGACTTCGCAAGTCGCGGTGAATCAAAGTTTCTGTTCTCACCTCCATCTCGCTTTTAACAAAACCGCGCTTGACGAACAACTTTGAGACTTTCGAGCCACTCTCAAACATCTCAAGTACTATTAAATTTCAAAAGAAAAGGTATAAATGTAAAATTGTAGGTTAGACTTCGATATTATTGATTATTGTGTAGTCAAATGGAAAGCAATTCAAATATTGGATGAAGGAAATGAGTTTGAATCATTTAACATTTTTCTGCGGCACTCAAACTCCTTTATTTATTTCTAAGGAAATACATTAAGATGTCATTTAAGTGTTTAAAAAATCGCGTTGCAAAAAATCGTTGCGTAAATTTTTCCAAATGATCAAAACTAAATGGTTAAAAAGATTTCATTACAACAGTTGAAGGGAAAAATAAAAGCGACGAAAGAACTTTGTGTAATAATATTTGTCTGTGAATGAGAGCGTTTGAATACGACAAAAAGCGGAAATGACATCCGCCGCAACACCACCCGACATCCGGCGGCGAACGGAGCTGTATCCAATTGTAATTAAGTTTTACTTAACCGAAACATTGCGTCACTCAATGCTCAAAATGTTTAATTAAAATCAAAGATGTTTATTTTCTTAACATACAACTTATTTACAGTAAAAAGTATTTATTATTTTAGGAAATCAATTTTTTTTTAATGTTTGCTATCAAAAGTGGCTTAGATATTTTGTGAATAACTTCGTCGATCTATAATCGTGTTTCATGTCACCAAGTGGCTGACATGAAAGGGATGTTCGTTCTTATAAAACCAGCGATAAGTTAGCGAGTACGCGTGAGCCGAGAGGCGGCGGCTGTCGAATATAAATTATCCAGATTCATTCACGCTTATATACGCAGGATTTATTCTTTCCGATGTTACGAGTAATATTTTATTGAAAAAGTAAAATTATTGGCACGCAGGAATGTAATATGATAGTATTTAAAATTAAAAAAAAATAGATTGACATTATCTCTACTCTCATTTATATTTATCTGTAAAAATAAACTCAAAAACTACTAAAGCGATTTCAAAAATTATTTTGCTATTAGAAAATAAACGGAGTGACAAAATATATTTGTTATTAGATGCCACGCGGACGAAATCGCGTGCAAAAGCACAAGCTTTTATGTTTTTCTTTAGTTACTACAAAGTAACTAAAGAAAAACATATAACTATAAACTAAACTACTTTACTAAAAGATTACAGAACCGATTTAAACGTTACAGGTCTTTTTTATGAATTTAACAAAAATCGGTAGCTGTTAAAAGACGGTTTAAATGTTAATTAATAGAGAGGAGGGTGCTAGAGATAAGAGCTCGATTCAGAAGCTTACCTAATGGATAGTCTATAAACTGGCTAGAGCGTAGAGAATGTTCAACTTTATAGTGTTTTAAAATGTTCATATTGCCATGTTAAATATTTAAGTTCTTGTTATAACAACTAAAATGGATCTATACATATACTACATATGATTTTCGAATTTACAAATATTTATGAACTTATCTTAAACAAAAATAATAAATATATTTTTCACCAATTAATTTTATTTGGTTTTAAAAGAAAACATCTAATCTAAATAACGATATAGGATTGTATAAATAAGAATAATTTCTACATATTATCTTATATCTTTAAATGAGCAATTCTTGTATATATATAATTGGAATCTCGGAATCGGCTCCAACGATTTTCATAAAATTTAGTATATAGAGGGTTTCGGGGGCGATAAATCGATCTAGCTAGGAA